>NC_135181.1:29623562-29958562 GCF_041146795.1 Maylandia zebra | reverse complement strand
TGTTCTGCCACCATAACCCAGGGTTTTAAATATGTTGACGTCAGTGTTGTTTTGCCAGATCTTACCGTTACCCAAAAGATGTCTTCTGTGTGTTGCCTTTAAATTGGACCAATATTTTCCATAGAGAAACACTAATTTTACCACAGAGATCTTCAAAGTCTGCACTAAAGGGTTGAAGGAGTGATGCTAGCGTGAGCTAATTGCAGGTTTATTAGTCAGAAGACCTCAGTTTATGACCCTTTAAAACATTTTTTGTTATTATGCATTTAGTTCAGTTTTTTTGTTCTTGCTTTTTACATTCACTCTCAGTTACTGGTTGGTGTTTTGGCACTGAAAAGTAGAAGCAGTCGTGAAAATAGCATTTTCTATGCCTTCGTAATGAGAACAGCCCGGAAATTTACAAGAAAATAAAGTCAATGCAGAAGTGGCAAAAAGTGCAGTTCTATTGACCACTTGAGGCTGGCTTTTTAAGTGACTCATGTTAAAATGCCCTGTTTTACAAAAATCAAAAAGCATTTTTACAGCCTACTAACTAATTTTCCCCTGGCAACTTGCTGTTGGGTTTAGCAATTGAATTCACAGTGACTGTCAGCAACGTTCAGCAACCAGTGGCAACCAGTTGGGGAGTACTCATTTTCCACTAGTAACTAGTGGTTGCCAGGTTACAGCCAAATGGTTACTAGGTCTGTGTGACTGGGCCAAATGTAGACTGACTAGTCAATAAGACAAAAAAAAAAGTCATTTACCATTCAAGTAGGATTGTTAACTGACACAGAGGAGCACTGGTAATAGTAAGTAGTTTTTTAGTTTTAGTAGAAATATTACTAGGTACAAGTTTGTTGTTGCTGGATATTTCTAAGGACTTGTCCCTGATCTTGCATGAAATGACTTTCAGACTGCCATTTGAGTTCTGTGGAACAACAGTAATATTCTTCCTGTTCTCCAAATTGTAATTGTTTTCAATTTCTGAATGTATTCAATATCAGCCTAAATATGAAGAGGAAGAAAACAAAGAAGGGTATGGCCATTGTCACAGTACGGCTGTGTGCAGGCAAAAGTAGGACCCAAACGCAAACTCACAGAGACAAAAGGTAAACTCAAAAAACACAGCTTTATTGCTGGCGTGGAGTGGGACACGAAAAACAATACAAAATAAACTAAACTGGGAAAAACTAAAGCACAAGGAGCCACAGGGAAACATCACACAGCTATGATGGAGGACGCAACACTGACAAAGAGAAACATGGGGCTTAAATACACTGAGGGATAACGAGGGGGAATGAGCCACAGGAGGAGAGCACAGCTGAGAGTAATTAAGCAGGACGAGGCAAGGGAAGCAAAACTAGAAACATTAACATAGAACAGACTGTGAAAGTAAAACAGGAAACACACTGACGGAACTCAAGACATGTGGACTTAACAGACTGGGGGAGACAGAACATAGGGATCTGAAACATGGAACAGAAAGGCACAGTAGATCAACATGAACATAACAACGCCACAGGGGAAGAGTAAAACTGAACACGATGAACACAGAAACACCAGACCTCTTCACAATAAAACAGGAAACATAATGAGACGTAGACATGACAACCCAAACTTCACAATGTAAGACACAGACATGAAAGACATGAAGAGCAGGGGAGATTTACCATAGTTGGAAACACGAGGGGAAAATAATAAGAACTAGAAACACTTAAGCATGATAACAAATGAACTTAGGAACCTGAAGGGCTTACATAAACTAAAACATCAAAATGAACTAAAACTCAAAACACTGGGTCATAAGGCCCAGGATCGTGACAGCCATAAAATAAAGGCAAGTACAGCAATACACCTGGGGATATATTAAACAAATACTTTTGAAATCTCAGCTAAGGGCATATCATACAGTAGGTGCGCGATGCTACTCGCTGGCTACCTAAGCTAATCCACAAAATACCTATCAATCAAAAAGCTTTCTTGCTTCCAGTCACTTATGCATAATGACGATTAGATTTGAACTTTATGATTGGAACAGTCTTGATGAAAACATGCAGTCTGTGGATGTCAGTCAGGCTGTTGTGTCCTGCTGAGGTTGTTAATATTTACACGCTTGCATCCATGTGGAGCTGGGTAAAAGCTAATCTAAAGGTCTTCCTCCAACACCGGAGATACACACTGAGAGCAAAATGGAGATCCTGCTGAGACACGTTCAGCACACACACACACACACACACACACACACACACACACACACACACACACACACACACACACACCCGGACACATGCATAATCCCAGTGGAAGTGAGGTAAGAGCAACTAAATAGGTGTCATGTTGAGATATTGAAACAGGAATCTTTCCCTCTGTCATTTAACCAATTGAAACCTTTTTACTTCAGCCAGTATAACTTGCTTATTTAAAAATATTGTAAACGTTCTGTAACGTGTGTGCAGACACACTGAAGTTGAAATGTCTTTGGAAGCTATTGTTTCAAATTGAATTTGACTCTGTAGCAAAACATTGTTCTTGTTACATGAATTTTGAAGACCCTTTGTTATCCATTATACTCATGTCTTGTTCTATAATGTTTTATGGACTGTTTCCTTTTTATTATATAATGATGTAGCTATTCTAAGTAACCTGTAATATGTACCACTGACATCTTTTATGAACATCTTCTATCTCATATATGTCTCTTATTCCTGGGTCATTATATCACTTTTAAAAGGAGTGACTGATTCCTCTGACCTTACCAGTTTGTATTCTTCTGTCCAGTTCATGGATCTTATAGGTCCTACCATAAACTGCAAAAACTAGAAGATGGTATCACTAGTCCACTTATTATATTATTTTCCATGCAACTTGTGAATATGTCATCCATGAGAGTGGCACAGTACAATTTTTGGTAATTTTAGGGTATAAGCTCATAAGGTATATTATGTTTGGACTATTTAATATATTTTGATATAGTGTTTACCAGGGTTTGGTCTTTTGTGTTTCTAGCGTCCTCGGTTCTTTAGTTTTTTGTGATTCTCAGTTCTTAGCTTTTGTATTTTTTGCCTTTCATGCTTAGTTACTCTTGTCTCCATGTTTCATGTCACTCTAGTAGTCATGTCGTTTGTTTTCCGGTTCTGTGTTCTTTGTCTCAGGTTTTTATGTTTTGTGTTCTGGGTTTCTCATCCCAGGGTTTTTGTTCCTTAGAATCTTTTTTAGTTTCTCACAGTTTAGGTTTTACTTTAGTCTTGTTCTGGGGCATTGGTTTCCATGGGTTTGGAGGTGCTGAAAGAAAAAGGACAGGCTGGTAGTGGAGGAATACAGGGAGTGCAGAATTATTAGGCAAGTTGTATTTTTGAGGAATAATTTTATTATTGAACAACAACCATGTTCTCAATGAACCCAAAAAACTCATTAATATCAAAGCTGAATGCTTTTGGAAGTAGTTTTTAGTTTTTTTTTAGTTTTAGCTATTTTAGGGGGATATCTGTGTGTGCAGGTGACTATTACTGTGCATAATTATTAGGCAACTTAACAAAAAACAAATATATACCCATTTCAATTATTTATTTTTACCAGTGAAACCAATATAACATCTCCACATTCACAAATATACATTTCTGACATTCAAAAACAAAACAAAAACAAATCAGCGACCAATATAGCCACCTTTCTTTGCAAGGACACTCAAAAGCCTGCCATCCATGGATTCTGTCAGTGTTTTGATCTGTTCACCATCAACATTGCGTGCAGCAGCAATCACAGCCTCCCAGACACTGTTCAGAGAGGTGTACTGTTTTCCCTCCTTGTAAATCTCACATTTGATGATGGACCACAGGTTCTCAATGGGGTTCAGATCAGGTGAACAAAGAGGCCATGTCATTAGTTTTTCTTCTTTTATACCCTTTCTTGCCAGCCACGCTGTGGAGTACTTGGACGCGTGTGATGGAGCATTGTCCTGCATGAAAATCATGTTTTTCTTGAAGGATGCAGACTTCTTCCTGTACCACTGCTTGAAGAAGGTGTCTTCCAGAAACTGGCAGTAGGACTGGGAGTTGAGCTTGACTCCATCCTCAACCCGAAAAGGCCCCACAAGCTCATCTTTGATGATACCAGCCCAAACCAGTACTCCACCTCCACCTTGCTGGCGTCTGAGTCGGACTGGAGCTCTCTGCCCTTTGCAGAAAAAGCATGGAAGAGCCTTATTTCCACACTATATGGAGAGAAGGTGGTTCTTAAGCACCCTAGGGGTGATTAACAGAATGAGGGTCGGGAGATGGTGGCAGATGAGCTGGGTTGGGTAGATATGGCTAACAAAAAATACAAAATGTAAACAAACACATACAAAACCATTAGGGAAGTAGATTTTTAACGCCATTGACTTCCTCAGCTGTTGTCCCCATTGGCTACATTTAACCCAGTTTCACCAGTGTGCAAGCTCAGATAGCTGTTTACTGGTCAGCTGTTACGTTCTGCCAGCCAGTTCAGCTGTTGGTCAAGCAGCTTGTTGGCTAATCATTAATTGCCTCTAAAATTCTAGCTTGTGTGACTTTAAGAACACGGACCAAAATTTTTGAAGTTTTAAACGACTTTGGAGTTTTGAAAAATTAAAGCTTCAGACCAGGTGAGTCCGCGGTGGAGAGTGGGCAGGCAGGTAAATAACTGTAGGTATTTCCCCAGGCACATTACGACCAGCTTGAGAATGCAGGTAAGTTGAAGAAACTGTCTTTTCACAGAAGAGTTTCATGCCCTCTAAAAATTCGAAAATTTGACACGTGTCAAGAGAGAACACAAGTGAGCCCAATTACCACAATTGAGGGGGAATGACAAAATCAGCATCTAGTGTTTAGGCCTCAGGGTGTTCTTTAGGATTGGGCCACAGAGTGCTTTGCACTCCATCTTCTGAAGCCTTATTTGACAGCAATGTTTGACTGTAACATTGGACTGGAAGCCCTTTTATGGAAAAAATTTTTATATTTTCCAGACCGGAAGCTACAACAAGGAATTGATTCATTCATTCAATTCATGGCTGGAAGAAGAAAAAACATCACCTTAATTTTGTAATCACAGCATTGTCATTTTATAATGAGGGTATATGTTGCGGGTATATTGCTACATTACACACTTACATGTGTCTTGGGTGAAGTTACATGCTAACAGAATTTGGGGAAAAATATAAAACATAACCAGCTTTTGAAATGTGACTCTGTGATCCCAACATATTGCTCTTTCTGCACTTCAGGCACACATCTAACCATTACATGGTTACAAGCTGCAGGGCTTCTGCAGCATGGCTAACACAAAGAAAATGTTTCTGTTTTGGGCAAATCAGCTTTTGAAATCACTGTGTGATTCCACCACTGTTACACCTCTGATACACTGAAGTCCCCCCCCCCAACACACACAGAATTAAATCTATGCCTGTGAGAACAAAATGTTTGGAAAGTTGACACAGTCATTATTGACCTCTGGTCAACAGGCAGCTTTTTCCAAAGAGCAGGACCACTGTAACTGAAACTCTAGGTTTTCTAATATATTGCCAATATTTCCAGATGCTTGGGGGCTCCCCGAGCCTAGTTTTGCCAAATTACCTGGAACCCTAACAGATCAAAAAAAAAAAAAAAAAAACCCAAACAAACAAGTTTTCCAGTTTAATTTAGTAACTTGGTGCTTGTGTAGAAAATAAACCGATGCAACATCCAGCAAATAAACTCTAAAATGAAAATGAACTGCAGTCAATTCTATTGTTTCAAATTGCTACACTGTTTTTTTTTTTTTACTGTATCATTTACATAAAAACTAAAAGGCATATAAGGGGGGGGGGGGGGGGGATTTGCTGACCTTGTGGCTGGTAGATGACCCGCTCTACCTCCTGAGCTGAACAAGCAGCCACTGTTTTTACTTAGGCAAGCGTTAAAAAAGTCAATAATTAATGTAATGACTGATAATAATGTATTTGGATAATTGTTGTCCTTTTAGAATTATATTTTATATTCAAAGCATTTAAAATGTGGTAGTTTGTGTGCCAACAACAAGCTATCAGTCTGAGTCATGGTGTAATAAGTAAGAGCAAAAGAGTTGTTTACACACACACACACACACACACACACACACACACACACACACACACACACACACACACACACAATAGAAGAGAGATTTATGTGAATGAAAGCACTGAGATATTTATTTATTGCTAGTGGGGGATTTTTTTTGTCGTTCTTTTTAAACCACACAAGCAGAGTTGTTTTCTTTGTGCACTTGCTTTGACTCCAGCTACTGAGGACTGTTGTATTTACTTAGCAACTGAAAAATAAAAGCAAACACGCACCATTCAGCTCAGTGTGACTTCTTAATCTGTCCCTTTTCTCAACAAACAGGAGAAGCCACAAGAACAACAACCTTACAAACCTTACAATTTTGTACAGTGTTGAAAAACATCTCATTTTTATTCACTACATAAATCCGTGTAATTCTTTATAATAACCATCCTTTGCAACCATAGACTGTAAAAATAAATCATCATCATCGTTTATTTATATAGCACTTTAAAAACACACAAGGCTGACCAAAGTGCTGAACAACAGAAACATAATAGATACCATAAGAATAATAAATACGATAAAATAATAAACATAGCGAAAACAATAAAATACAAGTCAGTCAACCACTGAATCAAAAGCCAGTGAATAATAATGCGTTTTCAATCTGGATTTAAAAACCATCACTGATGTCGATTGCCTAATGTGAAGAGGAAGATTATTCCAAAGCTTAGGAGCCACAATTGAGAACGCTCCGTCTCCTCTCAGTTTCAACCGTGATTTGGGGAGTGAGAGCAACAGCTGCTCAGCTGACTGGAGCGAACGAGTGGGGACATAGGGCTTCAGCAAATCAGACAAATACGTAGGTGCCAGACCATTTAAAGATTTAAAAACCTATAAAAGAACTTTTAAAATGAATCCTAAATTCAATTGGAAGCCAGTGCAGGGAGGCCAGAACCGGAGTAATGTGCTCAAATTTCCTTTTACCAGATAAAAACCGTGCTGCAGCATTCTGTACTAGTTGCAGGCGTTTCAGAGTGCCCGGTCCAACCCCTATTAAAAGGGAGTGTGATGCCTCAAAGCCATTTATGTCATTTATCTTTAATGTTTGCTTTAAAATAATTCTTTTGTATGTATTTAAGTTAAAAAGAACACTACAGTGAAAAGGCGGCACTCGATGGTCCTACGTGTTCGTGATGGCAGCAAGCAACAAGTCATCGGTATCAAATACCAGGAGCAACGTGACATCAGCATCATCTGTAAGTGCGGCTCGCGCCAGAGCTAAAGCAGAAGCTGCTAAGGTACGAGCATCATATGCTAGCCAGGAGGCTAAATTAAAATTGGAAAAGGCTGCTAGAGAAGCAGAGAGGAAAACTAGAGAAGCTCAAAATCAGTTGGAAGCAGCTAGAATTGATACAGAGCTGGAAGTGCTAACATTAAATCGTGAAGCAGACGCAGCCATCGCTGAAGCACAGGTGTTAGAAGATGTAGCAGAAATGCATGGAAATGTAGAAAATGTGAAATCTGAGTCAGAAGACAGGCTTAGATTGCAACGTACTAGTGAATATGTTTGCTCTCAAAATGATCAGAATCAGTCTACCTTCGCACCAGTATCTGTCCCACCTGTTAAATCTGTAGACCGTGCAGAATCACAAGACAGTTTCAGAACATGGCATCCACCTGTAAGCTTAGCGGAATTCCAACATAGCAATAGCAAGCCCAAGCCTGAAGTGGATAATGGGACGCATCCACCCACAACAAACCTGTCTAAACTGACCAGAGCTGAATTGAAGACCGACGTCGAAAGAACAAACCCTCGCACGTATATAGGTGCTCAATCACAAACACCCCGGCATATGCTTCCAGTGAGCGTGTCACAACCACCAGACCCTCTGGCACAATATTTGGCGCGACGTGATCTCGTTACGTCAGGACTGTACCAATTTGATGATAAGCCAGAGAATTTCCGTGCATGGCGGTCCTCATTCACTAATGCTGTGGCTGAGGTTCAACTTACAGAAACACAAGAATTAGACCTCATGACCAAATGGTTAGGAAAAGAGTCTGGACAGCAAATAAGATGCATACGCTCAGTGCATGTGAGTAATGCTGGTTTGGCTCTGCGCAAGGCATGGGAGAGGCTGAATGACTGCTATGGTGCCCCTGAGATGATCGAGCAGTCACTGTTTCAGAGACTTGACAGTTTTCCAAAAATTGCAGCCAAAGATCACATCAGATTACGTGAACTTGGGGATTTGCTTATGGAGATACAAGGCGCCAAGGAGGATGGATACCTCACTGGGCTGTCATATCTAGACACCTCCAGAGGTATTGGACCCATAGTAGACAAGCTCCCATATGGGCTCCAGGAGAAGTGGGTGTCATCTGGGTCGTGGTACAAAGAAGAGAATAAGGGCTGCTTCCCTCCCTTTAGTTACTTTTGTAACTTTGTCTGTCATGAGGCAAAGAAGCGAAATGACCCCAGCTTTATTCGTCAAAGCAACGGCGCAAACCCCACAAAACCAGAAAGATTACCTATGAAGAGCTTTAACACCAACAAGTCTATCGCGGTTCACAAAACAGATGTCTCTACAATCAACAACGACCCTAACAAGAACTGCCCATTGCACAATAAACCTCACCCACTTAAAAAATGCAGGATATTCAGAAACAAGTCCATCGATGACAGGAAGGCCTTTCTAAAACAGAAAGGAATATGCTTCAAGTGTTGTTCTTCAACTTCACATGTTGCCAAAGACTGCAAATCTTCCGTGAAATGCTTAGAGTGTGAAAGCATCTATCATGATGCAGCCATGCACCCTGGCCCACAACCTCAACTCACCAAGGCTCCTCCACCACCACAAGAGAACGGCGGGGAGGGAGAAGATGGCTCTAATGTAACTGATGTTAGAACCAGCTGCACAGAGGTTTGTGGCCCCGGCCAGTAGGGTCGTTCTTGCTCTAAGATCTGCCTTGCAAAGGTCTACCCCAAACATTCAAAACACAAAGCCATTAAAGCTTATGTAATTCTGGACGACCAGAGCAATCGCTCATTAGCCAGGCCAGAGTTCTTTGAGCTGTTTGGTGTGGAGAACAAACCACTCTTATACCATCTCAGAACATGCTCCGGCGTCATCGAAACGTATGGCAGGAAGGCAGAAGGATTCCAGATAGAGTCGTTGAACGGCAACGTTCTCATACCTCTTCCACCACTCCTTGAGTGCCCTGAAATCCCTAACAATCGAGCTGAAATCCCAACACCAGGTGCAGTTTTGCATCATCCTCATCTCCACCATATAGATAATCCCTGATCTAGACCCAGAAGCAGAGATACTCCTGCTGCTCGGGAGAGACGTGCTTAGAGCACACAAGGTCAGGCAGCAAGTTAACGGGCCACACAACGCTCCCTTTGCACAACGTCTCGATCTAGGCTGGGTGGTGATAGGGGAGGTGTGCCTAGGTAATGTGCATAAGCCAACAGTTGACACATTCAAGACCCATGTGCTAGACAGCGGTCGCCATTCCATATTTCAGCCCTGTGCAAGTTTCATGCAGGTCAAAGAAACACAGCCAAGCTTCAACAAGTCTAACAAAATGCCAGAGAGGATGCTAGGACACACAGTGTTTAACCAATCTGAACATGATAACAAACCTGCCCCATCAATAAAAGACATCCTCTTCCTAGAGATCATGGATACAAATGTCCACAGAGATGACACTGGTAGTTGGGTTGCTCCATTGCCGTTCAAAGAACCACGGCAACGTTTGCCAAATAATAAAGAGCATGCGGTTAAGAGGTTTGAATCCTTGCAACGCCAATTCAGGAAGAAACCCGAGATGCAGAAGCAATATGTGGCATTCATGGAGAAGATCATTGCCAACGGTCACGCAGAGGTGGCACCACCCTTGAGGGAAGATGAAGAGTGCTGGTTTCTTCCATCATTCGGGGTATACAACCCACAAAAGCCCAACCAAATCAGGGTGGTTTTTGATTCCAGCGCTCAGTACTGCGGGGTCTCCCTCAATGACGTGCTTCTGACTGGTCCCGACCTCAACAATTCTCTCTTGGGTGTCCTTCTACGCTTTCGAAGGGAGAGAGTAGCTATCCTCGCCGACATCCAACAAATGTTTCACTGTTTTTTGGTCCATGAAAGGCACTGCAACTTCCTCCGGTTTTTGTGGTATGAGGACAACGACCTCACCAAGGCAGTTATCGACTATCGCATGAGGGTTCATGTCTTTGGCAACTCACCATCTCCGGCTGTGGCCATCTATGGTCTGCGAAGAGCCATTGCTGAAGGTGCCCAGAAGTACGGTGCCGACACAGTGATTTGTGGAAAGGCACTTTTACGTGGATGATGGCTTGGTGTCTCTCCCATCTGAAGCAGAAGCAATCAACCTTCTCCAACGGACTCAGGCTTCACTTGCTGAATCAAACCTCCGCTTGCACAAGTTTGTGTCGAACAGTCCAGCAGTCACTGGAGCTTTCCTGCCAGAAGATTGTGTCCCGCTCATCAAGGATCTGGATTTGAGCGGAGAGACAGCATCCATGCAGCACAGCCTGGGTTTGCTTTGGGAGATCAGAAAAGACACATTCACATTCTCTGCATCAACTATTATCAAACCTTTCACCCGACGTGGAGTCCTCTCTACCGTCAATAGTGTTTTTGATCCAATGGGTATGCTGGCACCCGTCACAATCCAGGGACGAGCTCTTCTTAGGGAACTTAGTTCGGAACTGACTGACTGGGATGCACCTCTCCCAGAAGACAAGCTGAAGAAATGGGAAACCTGGAGAGATTTTCTTCAAGTCCTAAAGGAGCTTCATGTGCCACGTGCATACACATCAACCTCGCTCACCAAAGCTGTGCGCACAGAGTTGTTTGTATTCTCAGATGCCTCAACTATGGCCATTGGGGCTATTGCTTACTTGAGAGCCATCCAGGAGGATGGAAAAGTGGAAGTAGGATTTGTTATGGGCAAAGCCAAATTAGCACCCCAGTCTGAACCAACAATCCCGAGGCTTGAACTCTGCGCTGCTGTCCTTGCAGTAGAAATGGCGGATCTCATCCGGGAGGAGCTGGATCTGAAATTGGATGCTGTCAGGTTCTACACGGACAGTAAGGTGGTACTCGGGTACATTTGTAACACGACAAAACGCTTCTACACATATGTCCATAACAGAGTCCAACGTATCCGACGATCTACCAGACCAGAACAATGGCATTATGTGTGCACGGAAGCAAACCCTGCGGACCATGCATCCAGATCTTTGCCTGCATCCCATCTGACACAGAGTTCTTGGTTCACCGGACCTTCATTCCTGCATCAGTTATCTGCAGAAACAACACAAACCAGTGAGACGTTTGAGCTCATCGACCCGGGAAATGACTCAGAGATTCGACCACAGGTACGCACCTACACTACTCATCTGAAGGAACCTGTACTTACCCCTGATCGCTTTCGCCGTTTCTCCACCTTTACCTCTCTACTGCGAGCAGTGGCTTTCCTTATCCATGTGGCAAGATCTCACAAACATTCAAACCAAAACAGCAGGTGTACAGGATGGCACACATGTCGCTTACCTCGTACTGTGGATGAAATAGCTCAAGCAAAACATGTCATTCTGCAAGCAGCACAAATGCCAGCCTTTGCCAAGGAACTGTCAGCCCTCCAAGCAAAGAAAGTGGTGCCCACAAACAGCCCGTTGCATAAACTCAGTCCAACTTTGGAGAGTAGTCTCATCTGCGTTGGAGGCAGACTGAAACATTCTCAACTAACGTGTGAAGAAAAGAACCCAGTAATCCTACCCAAGGACAGCTACGTTTCCTTACTGCTCGTACGACATCACCGTGAGACATCAGGGTTGACATCTCACAGAAGGTGCAGTAAGGGCAGCTGGACTGTGGATTTTGGGTGGGAAGCGACTAATCAATTCAGTCCTACACAAATGCGTAATCTGCCGGAAGCTGCGTGGGAGACCGGAAGAACAACGTATGGCTGACTTACCGCCGGAACGTCTCAAGGTTTGCCCTCCCTTCACATACAGTGGGGCAAAAAAGTATTTAGTCAGCCACCGATTGTGCAAGTTCCCCCACCTAAAATGATGACAGAGGTCAGTAATTTGCACCTCTCAACTGTGAGAGACAGAATGTGAAAAAAAAAATCCATGAATCCACATGGTAGGATTTGTAAAGAATTTATTCGTAAATTAGGGTGGAAAATAAGTATTTGGTCAATAACAAAAATACAACTCAATACTTTGTAACATAACCTTTGTTGGCAATAACAGAGGTCAAACGTTTACTATAGGTCTTTACCAGGTTTGCACACACAGTAGCTGGTATTTTGGCCCATTCCTCCATGCAGATCTTCTCGAGAGCAGTGATGTTTTGGGGCTGTCGCCGAGCAACATGGACTTTCAACTCCCGCCACAGATTTTCTATGGGGTTGAGGTCTGGAGACTGGCTAGGCCACTCCAGGACTTTCAAATGCTTCTTACGGAGCCACTCCTTTGTTGCCCGGGCGGTGTGTTTTGGATCATTGTCATGTTGGAAGACCTAGCCTCGTTTCATCTTCAAAGTTCTCACTGATGGAAGGAGGTTTTGGCTCAAAATCTCACGATACATGGCCCCATTCATTCTGTCCTTAACACGGATCAGTCGTCCTGTCCCCTTGGCAGAAAAACAGCCCCATAGCATGATGTTTCCACCCCCATGCTTCACAGTAGGTATGGTGTTCTTGGGATGCAACTCGGTATTCTTCTTCCTCCAAACACGACGAGTTGAGTTTATACCAAAAAGTTCTACTTTGGTTTCATCTGACCACATGACATTCTCCCAATCCTCTGCTGTATCATCCATGTGCTCTCTGGCAAACTTCAGACGGGCCTGGACATGCACTGGCTTCAGCAGCGGAACACGTCTGGCACTGCGGGATTTGATTCCCTGCCGTTGTAGTGTGTTACTGATGGTGACCTTTGTTACTTTGGTCCCAGCTCTCTGCAGGTCATTCACCAGGTCCCCCCGTGTGGTTCTGGGATCTTTGCTCACCATTCTCATGATCATTTTGACCCCACGGAATGAGATCTTGCATGGAGCCCCAGATCGAGGGAGATTATCAGTGGTCTTGTATGTCTTCCATTTTCTGATGATTGCTCCCACAGTTGATTTTTTCACACCAAGCTGCTTGCCTATTGTAGATTCACTCTTCCCAGTCTGGTGCAGGTCTACAATACTTTTCCTGGTGTCCTTCGAAAGCTCTTTGGTCTTGGCCATGGCGGAGTTTGGAGTCTGACTGTTTGAGGCTGTGGACAGGTGTCTTTTATACAGATGATGAGTTCAAACAGGTGCCATTCATACAGGTAACGAGTGGGGGACAGAAAAGCTTCTTGCAGAGGACGTTACAGGTCTGTGAGAGCCAGAGATTTTCCTTGTTTGAGGTGACCAAATACTTATTTTCCACCCTAATTTACGAATAAATTCTTTACAAATCCTACCATGTGAATTCATGGATTTTTTTTTTCACATTCTGTCTCTCACAGTTGAAGTGTACCTCTGGTGCAAATTACTGACCTCTGTCATCATTTTAGGTGGGGGAACTTGCACAATCGGTGGCTGACTAAATACTTTTTTGCCCCACTGTACGTGGGGCTTGACGTCTTTGGAACTTGGTCTGTTGTAACCAGACGCACCAGAGGAGGACAGGCAGAGAGCAAACGGTGGGCCATGATGTTTAGTTGTTTGAGTTCAAGGGCCGTCCACATTGAGCTGATTAAGTCTATGGACACATCTAGCTGTATAAATGCTCTCAGGCGGTTCTTCGCTCTCAGAGGCCCTGCAAAAGAACTTCAGTCTGATTGTGGGACCAACTTCATTGGAGCTAGCAAGGAGTTGGAGATGGATAATACTGTACAGGGGTACCTCAGTAAGCAAGGATGTAGCTGGAACTTCAGACCTCCACATGCTTCCCACATGGGAGGCTCATGGGAACGGATGATTGGTGTTGCCAGGAGAATCCTTGATTCAATGCTCTTGCAGCAAAAGAGTCGCCTGACCCATGAAGTGCTGTCAACACTAATGGCAGAAATTACAGCCATCATCAATGCACGTCCACTCCTACCTGTGTCTACAGACCCACACCAACCTTTCATTCTTTCACCAGCCATGCTCCTCACACAGAAATCAGGAGTTCCACCTCCTCCAGGAGATTTCACAGATAAGGACCTCTTCACAAAACAATGGAGGCAAGTTCAAGCACTCGCGAACCAGTTTTGGGCCTGTTGGAGCAAAGAATACTTACCATCCTTACAACAAAGACGAAAATGGACAGTGACACGCAGAAACCTTCAAGTTGGGGATCTGGTCCTCCTCAGGGACAAGCAGACCATCCGCAACTACTGGCCCATGGCCATAGTCACAGCAACCTTGCCTGGGAAGGATGGACATGTGAGAAAGGTTGAAGTAAAAACGACCGACCAAGGTGACACAAGAACCTTCCTTAGTCCAAGTTCAAGTTCAAGGTTCTCTATTTGTCACATGCATAGTTATACAAGTATAACACACAGTGAAATGTAGCCTGACACGCTCCTCGACATGTGCAAAAAAATTGGGGGGGGGTGTAGAGGAAGAGCATTATATATATATATATATATATTAGGGGTGCAACGATATTCGTATCGATATTGAACCGTTCGATACAGTGCTTTCGGTTCGGTAAGCATATGTATCGAACAATACAACATTTGTAATTTATTTTATCAACTTTCCTTCTGACGATGCTGTCTGTGTTGAGCGCTCAGTGAATCTGCGTTCGACTACTCCGCCTAGGCTGCACTGTCGAGCGCAGATCCACTGAGTGCTCCACACAGACAGCATAGTCAGAAGGAAGAGCGCAGGGCACCTCCCCCACCCTTATTCAGATCTGGCGTTTGGAATTATTTTGGTTTTCATGTGACGTATGACCCTGAAGGTAAGCGAGTCATGGACTAAAGTAAAACAGTATGTTGGATGTGCCATGCAATGCTCAATTACATGGGTGGGAACTAGTGTGTTAGCGCAGTTAGCTCGTTAACGTGTTAGCCATCTAGCCCCATGCACGGGGCGATCGGCGGTAGCTCGTTAACGGAGATTTGCCGTGTTGTGGTGTTAAGGTCATTTCAACGAGATTAACCTGAAATCACTAGTGGGAACACAACGAATATGACTGCACATTTACGCCGACATCATCCTAGTGCAAAGACAAAAACAACAAGCATGCTACTAACTTTAGCCGAGTCATTTAGACAGCTGTTAGCACATGATTCTCCTTATGCTGCTGAGAATATAGCCCAGAAGAAGCGGATAGTATAGCTTTTATTTTGGAAAGAGACATTTCTCTGTAATAAACTCTCTTTTCCAAAGATGAGTGATTCCTCAATCAGATACAGGGCTTGCAATATCGCTAGCCTGACATCCTGGGGCTAGCAATTTTTTTCAGTCGGGCTACCCTGCCCGTCGGGCTATTGTAGGAAGGAAAAATATATGTCAATGCTTTTGCATTCTTTCAGAAATGTAGCTGGGTAATTATGTCATTGGCATCGGTGAGCCACTGTCAATATGTGACATATTGAAATCGCGTTTGAATTTGCGCTTGTTTTTTTGCTTTCACTTTGCAATCGTGCGAACTGTGTATAGAGAGCGACAGCACTGATCTGTGAGTGATGATAATTTGTGCACCAATTCCTCTGACATCGTCTTATTAATCGTTAGCTTACTATGCAAACATGACAAGTGAAATCTCCCGCAGCAAGCTTAAACATGTGAGAGGCAGAGAATCGCTGAGCTTATGTGAGTGCGTGTGTAAAAGCATTTCAGTTCTGCTGAGCCAAACAAGACAGGTCAGGGTGAAGAAGTGACAGCCAAACAAAAGCTTACCACAAAACGGAGAAGTTATGACAAATCAGACTATAAGGCAAAAAGAAAGTGCAGCTTTATGGTTTCATGGACAAAATAATTTCTGTGGCTGCAATATGACGAGCTAAATAACCAGGGCTGCACATAAGTGGTCCGCAGGTGCGCATTCGCTGTCAAAATAAAAAACACGCACAAGGGTTAGGGTTAAATTTAAAAACTGTACTTTTGAGTTAAAATATATATTTATAATTTTAATAAATGACAAATTAAAAATGCATGAACATTTTTTTTGTATCGAAAAAATATCGAACCGTGACACCAAAGTATCGAACCGAACCGAACCGTGAATTTTGTGTATCGTTGCACCCCTAATATATATATATATATATATATATATATATATATATATATATAGTGCGGGATCTACCAAGGAGATGCTCTGTCCCCACTGCTGTTCTGCATAGGCCTGAACCCCCTCAGTGAGATCATTAACAAGGCTGGCTACGGATACCGACTACGGAACGGAGCAGTTGTCAGCCACCTCCTGTACATGGATGACATCAAGCTGTATGCCAAGAGTGAACGAGACATCGATTCACTGATCCACACTACCAGGCTATACAGCAATGACATTGGAATGTCGTTCGGACTGGAGAAGTGTAGTCGGATGGTAACAAAGAGAGGGAAGGTAGTCAGAACTGAGGGGATTGAACTACCAGAAGGCAACATTGCAGACATAGAGGACAGTTACAAGTACCTGGGGATCCCGCAGGCGAATGGGAACCATGAAGAGACCGCTAGAAAAGCTGCAACCACCAAGTACCTGCAGAGGGTCAAGCAAGTCCTGAGGAGTCAGATGAATGGTAAGAACAAGATCCGGGCCATCAACACGTACGCCCTGCCCGTGATCAGGTACCCTGCTGGGGTAATAGGCTGGCCAAAGGAGGAGATAGAAGCCACTGACATAAAGACAAGAAAGCTCCTTACCATGCATGGAGGGTTTCACCCCAAGTCCAGCACCCTGAGGCTGTACGCCAAGCGGAAGGAAGGGGGCCGGGGACTGGTGAGTGTCAGCACCACAGTCCAGGATGAGACAAGGAACATCCAAGAATACATTGGGAAGATGGCCCCAACTGACCGAGTGCTCAGTGAATACCTCAGGCAGCAGAAACCCAAGAAAGAGGAGGGAGACGAGGAACCATCATGGAAGGACAGGCCCCTGCACGGTATGTACCACCGGCAGATAGAGGAGGTGGCTGATATCCAGAAATCCTACCAGTGGCTGGACAAAGCTGGACTGAAAGACAGCACAGAGGCACTAATCATGGCAGCACAAGAACAAGCTCTGAGTACAAGATCCATAGAGGCTGGGGTCTATCACACCAGGCAAGACCCCAGGTGCAGGCTGTGTAAAGATGCCCCAGAGACAATCCAGCACATAACAGCAGGGTGCAAGATGCTAGCAGGCAAGGCATACATGGAACGCCATAACCAAGTGGCCGGCATAGTGTACAGGAACATCTGTGCCGAGTATAACCTGGAAGTCCCGAGGTCAAAATGGGAGATGCCCCCAAGGGTGGTGGAGAATGACCGAGCTAAGATCCTGTGGGACTTCCAGATACAGACGGACAAAATGGTGGTGGCTAACCAACCGGACATAGTGGTGGTAGACAAACAGAAGAAGACGGCCGTAGTGATCGATGTAGCGGTTCCGAATGACAGCAATATCAGGAAGAAGGAACACGAGAAGCTGGAGAAATACCAAGGGCTCAGAGAAGAGCTCGAGAGGATGTGGAGGGTGAAGGTAACGGTGGTCCCCGTGGTAATTGGAGCACTAGGTGCGGTGACTCCCAAGCTAGGCGAGCGGCTCCAGCAGATCCCGGGAACAACATCGGAGATCTCTGTCCAGAAGAGCGCAGTCCTGGGAACAGCTAAGATACTGCGCAGGACCCTCAAGCTCCCAGGCCTCTGGTAGAGGACCCGAGCTTGAAGGATAAACCGCCCGCAGGGGCGTGCTGGGTGTTTTTTTTAATTTATATATATATATATATATATATATATATATGAACTTCCTCAGTTGGCGTAGGTGATACAGGCGCTGCCTAGCCTTTTTGGTCTGGACCTGAATGTGGGCAGCCCATGTCAGGTCTGAGGAGATGTGGACACCAAGATACTTGAAGGACTGCACCCTCTCCACTGGAGCTCCATTGATGATAATGGGCTTGTAGTCTCTGTGCTGACCCCTTCTGAAGTCCACCACCGGCTCCTTGGTCTTGCTGACGTTCAGCTGGAGGTGGTTGTCCTGGGACCACGATGCCAGATTCTTCACTTCATCCATGTAGGCCGTCTCATCGTTGTTGGAGATGGCACCCAACACCACTGTGTCGTCAGCAAACTTCACAATGGTGTTGGAGCCATGGGTGGCCACACAGTCTGAAGTGTAGAGGGAGTAGAGCAGTGGCGAGAGGACACATCCCTGAGGTGCTCCTGTGTTGATGGTGATGCTGTTGGAGAAGCACCTGCCCACCCTCACCACCTGAGTTCTGCCAGTGAGGAAGTCCAACACCCATGCACACAGACGGCTGTTAAGTCCCAGATCCCTCAGCTTTGTGAACAGTCTGCAGGGCACTATTGTGTTAAACACTGAACTGTAATCAACAAACAGCATTCGCACATAGTTACCCTGTTTCTTGTCCACGTGGCTGAGAGTGGTGTGTAGGACGTGGGCGATGGCATCCTCTGTGGATCTGTTGGATCTGTAGGCGAACTGCAGCGGATCTGTGGTGTCTGGGATGGAGGAGGAGATGATGTTCTTCAGCAGCCTCTCAAACACCTTCATTACTACCGAGGTCAGTGCAACTGGCCGGTAATCGTTCAGGGATGAGGGTTTGCTGTTCTTGGGCACAGGGATGATGGTGGATGTTTTGAAGCATGTGGGGACCACAGACTTCGCCAGGGACTCGTTGAAGATGTAAGTGAACACACCTGCTAGCTGGTCAGCAAAGCAGCGCAGCGCAGGTGATGCTGTCTGGCCCCGCCACTTTCCTTGTGTTCACTCTCCTCAGTGCCGCTCGGACGTCATGCTCCGCGATGCTGGTCACCGGTCTCTCGCTGATGACGTCACTGTCCTCGGTAGTCAGGCGATAGATAGCATTAGCCGCCTGGCTAACCTCGAAACGGGCGTAGAACTGATTCAGCTCGTTGGTGAATGCAGAGTCAGCGTTGATCAGCGCAGTGTCCCTGGCTTGGCCAGTTGCAGAAGTAGTTCTTCTTCTGCCTAAGGACTGATTTAAGGACTGTTGTTTGGACTCATTCAAGTTCATAGTGGCCTCACATAGGCCAGGCGGGGAGTGTGATGCCTCAAAGCCATTTATGTCATTTATCTTTAATGTTTGCTTTAAAATAATTATTTTGTATGTATTTAAGTTAAAAAGAACACTACAGGAAGTTACAATAATCCAAGCGTGAGGTTATAAAAGCGTGGATAACATCACCAAGTCACGCCTTGAAAGAAAAGATTTAACCTTCGACAGACGCCTGAGTTGATAGAATGACGATTTCACCACCCCATTCACGTGGCCATCAAAGGTAAGTGCAGAGTCGATTTTTAACCCAAGATTGGTAATTGAGCTCTTCAGGTGAGGGGTCAGAGCAGCAAGGTCAACATCAGGGATATCAGAGGAACGATTCGGGCCAAACAGAATTGCTTCCGTTTTACGTTCGTTAAAATTTAAAAGGTTTTGAGCCATCCATGGCTTAACATCACTAAGGCAATCAAGCAGGAGTCTAATTTGGGAGCTATCAGAATGACTGAAAGGAAAATAAAGCTGGCAATCATCAGCATATAGATGAAATGAAACTTTATGTTTACGAAAGACCGCACCCAGTGGCAGGAGAAACAATGAAAACAGTAATGGCCCAAGAATAGATCCCTGTGGTACACCCCATGGCAGAGGGGCCACAGAGGACGATGACGAGCCCAACTTAACACAGAAGCTCTTGTTTGAGAGATATGATTTTATCCACAAGAGTGCAAAGCCAGAAATGCCCACACAATGCTGTAATCGAGAGATCAGCAGGTCGTGATCCACCGTGTCAAATGCAGCAGTAATAGTAGTATAAGCACTACGTGTTTACCACAGTCCGTCGCTACCAGAATATCGTTCATAACCATAACCACCGAGAGCTGTCTCTGTGCTATGAAACGGCCTAAAGCCGGACTGAAAAACTTCAAACATATGAGAGTTGTTTAGATAATCCATCAGCTGAGTGTGAACAACCTTTTCCAAGATCTTACTCAGAAAAGGAAGTTTAGAGATGGGTCTAAAATTTGACATTACTGAAATATCTGAGCCTGGCTTCTTAAGCTTCTCTAGTTCAGGTAGAACAATTGGTTGGACAGCAATAAGCAAATTTAAACACGGAACATGCACAGCCTGGCCAACAGAAGATAAAGTGGAGGGTCTCAACTGGCAACCTTATCCACAAAGAAATTAAGAAACCTATTACACATAACCTCAGAAGATTGCAAAAGAACATGATCCTCTGCATTCAGTAGAGAATTAATGGTATTATACAGAACACAAGGGTTATGTGAATTAATAGCAATAAGTTGTGAAAAATAGGAGTTTTTGGCGGTCTTTACTGCCCTCTGATAAGCTTTCCAACTCGTCTTAAGAGCTTCCAGAGAAACGCACAGCCTGTCCTTTTTCCATCGTGTTTCACATCTCCTACATTCTCTTCTAATGGCTCGAGTAAAATCGGTTAGCCAAGGGCTGGCCTTGGGTGTACACTGCCTGAGTCTTAGAGGTGCAACAACATCAAGGGAAGATTTACAAACAGAGTCCAGATGAGAGAGTAATCCATCTACGGAGGACGACTCAGAGGGACTGGACACAAGTTGTTCAAATAGTGTTGAAAAATCCTCAGCAGTATCTGAGCCGAAGGCACGATAGCATCGCATAGGTGCAGCCCGTTTAACAACAGGACTAAGAGGAACAACGTCAAATAAAATGGGCATATGGTCAGAGAATACAGCATCCTCCACATGTAAGGTACAGACATATAACCCATATGATAACACCAAATCCAATGTGTAACCACGTTCTTGAGTGGCACCTTTAACAGATTGAACAAGATTAAAAGAGTTCACCAGGTCCATGAATTCCTTAGCCAGGGGCTTCCCTGGGCAACAGACGTGTATTTTAAAATCACAGAGTAGCAGGACCTGGTCATACCGGGATGCACAGTCAGCGAGAAACTCTGAAAACTCAGATAAAAACTCCTTGTAATATTTAGGAGGCCGATAAACTATTGCACACAGCAATGAAGGCGAATGGCCCAGTTCACACAGGCAAAGTTCAAAGCTGGTGTGGCGTGTCCATGAGGATGGTTGCTTAAACTCAAAGTGTGATTTAAAAACAACAGCTAAACCCCCGCCACGACCAGAAGCTCTCGGAGCGCTAAAATAAGCACAGCTGGCGGGCAGCAGTTCAGAAAAAACGCTTAACTCACCGGGTGAACTCCAGGTTTCAGTCAAACAGAGGAAATCCAATGCATGGGAAGAAAAGAAATCCTTCAGGATGAAGGTCTTATTCGCCACAGATCTGGCATTTATTAAACCCAACCTGAGGGGAGCTGGTTCGGAGACCTCCACGGCCGTGACAACCAGATCCACCGATCGAAGGTTTGATTGGTCCATTCCCCTCCAACGCAGATGCCGAAGAGGGAATGATTTAACAGGGCTGCTCCCGATAGAGCCGACAACGGGGACCAACCAGGAATCCACAGGATCCAGTGCACGCGATGGTACCAAGAGTCGTGGAAAAGATTGATGAATGGAGCGTAGATCGTGAGGAAGGTAAGAAATCCGGATTCTCAGCTTAACGACGCGACCTCCACCTTCCGCATATCTGGTGGCAGTGGTAGGGGATGCCAGCGCAATGGTACTGCTTCCAGGTAGGGAGGGAGAAAACCCTGGCCATCTTTACCAAACCAAACTGAAACTTATGGTGGATAACCCCATTTCCAATAAAGTCTGGCGATCATACGACAGTGTTGAACTGACATGTTGCACAACATTAGCTAAAAACAATAAAATCAAACAAATAAAAAAGAGTGGTTGACAGCATGCCAAACACACAGGCGCCATCTTCAATTAGCTGTAGAGCTTCTGAGACTTAAAAGTGATACTGGTGGTCAAGTGCCCTAAATCTTTCTAATGTCCTGCAGGGAGTGACTCCTCTGGTTGCAAAAGGAAGTCTGGTTCTAAGTTATTTTTGTTTTGTTTTTTTGTTTTGTTTGTTTCTACAGGCCTCAAGACCTATTTTCAGGTCTTTTGTAAATTGTCTCATTTACAAGCAGCATTAGAGTGGGCCTACTTTGTGAGTGACAAGTTGGTATCCTCTGAGCGTGGAGTGTACCTCATATTCTCAGTCAGATCCCTTACTTGACACACCAACAGAGAAATGCTCAGGTTGAAGCTTCAAAACTATGATAACTATCATAAGCTAACAGGTTACATCACTGTAGCTGCATTTATCTTGTATATAGACAGTCTTGTTGAATTAACCCTAGCAACAACAAGGCCATATAAACCATAGCTTATGTTTATTCATTTCAGAGTTATAAGACAAAAATTTAAGAAAAGAAAAGACAAGAAAAAAGTTTGCCTTATTAGATTTATTTAGCCTTTGAAAAAATGTCTAGGTAGACTTGTACAGATGTTTCTGCACACTATCACAGGCTGGTTGAGCCTGTCAGTGCACACTATCCCACCCTGCACCTTTCATCCCGTTGGATAGTTTCTGGGGCATCTTTGCACCATCTGTAACATGGGTCCTGTATACATCTGGTGCTTAGGGCGTGCGCTGCCGTGATCAGACCTCCAACTGGTGGATTACCTCCAACCAGTCATGGCAGATGGCTGGCCCTGCCTGAGCCTGGTTCCACTGAAGGGTTCTTCCTTCCATTGTCACTAAGTGCTTGCTCATTTAGTTGTTGGGGTTTTCTCTCTATAATTGCAGAGTCTTTACCTTACAATATAAAGCACTTTGAAGGGATTTTTGTGATTTGGCGCTACATATATACAATTGAATTGAATTGTGCTGTCTTTTAGACTGCCCTTTTCTAGTCACTGGTAGTCCAAGGAGCTTGGAAAGAAAAGCCGTTTTCACACTTTGGGTCATGTGATTAGGAAGAGGATCATTAAGGGGTCCATCATCCATCTCAGGGGGATACTCCCACAGGGCTTAAATTTGGGACTCTCCACCATTTGACCCTGTAACTGAAGAAGCTTCTCGGATGAGAGGTGAAACATCTTCAAGCCACCTAAAGAAGTCCAGACGTTTTTCTTTCCAAGTTCCTTAAACTACAATGACCTGGATGACTGAGAACCTTCATAGACATATCTAGTCACTGGTAGGATTTCTTTTCTTTAGATGCTGACAGCTTGTCTTGGAGGCCTATCTTCCTGATCCATTGATGGATGCATAGATATTTATATACTGTGTGTGCACATGTACGCTCACCACAATAAATCTACATACGTTACTGGTGTTAAAAACTAATAAAGGAGTCTGTTTGATAACTAATGCAAAGCACAACCTCATGTTTGAAGGTGTTTTTTTTCCCCCTGTGAAATTCAAGAGAAACAGAATCTGTAACAGTAGCATAGAAATGTAGAATAAGCATGAACAGTTTTAGCACTACTCTATGGAACTATAATATATCTTAGGCACAGCAGGGAGCTGACATGAACAACCTCAACCTTATGCTTATGGCCGCTGAGCAGCTTAACAGCAGGTTAAGAGTCTCAGCTGCAGCTGAGGGAGGACCGCTTCACGCTGCCCGCCCAGATTATTAATAGGGTTCTGAGATATCTTATGGTATTACAGCTTGAGAAAATATCTAATTATTGAAGTGTAATTCCTTCACAGCAACAATGCTTGCTTAATTGAATGTGTCAGTGGTGCCAGAGGATGAAGTAGGTTGTGAAAGACTGCTGAGGGTAAGGTGCTGCAATAGCTTCCAGCAAACCATTGGGTCGAGTGGCAGAAGAGAGGTCGCTGACTGTGACGCATTACCCAAACACAAAGACACAATTCAATACTCGAGGGCTGGGAAATTGATCGGCAACTCTCTCAGAGGAGGCTTTGTTCCCGGCTCCATTGTATTAGATGACAGAGAAAATACGAGAAAATGATAGGAAAGAGAGAAAAAAGGGCTAGGCAGGATTGGATAGCAGGGAAGAGAGAGAGATGGGCAGAAGAAAAGGACAAAGAGGTTAAGGTACCGCTCAATAGTAGTTTGTGTATGGTAAGTTTGTGTATTAAGATACGATCAGTTCATAAGTAGAACAAATGGCTATCTCATGATATCCTCAACAAGATAACTGAAATTATGGCCCTGAAGTCCTGAGAACGATACCTTAAGTCTTTAATTGTGACTATGGCTCAGACAGCTGACATTAAAGTCACATAGCAAGTGTTTCTTGTGACTGAAAACTTGGAGCGGGAAGAATTATTTCTGAGGTTTTATAAGACAAAAAAATGACTGACCTGCTCCATAATTTCAGGGCAAAGACACACCCTCTCTCAGACCTCTACGCTTGATGCAGTAGAGCTAATGTTTTCAAATGAAAAAGGTGATGCCTAATAAAAAAGTCTGAAATGTTGACTTTTTTTCTCCCTGAAGCTCATGATGAAATTCTGCTTCCATTTGGAAACAAGATTTTGACACTGGAAAGAGTAACTGCAAAAATATCATGCAATTCCATGGGGATGATATGGATTCAACTACATCATGATGTATCATGATGTCTCAGTTACAGTAGACTAGCCATTCCTAAAGTCAAGAGTAAAGTGGCCAATTTAAAAACAAAACAAAACAAAAACCCCAAAAAACAGAAAATCCCATGGGGCCCAACCAATATTAAATCTTCACTGTAATCAAAATACACGGGAAAGTGATGTACTGCCTTGAAAATCTTATTTAAAAACCCATAAAAAAACACAGGCTGTTGTCTATAAATTACTAATTTACCCAGCCATATACAAAGTGTTGCTGTAACAAGAGACACTTTACCTTAAGACAGTGGTTCCCAAACATTTTTTTTTGCTAGGCTTGTTTTTGCTTGTTTTACAAGAAAAATCTTTGCCCCCACGCACAAAAACATCCTCCAGCCACACACACACCCATATTTTGTTTTCAAACTCCATTGCAGTTTATTTCACACCTCAAACATTTAGTAAACAATTAAACAAATAAAAGTAAATTGCAATAAATTACAGGTAGCAATAAAATACACTACTAACTCTTTTATGCTATGTCCACATCTACATGGGCATTTTTGAAAATGTAGCTGTTTCTATGCGAAAACTGAGATTTTTTAAAACTCCACTTTTGCGTTTACGTGTGGATGAGGAATACAGAGTTCGTCACGCAATGTCAAAGGTATGTGCCTTTTTTCACATCACACTGTGCGCCACGTTATTGTTTACATGAGATAAATTTCTGCAATGGCAGATAGAGACAAAGTACTGTTATTGTTAATCTTACTATCTGCAGTTTTTACACGCTTACATATACACACGCAATTACTGTCCCTCCATTTAGAAAGGCAGAGGCATCATGCTGTAATTATTTTAGGTGTAGTTGTTTTTTCCTGTGTTATAATATTTAACATTGTTATTAATACATTTTTCAAAAAATGCCTCTCTGTGCAAAATGGGTTTAAAAACATAAACAGCTGTGGGATACTGTTTGTCCGTGATTTGAACCGGGGAACAAATGACGGCAGGATAAGCCTGATATTATTTGTATCCCACTGTAACTTTACTGTTTAAAGACCTAACATCTCCTGACATTTTGGAGAAGTGTTTGTGAACTAAAAATCAAGAATGTAGGATCCTGTTTGTCTGTGATTTGGAGAGCCCAGCAGCAGGGAAAACCAATTCTGCAGGGGAGACCAACCTTGGCACTTGTGCAGGTGAAGCCAAAGGGAAGATATGCTTCACCATGTCTTCTAGTCTTTGGCTTGGAAGGAAGTTGGTTTGGAAACATATTTGGCAATGCTATGCTTCATCTCCTGCTTTGCGTTTGTGTGGGAGCCCCGTCAAAAACCTGTCCATTATGCTAGCAGTGTCCAAGCGTTCTTTTTTTTTTCCATACCACCCCCCCCCCCCCCCCCCCTGCAATGGCTCCGCATCCCTCCCCTAGGGGGCGGGCCCTACACTTTGGAAACCTCTGCCTTAAGAAGTAGATTAATTGTAATTGTGTGGTGGCCCACCAGAGGGCTCCACTCACACCCAGGTCGGGAGGAGTGGTTCTGCTGGTTGTTGGCGCAATGTGTCCAGTTGGAGTTTGGAGATGAATAAAGTCATAAAGTCACAATGGAAAGTTACAGCTCCTGTACAATACCTCCACAACTGTGTAACTCTGATGTGTTTTTCTGTTAATCAGACCTGTAGTAGTGTCAGATATGGTGGTAATGGACTTTTGTTGTAGTTTGTACTTGAAATTATTTGTATTGGCATTTTCACTAAATAATCTGTTGACATTTCTTATCACGTTCAACTTATGTGGTGCCTCATAAGTTAAAATGTTCATGTCCAATCAGATCTGTTGGCTTGTGAACATCTTTGGAGCTGTGGAGTAGGTGGCTTTGGGAGCATGAATTCAGAACCCACTGGCAGAAACATGTTGTGCTATTTGCTGAACAAGTCATTGCCACCTGTCAGTAGTATGATGTTGCTGCAATATTATGATGAACTGAGCTGACGGTAATACTGCACTCTTATTTATCTTATGTGTCAGCTGAGCTTGCATAATGCCATCAAGGTTTAGGTGGCCCATTTAAACTAAAGTTTCAAACTCGGTTGCATAATATATTTTCAAGGCTGTAAAAATAGCCACACCACCACTGATTGATGTCACCTTTAAATGATGGTGGCATGGATCCAAGCTTAAAGCCTATAAAAACAGAAAAATAATAACCCTGGATCTGAATACTTCAGCATGGGGTGTACTAGTCAGATGTCAAACCACCTCAACTGGTTCATTTTGAGTAGTGGCTCTGACTTGAGTCTCTCTCAAATGAATGAATGTATTATACTGTACCTATTGCTAAGGGAGGAAATTCATTTCTACAGTTTTCATCGATAATCTCATTCTTCCCAGTAACCATCCAGAGCCCGTGACCATGGGTCACCTAATGAAGCCAACAAAACCACATCATCCACAAAAAGCACAAAGACACTGAATTGTAAACATTATACCACTTTCCTGTGCCTAGAAATTCTGTCCATCAAAAAACATGAATAAATAAGTTGCCCTTGCTATAAGTTCAGCAGCGTATAGAAACAGGTTATAGGCTGCTGAAACTATAGCAACAGACCTTGTTGCTATATAAGGGGACTTCCCATGATGCAGCGCCTTTTACCCACCATGTGTTCACCATTTGCCACTACTGCACATCATTAACTCTGTAAACTAGTATACGCTCTTCCAGTTTGTGTTTTGTCCAGTTTGTTGACTTGGTGAAACACACAGAGATGAACTAAATGATATTATGTGGTTTTGCCATGGTCTGGGTGAGCTCCAGTGTTTTCCTATGCCCTCCCTGTGTTCCCCGGTATTCGCCACCTGCTCAGCTCACCTATTCCTGATCCACAAGGTGACAGTATTCAAGATCATCGTCCCCATCTCTCTTTCGCCAGTTTGACAGCTAACCTTATGCTGGTATCAGGCCACCTCGTTTCATGTTCCTTGTGAAAGACTCCTACTTACCTTATCTTCTCTGTGCTTCTAGTCGCTACATTTCTCCATCACTCTACTACAAGCAGCTCAGGATTTTCTGGACGCTGATCTCCACGACAATGCATCGCTTTGTTGCCGCACCCCTTAGGTTTGCATTGTTCATCATCTCTCCCTCTGCCCACAGTTTAGATCCGCTCTCCTCGTGCCAAGAATCCCTCCTTTTTGTGGCCATTATTTCCTGTGTTTCAGTAAAATAAACTCGTTGAAACCTTACCATTACATCCTGTACTTGAATCTGCTTCAGGTCCAAGTTCTCCCCCTAACCTCTGGGTTCAAGTGACAGGTTTAAGAGGTGTTTACGATAAGAAGGGTCCAAGCTTTGTTGTCATCTAGTGTTATCTGAAAAAGTGTGTGTATACATATGTGTGTATTTGTCTGTGCATGTGAATGCAGAAGGCATAAGTCTGAATGTTCTTGTTATTTTAGACTACCCAGAGGCGAGGTACTTCACACTCAGGCTGCCCAACAATGTGACATGTACACTAGTATGCCTGGAGATGTATATACCTGTTTGTACTATACATATCAGTCTAGAACTACACAATTCAATTCAATTCAATTTTATTTATATAGCGCCAAATCACAACAAAAGTCGCCTCAAGGCGCTTCATAGATACAGAGAAAAACCCAACAATCATATGACCCCCTATGAGCAAGCACTTTGGCGACAGTGGGAAGGAAAAACTCCCTTTTAACAGGAAGAAACCTCCGGCAGAACCAGGCTCAGGGAGGGGCGGCCATCTGCTGCGACCGGTTGGAAGGAAAGAAGACAGGATAAAGACATGCTGTGGAAGAGAGACAGAGGTTAATAACAGATATGATTCAATGCACAGAGGTCTATTAATACATAGTGAGTGAGAAAGGTGACTGGAAAGGAAAAACTCAATGCATCATGGGAATCCCTGGCAGCCTACGTCTATTGCAGCATAACTAAGGGAGGATTCAGGGTCACCTGGTCCAGCCCTAACTATATGCTTTAGCAAAAAGGAAAGTTTTAAGCCTAATCTTAAAAGTAGAGATAGTGTCTGTCTCCCGAATCCAAACTGGAAGCTGGTTCCACAGAAGAGGGGCCTGAAAACTGAAGACTCTCCCTCCCATTCTACTTTTAAATACTCTAGGAACAACAAGTAGTTCTGCAGAGCGAGAGCGAAGTGCTCTAATAGGGTGATATGGTACTACAAGGTCATTAAGATAAGAGGGGACTGATTATTTAAGACGTGTATGTGAGGAGCAGGATTTTGAATTCAATTCTGGATTTAACAGGAAACCAATGAAGGGAAGCCAAAACAGGAGAAATATGCTCTCTCTTTCTAGTCCCTGTCAGGACTCTTGCTGCAGCATTTTGGATTAGCTGAAGGCTTTTCAGTGAGTTTTTTGGACATCCTGATAATAATGAATTACAGTAGTCCAGCCTGGAAGTAATAAATGCATGAACTACTTTTTCAGCGTCACCCTGAGACAGGATATTTCTAATTTTAGAGATGTTGGAAGAACGCAGTCTTACATATTTGTTTAATATGTGCGTTGAAGGACATATCCTGGTCAAAAATGACTCCAAGGTTCCTCACAGCATTACTGGAGGCCAAGGTAATGCCATCCAGAGTAAGAATCTGGTTAGATACCATATTTCTAAGCTTTTCAGGGCCAAGTACAATAACCTCAGTTTTATCTGAATTAAGAAGCAGAAAGTTAGCGGCCATCCAGGTCTTTATGTCTTTAAGACATTCCTGCAGTTTAACTAATTGGTGTGTGTTATCTGGCTTCATGGACAGATAGAGCTGGGTGTCATCTGCATAGCAGTGAAAATGTATGCTATGTCTCCTAATGATGGTGCCTAACATGGATAATGTAAACAGAATTGGTCCTAGCACTGAACCCTGTGGAACTCCATAATTAACCTCAGTGTGTGAAGAGGACTCTCCATTTACATGTACAAATTGGAGACTATTAGATAGATATGATACAAACCACTGCAGCACAGTACCTGTAAAACCTACAGCATGTTCTAATCGCTCTAATAGGATATTATGGTCAACAGTATCGAATGCTGCACTAAGGTCTAGCAGGACAAGCACAGAGATGAGTCCACTGTCAGAGGCCATAAGAAGATCATTTGTGACCTTCACTAAAGCTGTTTCTGTGCTGTGATGAACTCTGAAACCTGACTGAAACTCTTCAAATAAACCATTCCTCTGCAGATGATCAGTTAGCTGTTTGACAACTACTCTTTCAAGGATTTTTGATATGAAAGGAAGGTTGGAGATTGGCCTATAATTAGCTAAGACTGCTGAGTCTAGAGATGGCTTTTTGAGTAAAGGTTTAACTAAAGCCAGCTTGAAGGCCTGTGGTACATAGCCGATCATTAGAGATAGGTTGATCATATTTAAGATCGAAGAATTAATTAATGGCAGGACTTCTTTGAGCAGTTTTGTAGGAATGGGGTCTAAAAGACACGTTGATGGTTTGGAGGAAGTAATTATTGAAGTTAAAGATCAATTGGAGAAAAAGAGTCTAACTTAACATCAATGGTACTAAGAGTAGCGGTAGATAATATTACATCTGTGGGATGATTATTGGTAATTTTTTCTCTAATGCTAAAAATTTTATTTGTGAAGAAGTTCATGAAGTCATTACCAGTTAACGTTAAAGGGATGGTTGGCTCAAAAGAGCTCTGACTTTTTGTCAGCCTGGCTACAGTGCTGAAGAGAAACCTGGGGTTGTTCATATTTTCTTCAATCAGTGATAAGAGATAAGAGATAAGATAAGATAGAACTTTATTAATCCCTCGGGTGGGTTCCTCTGGGAAATTCGACTTCCAAAAAAAGCACAGCAACGACCGAAGTTACAGTTACAGAATTGTTATATATATATATACACACACACACACACATATATAAATACAGAGACAAATATAAATAAAATATACAAAGGGGATAAATAGAATAAATAGGAATAAAAAATAAAAATACAAGTGAATTGCACATTTCAAGTATTGAGTCTATTGCACTGTTGACTATTTACAAAAAGTATTGCACAAGGTATTGTACAGTGAGGTGAAGAGGCACTACAGCTTAGTTGTTCCCCCCTCCTTTGTTCCTTTGTCCTCCTGTTTCCCCTCCCTCTCCCCTCCAGAGAGGAGTTAAACAGTCTGATGGCGTGTGGGACAAAGGAGTTTTTAAGTCTGTTAGTTCTTGTCTTGGGGAGAAGCAACCTGTCACTGAACAGACTCTTCTGATTGTTTATGGCCGTGTGCAGAGGATGCCCAGCATGATGAATAGTAAGATGTTCTGGCTTTGCGGAGGGCTTTCTTATAAAGCAGCAAACTATTTCTCCAGGCTAAATGATGATCCTCTAAATTTGTGACACGCCATTTCCTCTCCAGATTACGAGTCATCTGCTTTAGGGTACCTGTTTGAGAATTATACCGTGGAGTCAGGTACTTCTGATTAGAGACCTTAGTTTTCACTGGAGCTACAGTATCCAGAGTCGTACGTAGTGAGGAGGTGAAATTATTAACAAGATAATCGACCTCTGTTGGGGTAGCGCTCAGATAGCTGCTCTGCTCTGTGTTGGTACAGGGCATTGAAGATGATAACAGTGGGTGGATTATATTCTTAAACTTAGTTACAGCACTTTCAGAAAGACATCTACTTTGACAAAGTCTACTCTCCACCGCTGTGTAATCAATTATTGTAAACATAAATGTTATCAGGAAATGATCAGACAGGAGAGGGTTTTCAGGAAACACTGTTAAATGTTCAGTTTCTATGCCATATGTTAAAACAAGATCTAGAGTGTGATTAAAGTGGTGGGTGGGTTCTTTTACATTTTGAGAAAAACCAATTGAGTCTAATAACAGATTAAATGCCATGTTGAGGCTGTCATTTTTAGCATCTACATGGATGTTAAAATCACCCACAATAATTATTTTATCTGAGCTCAGAACTAAATTAGATATAAAGTCTGAGAAATCAGACAGAAACTCTGTGTAAGGCCCAGGTGGAAGATAGATGATAATAAGTAAGACTGGTTTCTGAGTTTCACAGCTGGGGTGGACAATGTTAAGCATCAGGCTTTCAAATGAATTAAAAGTCTGTCTTGGTCTTTCATTAATTAATACGCTGGTGTGAAAAATTGCTGCCACACTGCCCCCTCGGCCTGTGCTTGAGATTTCTGGTAGTTATCTCGAAGCATGAACACACATACTGTATATATCAGCGGTCCCCAACCTTTTTTGCGCCACGGACCGGTTTGTGCCCGACAATATTTTCACGGACCGGCCTTTAAGGTGTCGCGGATAAATACAACAAAATAAAACTAGTACCGGTACCGAAAAAAAGAATATTTATTCATAACACACGTGAAAAGACCAAGGAAAACAGAGTTAACGAAAAAAAAATGATAACAAAATAACGATAAAAACCGATAAAAACCCTGAAAACCATACATTTCACACCCGAGTCTCACTCTCGCGGCCAGGTACCAAATGACTCACGGACCGGTACCGTATTGTCTTCACTAGAACTGAGCCAAACACTCAATAAACACTTTGATCAGATGATGGATGAAGCAGTACTTAAGCAGAGTTCTGTTCACAGTTGTAACTATATAGGAAATTCTCTCCTAATAATGGTGAATCAATAACAACACTGTAGCCATACAAAGTGTGGCTTATAAAGCTTGGCACACACCCAGCAAAGCACACTTCTAATAATACATGCGCTTCTCATGGAATATCATAATAGTGTCCTGTGTGGGTGTGTGTGAATGTGTATGAATTTGTGTTTGAGGAATTTATAAACAAAGAATCTAATCCAACTGGCAACTTTAATTTAAATAGGATGAAAACCAACTGTTATTACATTAACTGGAGTCAGCATCATCAACCACGTAAATCAAATTAGTGTAACTTTTATTGAACTCTCTTTATTGAACACCCTTTATAGGAACAAACATGTACGTCCTGTAATATTTTTAGTTAGCTCTGATCAGTCAATGTCATCAGACTAAGAATTTTTGGTTTTTCAGGAAACATACGCTAATAGTTAACCTCTTAAAATCCAGGCGTGGATTGGGTTTGCATTTTTGCCATATGCTAAAAAAAAAAAAGAAAAGTTAATGATATTAGAAGATGTAAGTTCTCAAATCACGTCTCTTACATGCACTAGTGTGACACGGAGGACCAACACATACACACTGTTTTATTTTCAGCTTTTCCAAATTTGCTCTCTGCAGCTTTTCAGCTTTGTTCCTGGCGCCACTCTCTGCCCCAATCCCAGATGGCCACTGAAATAGCATGAATGATCACCAAATCAGTCCCAGCTCCTCTGCCAGCCTCCTGGCACTGCCCCCCGGACCCTACTGCACTGCCAGTCCTCTGCAGCAAAGCCATAGACCACACCCATGCCACATACCTCCACCGCCCAACTATGGCCGGGAAGTAATCCAGCCTAGCCTACTCCCTTCGCCCCGACCTGAGGGGGGGGGGGGGGAATCAGCCACGAGCATTTGCGCTACTGGCCTATGGACCACCTTGAACTTAATGTATTATCATCAATGGAGCTCCAGCGGAGAGGGTGCAGTCCTTCAAGTATCTTGGTGTCCACATCTCCTCAGACCTGACATGGGCTGCCCACATTCAGGTCCAGACCAAAAAGGCTAGGCAGCACTTGTATCACCTACGACAACTGAGGAAGTTCAGGGTCTCTCCAAAGATCCTCAGGATTTTCTATACAGGCGCTGTGGAGAGCATCCTCACACAGAACATGACATCGTGGTTTGGGAACAGCTGTGTGAAGGACCAAAAAGCTCTCCAGAGAGTGATCCGTACAGCAGAATGCTGCTGCAGGATTGCTCTCCCCCCGCTTCAGGACACCTACACCAGGAGATGCCGTGCTAGAGCAGCGCAGATACTGAAGGACCCGTCCCATCCTGGCAACAAACTGTTCCAACTTCTGCAATCTGCTAGAAGGTTCTGCATCATCCAGGCAAGGACAGAGAGACTCAAGAGGAGCTTCTATCCCCAAGCCATCCGGGCCCTAAACACCCACACACCCGCCCTCTCACATCATCTATAATTGTCTGAGACAGGACTCTCTTCCAGACACTCTAAACCCAGACACAATGTACATTTCAAATTCCTTTAATTTTAAATATGTTTATATTGTCTATCCTGTAAAATAGTCAGATGTCTATTCTTATTAATGTACAGAATTCACCTGCTTGCTGCTACTACTGCACATTCACCCAATGTATATACTATATATATATATATATATATATATATATATATATATATATATATATATATATATATATATATACACTCAACAAAAATATAAACGCAACACCTTTGTTACTGCTCCCATTCCCCATGGGATGGACGTAGAGACCTAAAATTCATTCCAGATACACAATATAACCATCCCTCCCAAACAGTGGTCACAAATCAGTCCAAATGTGTGGTAGTGGGCACATCTGCTATATTGAGATAATCCATCCCACCTCACAGGTGTGCCACATCAGGATGCTGATCTGACATCATAAGTAGTGCACAGGTGTACCTCAGACTGCCCACAACAAAAGGCCACCCTGGAATGTGCAGTTTTTTGCGCTATTGGGGGTCTGGGGACCCAGAACCGGTCAGTATCCGGTGTGACCACCATTTGCCTCATGCAGTGCAACACATCGTCGCATGGAGTCTATCAGATTGTCAATTGTGGCCTGTGGAATGTTGGTCCACTCCACTTCAATGGCTGTGCGAGGTTGTTGGATATTCGTGGGAACTGGTACACGCTGTCGTATACGCCGGTCAGGCACATCCCGAACATGCTCAATGGGTGACATATCCGGTGAGTATGCTGGCCATGCAAGAACTGGGACATTCTCAGCTGCCATCTGCCCTGAACAATGTGAACCATGATTCATCCGTGAAGCGCACACCTCTCCAACGTGCCAGACGCCATCGAATGTGTATATATATATATAATGTTCTTCCTCTACCCCCCCCATTTTTGCACATGTCGAGGAGCGTGTCAGGTTACATTTCACTGTGTGTTATAAATGGTAAATGGTAAATGGCCTGTATTTATATAGCGCTTTTCTAGTCCCTAAGGACCCCAAAGCGCTTTACATATCCAGTCATCCACCCATTCACGCACACATTCACACACTGGTGATGGCAAGCTACATTGTAGCCACAGCCACCCTGGGGCGCACTGACAGAGGCGAGGCTGCCGGACACTGGCGCCACCGGGCCCTCTGACCACCACCAGTAGGCAACGGGTGAAGTGTCTTGCCCAAGGACACAACGACCGAGACTGTCCAAGCCGGGGCTCGAACCGGCAACCTTCCGATTACAAGGCGAACGCCCAACTCTTGAGCCACGATCGCCCCTATACTTGTATAACTATGCATGTGACAAATAAGGAACCTTGAATCTTGAACCTTGAATGTGACAAAATGGTACAAACTGTACAGAGTGGTGAAGTCCAGAGATTGAGGTGATATACCTGTGTGGCCCCTCCCCTATCCTGACCACTTCATAATTGACATCCCCCACTCACCGAGTGACCACAAAGTGTCCTTGCTACTTGGTGAGTAACTTTGACCCAGAAGAAAAGAGTTATACAATCACTTTGTCTCCCGGTGAAAACTGAATGAGCCTAGCCCATCTATTGTACTGGTGACATTCCGGGACCTGGAGCTAATTCTCTCTTGATAACCTCCCCAATTTGTGTAATGTTTCTCTCAGGTCCAGAATGTACTGAATTTCATTTTTAGCTGGGCTTGGACCTTCTCACAGTTGTCTTCAATTAGGATGGGGCACATCCCACACTGCAAATACAGAGGATCTAGCCAGTGATCCCAATTGCTACATCCTGGTGAATGAGCTTATGAATCATGGACTTTAAAGTCTTTAAAGTCCATGATTCTTTAAAGACTTTAAAGTTATTCAGCTGCTCAACCAGCCCGTCAGTCTGAGGGTGGTAGACAATGGTCTGAACAGATTCAGTGCCCAGTAATTTGTACAGTTCTTTTAATGTGCAAGACATGAACGATGTGCTGTGGTCAGTCAGTATTTCCTTCGGGATGCTGACTCAGTAGACGATCTGCAACAGCGCTTGTGCAACACTCTTTGCAGAAATGATGTGCAGCAGTGCTTCGGGAAATCGCATAAAATACCTTGGTGGAAGACAATGTCATATTTTTGTTATTGGGTTCTTGGATAATAGACAGATAATTTCAGCAATAGAAACACTAGTGCAGCTAGTTTGGCTGTCCTGTGTAACTCTGTTACTTGATATTGACCCAATTACTCTCCCTCCCCCTGCACACTGTGCACAAAGTGAAGTGAGTGAGGGAGTTGACTGAAAAATTCAGGGCTCCCAGTCTGGAAGCAGTAACACAGACTGGGTTAGTATATTATTATTTTTTTTCAATTTGACATTTCAAAGAGTTTAAAGCATTTTACCATAGTACAGTGTCAAGGGTGACGACCACCCACCACAACAGAGAAACCCATATACTTGGGTTAGTGAGCAGTTGAACCATATATATAATCAGCTAATCAGATGTTGGCAACTCAGTTATTTAGTCATGTAGCCATGGTCAAAACAACCTGCTGAAGTTTAAACTGTGCATCTGAGTAGGAAAGAAAGGTAATTTAAATGACTTTGATAAACTGCTGATTTTTCCAAAGAACTATCTGTAGGGTTTACGGAGAATTGCCCAAAAAAGAAAAAATAACTAAAAAGCCACAGTTCTGTGAACAAAGATTCCTTGTTGACACAGAGCTCAGAGGAGTCCAGACTACTTCAAGCTAATAGGAAGACAACACTAACTAAAGTAAACTCTTGTTACAGCCAAGGTACGCCGAAGAGCATCTCAGAATGCACACCATAACCCACCTTGAAGTAGATGGGCTACAGCAGCAGAAGATCACACTGAGTGTCACTTCTGTCAGCAAGAAACAGAGCTGCAATTTGCATGAGAACAGAAGAAAAAATCTGCCTGGTCTGATGAAGTCTCAGTTTCTGGTGTGACATTCAGATGGTAAGGTCATTGCTGACCAAGTCCATGCTGCTATGAGCTCCCCACGAGGACTAAATAAATAAACTCTGAATAAATAAATAAATAAATAAATAAATAAATAAATAAATAAATAAATAACACCCCTCAGCCTGTAAGGAAGGAGCCTGTTTATAGGGGTCAGCAGTTCAGTGACTTTTATATTAAGTGTATGCGAGAGCATAAAAATACTAACCTGGAATACCCCCATTCTCCTGAGACATTACTCAGCTACAGTCTGGTCAAAAGAAAAAGGAAGAGCGTGAAAACGAGATTCATGCCCATTCATTTTTGAGTATGGGACACTTTCAAAATCAAATAAACAAATCAGGCACCTGCAATTCCACAGGTTTTCAAGTATAATTTAGTATAGTTCTGAGACATTTATAATGCTTTAAAATAATTATTCTCCACTTTACTCATTTAAAATAATCCCTGCTGAGTCAGCACATGAACATTTCCGTGTGGAGTTTTCATGTTCTCCCCGTGTTCGCGTGGGTTCTCTCTGGGTACTCTGGCTTCCTCACACAGTCCAAAGACAGCAGTTAGTGGGGTTAGGTTAATTGGTAGCACTAAATCTGACAGTACCATATACCAAAGGCATCAAAGTCCCTAACACCACTGGCTGAAATGCAGCTCCAAATCTCGAAAAATCCTCCACCATGTTTTAGAGATGGCTGTGGACACTCACTAGGGATGGGTATCGTTTAGGTTTTATCCGATACCAGTACCAAACCGGTACTTTTGAAACGGTTCCGGAGCTTAAACGGTGCTTGAACAGTGATTAAAGAATGGAGAACACAAAATTGGTCCAAAAACCTCTCATGTTTAGCTGTTTTTTTGTAAAAAGATAACAATGTTAGCCTTTTCTGCAGCTATAGGGGATTTATGGTATCACTCTTGGCTGGAAGCAGTGCTTAATCAATGGAAAAAACACAAACTTTGTCCAAAAACCTCTCCCGTTTAGCTGTTTTCCACTTTTTCTTTGGTCATTTTAGCCTTTTTGGCCAGGGTGAAGGGAGTATCTGCCATCAAACAAGAAGACAGCCGCATGTAACTACGAAGGTGTTTGCTAGTTCACCTTACATGTATTAATTTAATAACGTGGTTAGCTTACACACGAACAACATTAAGCTACTCACACAGAGAAGAACGGCTGCTGCTGCCATCATCATCCGTCATCATTTCTGCTACACTGGCAGGGTTACGGGCCAGGACTCTACTCTTCGGGTTTTTGGGGGATGTTGCTAACTCCGGGTCCGATAACAGGCACCACACCGGCAGTAGATGTGCTCGGTGTGAGGTCTTGCAGCAAGCTATCAAATACGGCGCATTTCTCGGCTTTTAACAAAATGCTATACGTTGCTAGGTGTTTCATCAGATTCGAGGAGTTACCTCCTTTGCACAGTATCACCTTAAAGCACTTATTGCAGACTGCTGAGTTTGCCTCTTCTGCTTTGAAGTACAGCCAGAATTTGACCGCATCGCCTTGGGCATTTTTAATCTGTAGCTCTGCTCTAAAAGAATGTACGTACCTGGGCCCGCCTACTATACTCGGAAAGGTAAAATGATTGGCTAGAATCCAAAGTGTATGACATCTCAGGAAAAAAAAGCACCAAAATAAAGCCCTGAAATGTGCGTTGCTTTTCGGTGTGGTTACTACCGTTTATGTCAGAATCTGTGCCATAATGGCACCGGATACTGGTACCCATCCCTAACACTCACAGGCTTCTCAAATTAAAGTTTGGATTCACCACTCCATAAGACCTGTTGCCAATGATTTTACTCAGGTTCTTGTGTAATTTGACATAGTTTAGCCTTTTCTCCTTGCTTCAGTTGATAGACACCTTTCAAATGAGACCATTCTGGTGAGGCTTCATTACATGGATAAACTGAAAGGACAGATGCAGCTCTCAGGTCCCGTGTCTTGATTTGCTGGATTTCCCCTCTTTTTATTAAGGACAAAACTCCTCAGATTTTCTTAAAGACAAACTCCAAACCATGCTGAGATATGAGACGTTTTCAGCTAAGAGCACTTTGAGAATTACCTTATTGGTGCAAAAATGCTATTTCATGCCTAACAAACTGTGGTATCATCTTTGTGCTGTATTTTTGTGACTAGGAATAAAGTGTGAAATATACAATTTTAAATTTTAAATGCCCAGACATCTTTGAGGTGTCCTTTTATGCCTGAATGATTTGATGAAAAAAAGAGTAAAAAAAGGAGTAAAAAAGTAGCTAATATCCAAATAAAACTTTGAAAGACCTCCTGAAAGCCGGATGAAAAATGACAAGATTTGTATTGTAAATCATTTTTTGACTGATTGGTGGAAATACTTAAAAAAAAAATTAAGATATTTAATTTCTGAAAAAATAAAATAAACAAACACTTAAAATATTTCACTTTATATGTAATGAATATAGAATATATGAAAACATATGAAAATATATTAACTATTCATATTTTTTGAGATATACCATATGTGAAGTATTTGTATCTTGGCAGCATAGGCACTCCTATGTTTATTTTTCCAAAGTGAATCTCTTTGTCACTTTGTGTTTTCAAAAGTACATGTAAATACAAGTAAGCACAAGTAAATGTATTACTAGAGGCAGATGGAGAACAATGACCTGGACATCCAAAGTGTTTCCTGTGTTAGAGGCTACAGACAACCAGCTTCCTAACCAAAGTGGAGAGTAACTATTTCTCAGCAGTGATTGTGTGAGCTCTGCCAGGCTTGTGGTTAATGCAACAATGTTGAAGGTCATCTCAGCTTCAAGGAGAGGAACATATCTGGTAATTAGCACTCCCACAGGGAGCCCAGCATCTGTGTCTAACTAAACTACACTCAACAAAAATATAAACGCAACACCTTTGTTACTGCTCCCATTCCCCATGGGATGGACGTAGAGACCTAAAATTCATTCCAGATACACAATATAACCATCCCTCCCAAACAGTGGTCACAAATCAGTCCAAATGTGTGGTAGTGGGCACATCTGCTATATTGAGAAAATCCATCCCACCTCACAGGTGTGCCACATCAGGATGCTGATCTGACATCATGAGTAGTGCACAGGTGTACCTCAGACTGCCCACAACAAAAGGCCACCCTGGAATGTGCAGTTTTGTCTCACAGCAAAATGCCACAGATGCCACAAGCAATGAGGGAGCGTGCAATTGGCATGCTGACAGCAGGAATGTCAACCAGATCTGTCGCCCGTGCATTGAATGTTCATTTCTCAACCATAAGCCGTCTCCACAGGCGTTTCAGAGAATATGGCAGCACATCCAACCGGCCTCACAACCGCAGACCTTGTGTAACCACACCAGCCCAGGACCTCCATATCCAGCAGGTTCACCTCCAAGATCGTCTGAGACCAGCCACCCAGACAGCTGCTGGACCAATTGGTTTGCACAACCAAACAATTTCTGCACAAACTGTCAGAAACCGTCTCAGGGACGCTCAACTGCATGCCCGTCGTCCTCATCGGGGTCTTGACCTGACTCCAGCTCGTCGCCGTAACAGACTTGTGTGGGCAAATGCTCACATTCGATGGCGTCTGGCACGTTGGAGAGGTGTGCGCTTCACGGATGAATCATGGTTCACATTGTTCAGGGCAGATGGCAGCTGAGAATGTCCCAGTTCTTGCATGGCCAGCATACTCACCGGACATGTCAACCATTGAGCATGTTCGGGATGTGCCTGACCGGCGTATACGACAGCGTGTACCAGTTCCCACGAATATCCAACAACCTCGCACAGCCATTGAAGTGGAGTGGACCAACATTCCACAGGCCACAATTGACAATCTGATAGACTCCATGCGACGATGTGTTGCACTGCATGAGGCAAATGGTGGTCACACCAGATACTGACCGGTTCTGGGTCCCCAGACCCCCAATAGCGCAAAAAACTGCACATTCCAGGGTGGCCTTTTGTTGTGGGCAGTCTGAGGTACACCTGTGCACTACTCATGATGTCAGATCAGCATCCTGATGTGGCACACCTGTGAGGTGGGATGGATTATCTCAATATAGCAGATGTGCCCACTACCACACATTTGGACTGATTTGTGACCACTGTTTGGGAGGGATGGTTATATTGTGTATCTGGAATGAATTTTAGGTCTCTACGTCCATCCCATGGGGAATGGGAGCAGTAACAAAGGTGTTGCGTTTATATTTTTGTTGAGCGTACATTCACTACCAGCACAGGCATTACACAAACTTGTGATGTTATAAAAAAAAAAAGCAAAAACATTTTTTTATTTTTGTTTTTAGAAATGTAAGAAATATACACTCAACAGTTCATTAGGAACACCTTGCTAGTACTGGATTAGACCCTCTTTCTTTCTTTAAAGGTGTTCTATTGGGTTGAGATCCAATGTTTGTGGAGGTCCCTGTCACCTTATCCATTTTATACTTGGTATACTTGGTTTTGCCACAGTAGATCAATTTCCTCCATCTCACTTTATCCCTAGCATCCTCCTTTGTCGCACCTACCCTGCATACTCCCAAAACGAGAGTTAATTAAATATCTTGTATAAATACAAGCTTAGACAAGACAACAGGAAGTAAAAACAGGAAGAAACCTCTGGCAAAACCAGGCTCAGGGAGGGAGGCTATCTGCTGTGATCTGTTGGCGTTGTTATTTATATTGATATTTTTATTAATATGTACTGCCCCCCCCCCACCCCACCCCATATTTATTTTTATTTTTTTACAAATGAAGCAATGAAGAAATTACTTATGACACAAAGCGTTTATATAGAACTATTAAGAGTTACACAGCCGGACACTAGGGGTGGGTGGATTGATTCAAATATCCATAGTATTGATACTAGTGGTGCTATTGATATCAGTTTAGTATTAGCATGACAGGATCAATACTTTACTTTTCTGTCCTCTAAGTTTAGTATGTCGCTCTTGTTCATCAGGAAGTAAACATGTCTGTGGAAACACCTTCTCTCATGCCAGCACACTTTTCTCTGCCCCTCTCTGCTGTGTTTAGTTGTTCTGTGGTCACTTCACTTGGCAGCACTGAGGAGAGACATGCTGCTGTGAGTGAGGAAGCCTAGTATCGGATAGAAGTACGTTATAGCTGTAAATGAAATACTGCATACAATGATGCATGTTGCAAGGAACACATGAAAGACCAAGAAAAAGAGAGCTTTGTCCCCGAATGAGCAGTGAAAGAAATAAAGAGAAGAAGAAGGAAAACCATCGGACAGATCCAGACCTCCAGCACAGAGACAGATCCAGCTTTCACATTCCTTTCATAGTGGCAAAGAATAATGAGGTAGCTGAGTGTCGGAGTGGGTTCTACTGATAAAGAATGGTAAATAGAACAGATTCCCAGTCCCTAAAAATGGTGATGTTCTGTAGAAAACTGGTTACAGGGCTGTGCTCAAGTGACTTTGCATGTCCTCATACTGAACTGACCCCTGATTGTTCTAGAGCGAGCTGTGTGATGTTTTTCTTTTGTGTGTGTGTGTGTGTGTGTGTGTGTGTGTGTGTGTGTGTGTGTGTGTATAAACTGTGGCAGACAGGCCCTGACAGATTGGTGACAGTCTGTCTACCCAGGATGCACCTGGGTGCTGTCCACATCACTGCCATATATTTCATGTTAATTAAACTGGGCACACACTGCTGACCTTTTGGCCCCTCATTGTGTGTACTTCTGTGTGCATCTTTGCAGACTGGGACTGATGTATTTGGATTACCCCCCTCTCCTGCACGTCCTTCTCTCACCTCCCTCTGTTTTTGCTCTCTTCCTCAAATCCTTGCCAGCATTCAGCTCTCCTCTTAAAGCTGTGAAATGACACTGAGCTCTTGTCCTGCGGCTCTGGCACACTGTGCTCAGCCATCTGGAACCTGAGGTTTGTCTGTAAAACTCTGTTTCTTCAACTTTTCACAGCAAGGGAGACAATTTTAATCTTCCTCTGCATGGGACAGAAGCTCACTGATGCATATTGCTGTTTTCTCTTTGAGAGGACTTGGCAGAAATAACCTGTGTGAGTTCATGGTTTCCAAACTGTGAAGATTGGATGGTGAGTCAGCTTTGGTAGAATGGACTGACAGAGGACGCAAAGGAGCTGTACCTTTTCTAGGTCACTGGTTTTTGAGTGTGACTCCTGAGCCTTGACAGTGCAGGTTTTCTTTGTCATAGATTTTCAACACATCTTCGTCCCAAGGCATGAAGCACTGCCAAAGCAACAGCCACATAAATAATGGGCCCAGAGAACTGGCCTTTATGCAAATCTAAAGTCTGTTAATGAGATGGCTGTGGTTTATAACCCATTTAGACAGTATAACCAACAATTTACCTAAGGGTAGGTGCATTCAAATGTCATGCAAAGCAGTCCTGATCATGTGTCTGATAAGAGTTATCATGTTATATGAAAAACCCATTACCTTAAGATGTCTTTGGCTGATGAACATAAATATTAGTTGTTTTTACTTTAAATATCTTAATTAGGGTCCCTGGGCCACCAATGGACAGCCGGACAGCGTAGACAGGGCCCCCATCGATGAACCTGGGCGGGGGCGGGGCCGGGGAGGGGGGCACCAGCGGGGAAGTAACGCGCCGTTTAAGCTGCGAGACGTGGAAAACCGGATGGACCCTCATGGCGGGCGGAAGCCGAAGACAATAAGATAAGATAAGATAAGATAAGATAAGATAACCTTTATTAGTCCCACACGTGGGAAATTTGTTTTGTCACAGCAGGAGTGGACAGTGCAAGAGTTATGAGGCAAAAATTAGAATACAATAAGAATAAATACAGTACACAACTGTACAGAATAGAATAAAATAAAATACTATATACAGTAGAATAAAATAAATATACAATAAGATAAAAATAGAATACAAATACAAATACTATATACAACTGAGTAAAAATACAACGATGACAGAAAGGATTATTGCACTTAGTATTATTGCATATGTATGGATGTGTGTGCTTGATCAGTTAAAGTCTTTATTATGGAGTCTGACAGCAGTGGGGAGGAAAGACCTGCGAAATCTCTCCGTCCCACACCGTGGGTGCCGCAGTCTCCCACTGAAGGAGCTGCTCAGTGCTGTCACAGTCTGCTGCATGGGGTGGGAGATGTTGTCCATCAGGGATGACAGCTTAGCCGCCATTCTCCTGTCACTCACCACCTCCAATAAGTCACGGGGTTGAGCCGGGCAGTGATCTTGTACGGGCCAACGAACCGGGGAGTGAGCTTCCTGGACTCGGTGCGGAGCCGCAGGTGCCTTGTGGAGAGCCAGACGCGATCCCCCGACTGAAAAGGATGACCCGGGCGGTGGCGGCGACGATGCTGCTTGGTGTACAGAGCGTTGGCTCGGGAAATGGCAGCTCGCGCCTTGATCCAGGCCTGACGACAGCGACGGACCATCCGTTCAGCAGCAGGCACGTCGACCTCCGCCTCCTGATGGCTGAAGATAGGAGGATGAAAACCATGGCAGACTTCAAAGGGCGAGAGACCGGTGGCAGAAGAGACGTGAAGGTTATGAGACAGCTCAGCCCACAACAGGTAACGAGGCCAAAGCGACGGTTGGGCGGAGACAAAGCACCTCAGGAAGCGCCCCAGCTATTGATTGGTCCGTTCAACCTGCCCGTTAGTCTGAGGGTGATAGCCGGATGAGAGGCTGGGAGACGCACCGATCAGGCGGCAAAAGGCTTTCCAGAACCTGGCAGTGAACTGGGGCCCCCTGTCCGAGACTATGTCCTTGGGGAACCCGTGAAGCCGGACGACATGGTCCAAGAAGAGCTCGGCCGTCCGTTTAGCGGAAGGGAGGCCGGACAGAGCGACCAGGTGCACCGCCTTTGAAAACCGGTCTACAAAGGTGAGGATGGTGTCAAGACCATCCACGGATGGGAGGCCGGTAACGAAGTCAAGGCCAACATGGGACCAGGGACATCCCAGCACAGGGAGAGGGCGGAGGTAGACTTGGCCCGAGCACAGGTGTCACAGGCGGAAACGAACTCACGGACGTCCCGAGTCATGGAGGGCCACCAGAAGGCACGACGGAGGAGTTGGAGGGTCCTGTCAGGCCCCGGGTGACCAGAGAGCGGGGAGGAGTGAGCCCAGAGCAAGGCCTCCTGACGGCACCGGGATGGTACATAGAGGGGGTTCTTGATGGTGACTTTGTTCAAGCCCCGATAATCTATGCAAGGGCGGAGCCCGCCATCCTTCTTCTTGACAAAGAAGAACCCAGCAGCAGCAGGAGAGGTAGAAGGGCGAATAAAGCCCTGTTGGAGAGCCTCAGCGACGTACTCCTCCATGGCCTTATTCTCTGCGGGAGACAGAGAGAACAGGCGACCACGGGGAGGGACCGCTCCCGGGAGGAGCTCAATGGCCATGTCGTAGGAGCGATGAGGAGGTAGGGTAGAGGCTCGCCTCTTACTGAAGACCTCAGATAGGTCGTGGTAAGCCGGAGGGATCTTATCCAGATCAATGGGCTCCGGAAGAGAGGCCTCTTCTGACTTAGAGTCCTTTTTGGTCCGAGAGAGAACACTGGGGACCCCAATCCAGGATTTGGCAGGAAGACCAGGAGACGTGGGGGTCATGTTGACGGAACCAGGGGTATCCAAGGATGAGAGGAGAGGACGTGGCCGAGACTACTAGAAACCGGATCTCCTCCTGGTGATCCCCAATAGGCATGCAAACCGGCTGGGTCTGGAACTGGATCGGGTAGGGTTGGAGGGGTCGCCCATCTACTGAGGTCACCGGGAGAAATCGATCAACAGGAGTTAACGGAAAGTCGGGATGCTAGTTTTTGGTCGATGAAGTTCTCAGTGGCTCCGGTGTCCAGGAGGGCTTCAGATGAGAACTGTTGGTGTTTCAGGTGAAATAATACTGGTAACAGAAAACGCGAGGGGTCAGAGGAGTGCGAAGGGCCAGGTGGGACTCCCCCGCAGTCTACCTGGTGTCGTCGTTTCCCGGACGTAGTGGGCACTGGGGACGACGGTGTCGAGCTGATCCACAGTAGGCACAGAGACCCTCATGCCAGCGTCTCGCTTTCTCCTTCTTGGGGAGCCCACCCAGCTGCATGGGCTCCTCGCTGGATGTACTGCTTGGGCTAGCAGCAGCTCCTCCAGAGGGGGGAGGAGGCTGCGAAGACATGGCCCTCTGAGGCTGGAAGGGTTTGAAGGCCCGAGGGGTGTGGCGTGGCCGCGACATCACTCGTTGGTCGATCTTCAGGGCGAGGTCCACGGCCTCATCCAAAGTCTTTGGGGCCTCACGGCCGGCCATCTCATCTCGGATGTAATCAGCCAGTCCCTCCAGAAAAATGGAGCGTAGAGAAGCATCTCCCCATTTTAGCTTACCGGCCAGGGTACGGAATTGGGAGGCAAAGTAACAGACGGGTCGACTGCCCTGGCGTAAATGAAGCAGCTGTGACTCCACTTCCACTTCACTGCTCGGGGGAACAAAAGTCTTTTTGAACTCCTCCACAAACAGGGCATAGTCATTACACGCTGCAGATTTATTGTTGTAGAGAGCCGCGGCCCATTCCTGAGCCTGGCCAGACAAGAGAGAGGTTAACATTGCAACTTTTGCACAGGCGGTGGCGTATTTAGTGGGTTGACATTCAAACAGCATGTCTAAGGTGGCGAGCAACCCATCCGGCCGGCCGTCTACTCCGTTCCACTTATCTGGTAGTCCGATCCGGGGCTCAGCGCTCACCGGCGCTGGCTGATGTTGCAGCGAGGTGACGGAAGAGGAAAGTTGGAGGACAGTTTCGGTGAGAGACTCCATCTTTGTGCTCATCCGATCTACCACACCGTGAAGATATAATACTTCGGCTTTCAGCCGTTCGAATTCCGCTGTTCCGCCATTCGAATTCTGCTGTGACATCCTGTCACGATCGGGCGGATTACACACAGTAATTCGGCGTACCCGTGTGGCGTGCTGGCCAGACCCAAACGCAGCGAAGGCTAGCGGTGGGTTGGAACAGACACGCAGTTATTCTAGTAACGATCAGTGCATGAAGCGGGGCTTCGGAACTGGCGTTACAGACGGAGAGCGAGTGGAGCCGGGATGAGAAAAAGAGTCGAGAGGAAAAACACTCACAGTTGCTGAATCAGGCGGCGACTGATGTCGGCAAGGTTTTGGAGCTCCTGACATGAAGAGAACGATGTCTGAGGGGCGAACAGGTGGGTGACGTCTCTCTTTTAAACCTGGCCCCGTGATCAGCTGATCACCGGCTGACACAAGGATACTTTGGCTGGAGTAAGATAAGATAAGATAAGATAACCTTTATTAGTCCCACACGTGGGAAATTTGTTTTGTCACAGCAGGAAGTGGACAGTGCAAGAGTTATGAGGCAAAAATTAGAATACAATAAGAATAAATACAGTACACAACTGTACAGAATAGAATAAAATAAAATACTATATACAGTAGAATAAAATAGAATAAATATACAATAAGATAAAAATAGAATACAAATACAAATACTATATACAACTGAGTAAAAATACAACGATGACAGAAAGGATTATTGCACTTAGTATTATTGCATATGTATGGATGTGTGCGCTTGATCAGTTAAAGTCTTTATTATGGAGTCTGACAGCAGTGGGGAGGAAAGACCTGCGAAATCTCTCCGTCCCACACCGTGGGTGCCGCAGTCTCCCACTGAAGGAGCTGCTCAGTGCTGTCACAGTCTGCTGCATGGGGTGGGAGATGTTGTCCATCAGGGATGACAGCTTAGCCGCCGTTCTCCTGTCACTCACCACCTCCACTGGGTCCAGAGGGCATCCTAGAACAGAGCTGGCCCTTCGGATCACCCTGTTCAGTCTCTTCCTGTCCCCAGCAGAGATGCTGCCGCCCCAGCAGACCACGCCCAGTAGACAGGGATCGAACCGCAAACCTTCCCACAAGCAGATGAAATGCTGTACCTCCTGAGTTACAGCCACCCAAATTGAGGGACTAAATAAAACTCTACCAATAAGGACGCCGGCTTGCTTAATGAGCTATGCTTCAGATGCTGGGGATCCAGCATATAGCATTGAGAGCTGAGCTACTGGAACAAAACACACATGGAAAAGGACGGACAAAACAGAAGCACTGGAACTATGTCCATGAGTGGAGTGACTCCACTGGAGTCTATGTATTTAAGTTTTGTGCAGATGGGACTTCAAGTGACCTGCAGAATTAACCCCCGAAACCATTATTGAGCTGGCTGTCAAGTGTTGAGCCCATCCTCCAGAAGAATTTTGAATGAATAGATGCCATTTGTACTAAGAAAGGATTCTGACTGGTCCTTGGCTAGATCAATATCTGTTGACCATATTATGCTTACTCTCACTCTAGTGCCACTTGTTCAGATAACAGATGAAAAAGAAGAGGACTGTTCATACTTGTAAAATGCAGTTCAGCCTTTTCTGCTTCCTAAGAAATGTCTCCAACCCAACGGTGCTAACCAGCATTGTGAATTTTTGTATAAAAGCATTTGAGTCAGCTTTTGTTGTTCTTTGAATGCTGTTCTCTGACTCAGCCACTTTGCCCCTGAATTACCTTTTAACAGTTATATCATCTGAACACACCCCTGGGAGGTGGACTCTTGTTTTCCATCTAGTCACACAATTTTCCTCTGTTGTTGTTTTTCTTTTCTTTTCTTTCTCTGCACATCCTTCACCTTTTTTGCTCACTACCTCCTCCTGTGATAGCTTTATCCTCAGACTCAGAGGAAAGGTAGGTGGAGGTGGCTGTTGTACTGTCCTGCAGAGCTGGATGGGCAGTTTGTCATTGCCATATGTGCTTCACAATGTGCAATCCTGTCAAAATGCATTACCCACAAAACCCCTGCTGATACATAGGTTATTCCACGTGCAGTTGACTGTGTGTACACTGAAGGTCAAATCTCCAGACTCTTTCTACATGTTAAATATGATGCAGACTTATTCTAAACACAGATTAAAATAAATCTGCATGTCTTATGGATTCTCTGAATGCTGACATTTCTGATTACATGTGGCAGGCTTTCTCCTGCTTACTGTCTGTATTTCACATATAAAATTAGCCACCACTCACTTCCTTCCTAATCAGCTTTTCTGTATTTTCTGTAGGTATCGTTTAAAAAGTAAAGAGTTGCTTGTCTGTGAAGGTTCTCAGTCATCCAGGTCATCGTAGTCAAAGGAGCTTGCAAAGAAAAGCGTCTGGACTTCTTTAAGTTGCTTGAAGACGTTTCACCTCTCATCCGAGAAGCTTCTTCAGTTCTAAGGTCAAATGGTGGAGAGTCCCAGATATAAACCTAGTGGGAGTAACCCAATGAGAGGACAGATGGTTTGAAAGAGGAGTGAAAGAAGCCATCTATGTCCACTGTGAGCGACCATCTTTGAACAGAGGCGGGGGTTTACGACACCAACTCTCTGCCATCTATAATCCAGTTTTGAGATCCCTTCCCAGACGCCTTAACGCCCACTCACATCCTGGGCCATCTGACCTCAGGAATTCGCATGATAAGGTGGGGCCAGGTTTCACAATGAACACACCCAAAACTCTGGCTGATTGGGACCCACACCCAGTTTCACACCTTGGCTCAGGCGATTAGAGGATCATCAGGGGGTCCTTTTGTCCCTCTGTGGGGGGTTACTCCCACTAGGTTTATATCTGGGACTCTCCACCATTTGACCTTAGAACTGAAGAAGCTTCTCGGATGAGAGGTGAAACATCTTCAAGCAACTTAAAGAAGTCCAGACGCTTTTCTTTGCAAGCTCCTTTGACTACAGAATAGATCCCAACAATGATATGACCCCCTATGAGCAGGCACTTTGGCAACAGTGGGAAGAAAAAACTCCCTTTTAACAGGAAGAAACCTTGAGGAGAAAAAAAAAAGAAAAGAAAATATGACCTCTATATCAGCAGATACACATGTAATTCTAGGCAAGTCAACAGTTTGCCTTCAATGACAACAACCTTTACTTAGACTTAATGTAAATTATTACTATTATCAAATTATCAAATGTTATTATTTGGTGATTTGTATATATTGTACTATTCCTAATATCTTAACATATTGTATTGCTAACAGTCTAGTCTGTTTTTGTTTTTTGTTTCTGTTTTTCTTAATATTACTGTACTGGAGCAACTGTAACCCACATATTTTCCCTAGGGATTAATAAAATATTCTGATTCTGATTCTGAAAAAATATTCACCTTAGCAACTAAACTAAACTAGTTTTGGTTCAAAGAAAGCCACTACTGCTGGAGCCTTTAGACACCAGCACACTGCTGGTGTGCACATTGCACACTGCTTAGAAATGTTTTAGAGGTGAGTCAAGTCTGAAATATCTAAAGCAACAAAATATGCTAAAGGTATGCTACAATCCCAGGACACCGTAATCCTCAAAATGGTTATAGCAATCCTTGAAGAGTCATTAGGTAACACCATCAAAAAATCATTCATGAAGAAGGATTAGGTTGCCAACTCACAGAACATTATTTGGCTGTGATTGTAAAAGACAACAGTGAATATTATTTAGTCTTGGGTAGTTTCCAGAATTGAAAGGCTATAATAGAACACCTGCTGGTAGACGTCACAAGGCTCATTTTTCTTCTTCTTACTTTTGGCAGAAACACGTATAGTGCTGTAACAGGGTTCACAATGGACTAACGTCCCCATGCAATATCCTAATTAATCCAGTCCTTTTTCTGTCTGAGCATCTAGAATAACAATTCTTTATTAATATTCTCAATGAATGAGTTGGATTTATTCTTTAAGAGAGAGAACAGATTAACACTGTTTATAATTCATGGTTTGTTATTTTTGGTTTCCTCTGAAGGGTATCTGGCTACACACATATAGTTACCCTTCCACAATGAAAGGGACAACGTGAGGCGGTACACCTGGAGCAGAACCAAGACACAATAGATCTATCTAAACTATATCTATTTAGTTATAAACGCCTAGAGAGTGGTTGGTGACATGCTGGCAGGCAGCAGCTGCTAAGGAAAAATGTGAAATGTGAAAAATGTCTGACCAATTAGTGACACAGCAGAACTTCTACTGAGGGATCACAGCTGTACTGAAATGATCCTGAGAAGATGACCTTGAATCTGAGATTTAGTATAAGTTAACTAAGGCTTTGGATTTTTACAACTTGGTCTCAGATTTTGATAGTACCCTGTTTATTGAGGTTGTTGCTATTCCCAGGGCATCAAATAATACATTCCTGGCCAAGCCATTTATAGGATATGCATTGGTTTCATGTCACAAATGATACCAATATTGGACATTTTTTTCCCTTTTTTCCCTTGGCAACAAAAACAGAGTACCTTTGTCTTGAGTATTGTTGCACTGCACCTTTTTCTTATTTAAATGCAGGAAATTAAATATTAAATAAGTTATCACTCCGTACAACAAGGTTCTTGTCTTTTCCTCTTTAAAATGTGGTCAGGGAAAAACGAGTGAATTAATGAAAAAATAGAAAGATTAGTGAGTTGTGAAAAGTAATTGTTACATGCTCCCTAATAGAAAACACTGAACTGTTCTCAAGTGACCAACAAAAGAATGTGTGAGCATGAGTAGTGGATATAAATGTGTAAAGTGTTGAGGTGCTTGGGACACCAGAATTTTACTGTTAAATGACTTATACATTAAGGTGATACATTTATTCACCAGAGAGAATTAAGGAGTGTTTATGCATCTTAATTAAATATTTTCTTTCCTTGTTTGTGCTGTTATATGTTAAGGTGCTCACAGTGTTTCTTTGATGAAGGGGGTGGTTTACCGCAGCAAGATGCCAGAAACAGTTTGTTTTATAGTTACGTGCCAGAGATTTTATTGGGAAGGAGGATATTGCTGACTTCAACATTTTTTTTTAAATATTATTATTATTTTCAGTAGAAAAAGAAAATATATCAAGTATCTCCTGTGAACCCAGCCTGGGACACACTCACATAAGCCAGTGTACCCCTTCTGCTATTCCCTGAATAAAATTCAAATTCAAATTCAAATTTTATTTGTCACGTACACAGTCATACACAGTACGATATGCAGTAAAGTGCTTAGACAACTGCTCGTGACCTAAAAAAAAAAAGGCTATGAATAAGATAGGAAATAAATATCCATCCATTCGCTTCCGCTTATCCTTTTCAGGGTCGCGGGGGGCACTGGAGCCTATCCCAGGTGTGCAAGTAGGTGAGAGTAGGGACTTTAAATATAGGAACTATGACTGCTAAAGGGAGAAAGCTGTCTAATATTATAGAGAGAGGGAAGGTAGATATATTGTGTACAAGACACCAGGTGAAAGGGAAGCAAGGTCAGGAGCACTGGAGGTCGATTTAAGCTGTTCTACCGTGGTGTATATAGAAAGGAAAAAATGAAGTAGTGATAATCTGGAAAAAGAAGTATGTGAATAGTGTTGTGAAGGTGAAGAGACTGTAAGACGGGATCAGTTGTTTGAAGCTGGAAATCAAAGGAGTTATACTGAAAGTTGTTGGTGTGCATGCCCCACAGGTTGGATGCCAAAGCAAGAATAATTCTAGAGTAAGCTTAATGAAGTGATGCGTCCCCAGGCAGGAGAGAATGGTGATTGAAGCATACTTTTAATGGATACGTAGGTGATAAGGAGGTGTTGGGTGAGTTTGGTGTTAAGGAGAGAAATGCAGAACGACAGAGTGTAGTGGATTTTGCAAAAAGGATGTGGCAAGGAAAAACCTTGGAGAACTTGGTGAAACTTGGAGAAGGAAAAATGCTGCACAGAGTTCAGGAGAAACCCCAGACAGTCTCTGGGTTTTAAGGGAGAGTTATCAGATGAGTGCGAAACTACATCACAAATGGCGAGGGAAACTACTGGGAAGGTGTTTGTTGTATTCTCTGGGAAGAGGTTCGAGGAGAACGAGACTGGTGTGGTGAAATGAGGAAGTGCAGGACAGTATTCAAATGAAGACGTTAGCAAAGAACACATGGGATAGTCGGGGAGATAACGAAAAGAGACAAGCCTGGTGGGAGGTGTACAGGAAAGTGATGTGTAGCAAAGAATAAGGCTTATATATGTATGTGTGGGCTGATTAGCTAGGCATAGATGTTAAGATGGAAAGGATGTGCAGCAGGTTAGGGTGACTAAAGATAAAAAGGGAAATTTGTGTTGAGAAGATGGGAGGAATAGTATTCATCAAGAGCTGAATAAAGCAAATGAGACAGAGGAGACAAATCAGGAAGTGCAGAGGATTAGGAAGAATGATAAGGCAGATAGTCCAGATGACATACCCATGGAAGTATTAAGGTGTCAAGGAGAGAGTCGGTGGAGGTTTTGACAAAATTGTTCCTCAACCCTGGAGAATGAACAGATGAATAACAAGCATCAAGTGCCAATTTTTAACAACATCCACTAGCTGGGACACATCCTCATTTAAATTTGACAGCATTTCTAGTAGATGATGACAGATGATGTTAGCATGAATTGAGGCTTGGGGAAGGCCTGAGAGGGGACTGGAGGCAGCTCCCTGGCCAGAAGAGGTATCTATGGAGGTGTGGTTCCACTCCTGAAATTCAGGTAAAGGGTGAAGTGCAGAGCTGTAGCAAGAGGGAAAAAGTCATGATACCATGACCATGGCAAAGTTGCTGAATCTAGGTTGAGCAGAGAGGTGATGATTGTTGAGCATTTGTGTGGCTTCATGTTGATAATCTGAACAGATGTGATGTTTTCTTCAAGAGTATTGATGGAGAAGTATAGAAAATATCAGAAGGACTGAGTGTTTGTGCATCCCCCAGGCTATTCGGGGCCTGAACCAGGTGTAGGACTGGACTCTCCCAAGCACGTCACTATAAGACTGGACTCTCACACACGTCACCACACGCACCACCACACATTTCCTATAATCCTATAATTCCTATAATTTATAATCCTTATCTTTATAATCTCTTCTGCTATTTGCACATTCTTTACTGTAAATTCCTAAGTTAATTTGTAAATTTTTGTAGTAAACTGTAAATTGTAAATATTGTAAAACTTTCCTTCTGTCATTTAATGGTCGGGCATTGTACAGCTACAAGCATTTCACCCCCATGTCATACTGCGTATGGTTGTGTGTGTGTGACAAATAAAATTTGAATTTGAATTTGATCCAACTAAGCATAAGCCAAGAGAGGAACAGTTGTACCGCATGAGCAGTTCAGGCGTGGCAGATATGTATGTGAGGGTGGTGCATGACATGTATGAGGGCAAAGAGATTGCGGTGAGGTGTGTAGCTGGAGTAACAGTCAAAATGGAGATGGAATTACATCAGGGATCAGGTCTAAGCCTTTCTTATTTGCAGTGATGATGCAAATAAGGCAGATAAATTCAGACAGGTGTCTCTGTGTAACATGATGCAAATGATACTGATCTGTAGAGAGAGTGGACGAGCAGGTGGACGAGAGCCTGGAGAGGTGGAGGTATGCCCTGGAAAGAAGAGGAAAGAAAGTCAGTAGGAGCAAGACAGAATACATGCGTGTGAATGAGAGGGAGACAGGTGTAACAGCAAAGATGCAACGAGTAGAGTCAGTAAAGGTGGATGAGTTGAAGTACCTAGGGTTGACCACCGGACAGGTTAGAAGAGAGGTTAAGACACTGCCTACAGTCTCTGTAGGCAGTGTGAGTGGATGGAGACAAGTGTCAGGGGTGATTGGTGATAGAAGCATAGCAGCAAGAGTGAAAAAGAAGGTTTATAAGATGCTAGTGAGACCTGCTATAATGTATGGGTTGGAGATGGCACTGATGAAATTATGAAATGTTACGATTTTCATTTGAAGTGAACTAAGTGGATGGAGAGGCAGGGCTCAGACGGATTGGACATGTGCAAAGGTGAGATAGTAGATAAAGGATGTTAAATGAGGAGGAAGATTCATAGATTTGTGAAAGATGACATGTGGAGGATTGGTTTGACACAGGAGGTTGCTAGCGACAGGGAGCAAATCATCTGCTGCTTACACACTCGCAGTGGAGGCAGCCAAAATAGGCATGAGATGGTTAAATCCCTCAATGGTTACCAGTGACATATCTAGGGTTATAACTGAGTTTTGGTATAGTCAGAAGGTAAAATGGTATATTTTCATAAACCAGAACAAATCAAGTGAATTTCTCTGTATTATTGTTTTTCTGATAGAAGGTTTTCATTTGGGTGATCAAACTGGGGTGGGATTCCTGTCCCGATGCAACGAGGCTAAATCAATATGCCAAATGTAACATGATGCAGAGAGGATGCCACAGAAATTATGTTTGAAATAATATTTGAAAACACTGAAACATTGAAAACACTTTAAGTACAATGACTGAGTCTTTAGATTTTAAAATACTTTATTTCATAAACAATATCTAAATTCAACTTGGTTGGTCACATACATACAGGTTACGTTAGAAAACGCTTGACTTAGAAGAAGAGAAAACAACAAGAACGGGGCATTCCTATCTGCTCTTTGCTGCTGCCACTTTACAAAGTGAAGCTCATCAAGCAAAGATGGTGGGGAAGGTTTAACGAGTTTCTTAATAGTTAGAAAACTGTGCTACACATGGATGATGCAGGTTCAACCACCTGCCCTGCTGAATTAATTCTGGTGATTCATGACAGCCTCTTCACAACCTCTTGCCAACATCATTTGCTACAGTTGCTTTCATTCGAACCAGGGAGAAAAACCCAATTAATACCAGGCACCTTTCCCATCTTCTGCTTTGTTTGCTCCTGGCATTAGTTACATTGGAAATTGATGTTTAAAATAAAGCATGGAAATGAGCAGTCACAAAATAAATAAATCCAAATGAAAAAAATACAATATTTTGGTCCAAGGTGTAAAGAGAGCTAGAAAAGATTCACATTGTTTCCCTATCTTCAAATAGGGCTGAAAGGTTCTTTACATGTTGGAAGACCGTCACCTGTGTGGATAGACCATAATAAATGTTCTCTAATATAGCCAAATATTGAGCACATTGTGCAAGATTGAAGACACTAATTGTGTAAAGAATGTGTGCTCCTATCAAAGCTTCGCCAGGTTTCAGTTGTTAGCTTGAGTTTTCGAAAAGTTTACACAATAGAACAACACTAGGACGACACTAAGAGGCATTGCTGTAAAGAGAATACGTTTGCTGAAGATCAATTTGAAATGCCTTTGTTTAAAGAATACACCAAAATGCACACATCACAAAAGCCATTCACGTATGTTTGAAAGAAAATCCCACAGGCTACGTACAGACCGCGTGTGCTCCTGCTCAACTCCCCCAAAACCCCACCTGCAAGAACTCATCTCTCTTTTCTGTACAGTGTGATCCGTTCATCTATCCCTCGTCCTGAGCTCACCGGTGAAGCTACAGTTGGTGAGGCATCGAAGAGGAGTGACTGAGGGTTCGGTGAGTTGTGCTGGGCCTGACAGTGCTTCACCATGCTGTGCCTGAGACAAACTGTGCAATACTGTGCTCTTCGTCCTCTGGGCTACCATCGCCGTTACCGTACAGCAAGTACAGTAGCACTCCAGAGGAGGCTGTGGCTGTTTGTGTTTGTGTATGTTTGTATTTGTGTGTGTGGTACAAACATTGGCCAGGCAGTGATTAACTTGGGTCTCGCTATGAGGAGTCAAACTGTAAACAGTAGATTTAGTTTTCAATTTTTATATACAGTTGAGGATAAAGCATGTCCTTTCTTCTTTTGGGTATGAAGCAGAAAACAAGCTTCAACCACGTGTATGTTCGATGTTTGGCTTCACAGCAACAAGGGAAAAAAAGGTTTTTGTTATTCTACTTTGAAATGTATTGTCTTTTAGTGTTCTTTAGTCCTGTCGTATCAAATGCCTCGAAAGGTGTTCCTGTTTCTCCCCAGTTGTTGATAATCAGTTGTTATGAGGTAACCAAGGAGTAGATCATACTGAAACACAAGAGGAAGAAGAAGAGGAAGAAAAAGGACAGGAAGAAATAGGAAGTGAGTCATCATGTTTGTGATTAAACAGGCAGGCAAACAGGAAACTTTCATAAATATTGAAATGATCTAATTTCTTGTTTTGGAATTATTCAGTATTCCAGCATTCCAGTGTGTGAGGGTTTATTAAGCGAGACCACTAATTCTTAATTCTTTTTTCTTACAGCTTACTCTGCTGCTTTTGGATACAATTTGAATTATTTTGGTTGTTTGTCTGAGTTAAGGAGAAAGAGTGTGTTTATTTGTGACCAAAGGTACCTTTTCTAGTCTTCTTTTCAGTTACCTGAACTTTTTTCACCAAAATCTCAAACATCTAAAGAAGACCAACTCAACTGACCATAAATGTTTTATCAATCTCTTAATTTCGTCTTCTGACTTTTGAACGTTTAAGGGCAAAATAACAGTTCTTTTTCAATTTAATGTACACTAAAAAGGACCTAAAAAGATGCAAGTCAATGACAGACTCTTTACTCCTGTCTGACTAGCTAATGCCATTAGATGATTTTTGTTGTTTCAATGTTTCTTCCTGAGTTTATGGGCTTAGTCAATCATAGTTGGATAAGGAACGAAACCACTGTCTATTGCTACTGTCTAAATGAGTAGATAGTAGCCTGTGTTTAGCCATGCCTACCCCTCTTGCCACATTTGTTTTTTGTAAACCAAGATACTGATGGTGAAAATGTTAATCATGAAGCTTCAAAATATGACTTCAGAAACTGGATGATGTCACAGTAGCTACGTCCACCTTCTATACTTTCTATGGTTATCAGTCTTTTTATCCACTTTAAGTATGACGTCCTTATTATTTCAACTAAAAAAACTATATAAGGATGACTGTTCTCTCCAGAAAGACTTATGTCCAGGTATTCATACGATGGGGATTTAACAGGTTTAATGGAGTTAGAAAATACCAGCATGGAAAACAGGGTAGACATCTAAAGATCAAGAACAATATTCTGGCTGAAATCTTGAACTTTGGATTAAAACAAAGATGGAAAACTAAATACCAACAATGTTTAGGAGGTTTGTGATTTTGGGCTAGCTGGTATTACATGGGTAGCTACAAAGCTCTGAGTAGGCTAATATAAACAAATACAATTGTGCTTTAGATAACTGGTTATGAAAAAGTCTTGATCTTAAAGGTCCCAGTGAAATTAGACTTTGCCTGAGAGTGGTTGTCTTTTTGAAGTGTTAAATATTTGCTGTCCAGAGACAACGAACCTGAATGCTCTTGTGTACAATGAGTCTCTAAAACTTAGCTCAAAGCTGTGCTATACTTGAATAGTGCTAATAAAAAGCTACACATGGCTAGAATGACAACTGAATACTTTTTGGAGGACCCATTTTCAAAGAAAAATTGACAAATTTAGGAGTTTCTTAAAAAGGCGAAAGCTTTTTGCAGTGTAGGCCCAGGAAATAGGGTTGATATGTCATGACGCAATTAGTAGTGCTAACTGGCCAAAATATATTAGCATTCATCCAAATCCCAGTGAGACCTCCAGTTTGTGTTTCATTAAAATTTGTGCATCGGTTTGAGACCAACACAACACATTTAGTGATAATTAGTGATGTTTAACCTTAATAATGAAATAATAGCAAAAATACATATGTATATTCATGCTATGTAAGAATATCATATTCTGTGGTTTGGGCGTTTTTTTTGTCTTTCAACTACCATCACATAACCTTTAAGAAAAATGGAATTAAAGTATATCTCACAGACAGAAATACAAGAACACATATTTATTTATTTCAAACTGAAAAAAGTAGCTTGTCTTTAAAAGGAGGGGATACATGTTTGACAAAACGCTTCTTGAATGCAGTAATAACATAATGCTTTGCAGTAAATATCACAAATTCACATTTTTAGGTTTTTACCATGACCTAAAAATGTAAAAACAACTATCCTTCCTGGCATGTTTTTTATTATTTCCCAAAAGCCAGCAAAAAAGTTGCCACTGGATGCAAAATAAAAAAACAAAACAAAAACAAAACAGAAGCCAATGAGCATCATGTAATGCAATGAGGATGGGACAAAGAAGCTGTCAAACACACATTTGCAAGAAAGTGGCAAAGTGATTGCACCAAAGTTTTTCTGTAAGTCAGCTAACAACACTGATGAGCTTGTGACCAAATGTAGAGCAGATACAGCACTATGGCCTCATTTGACCACAAAGAAGAAACTCTCTGTTGTGTTTACCTAGAGAAAAGAGAGAGAATAAAGAAGGGCTGAATGACATAACAGCAGCACAAATCACAGATCGGGGGGTTTGACACTTGTCTCATTGAGCTGTGACTTGACAAGAACAGATCAGCACTTTGTTGACAGTAACGAACAACTTGAAACATTTGTGTTCATCTCAGAAGTCTTTGCCAGCTCTCGACACCTCTGTTAATCTCTAGTGGTGAAAAGCAGGCAAGTGTGCTAAATTGACTCATGAATACCCGTGGACAGAGAGAGAAAAAAGTGATTCAGAGAAAACGAGAGACAGGAACAGATATCAAACGTGAAAGGCCTCATTTCTCCTCTTTAATAGTTACCAACTTCCTCCTGTTAAAACCTCTGAGAACTGGCTTCATTATTAATATTTAGACTTTTAGCTCTTTCAATTACAGGTCTTTCCCTTTCACACCCAAAGTAGATGTAAACTGAACATAATGTAAATGATAAAATATGACCTTTTATATTTGTAGCTGCTCACATATGTGTTTTTGGATGATAGATTTACAGTTACATCCGAAATATTTTTTTATACATTTAAATCAATCTGGAAACTCCAGAGCTGAGAAATGAAGCCAATGCTGGAGTGTCAGAAACTGTGTTCCTCTAACAGGTGGGAATCCCCATACGACTACCATGTTAAAATGCCCAGTTTTACAGCATTATATGTTTACAGCCTCGAATACAAAAACTGTTTTGCCCTTTGGAACTATTGTAGACTGGGCGAAAATTTACCCTATATCATTCACTTGGATTTATTTAGGATCAGAATTAAGGGTAGCTGTAGTTTGTAGTGCATTATCACATTATCTTGTGCATTATCACTCGTATTTTCTTTCTCCCATTTTTATTTCTTGCCTCAAAGTTAAAATAAGTTTAATTCCTGGGGGGCAAATCTTCCGTGCTAAAAGTGATTTCACATGAATTTTCACGCATATTCCATGGACGGTCATTACATACCCCCAGTTCCCTGTCCGTGGGCATCCTTCCAGTTTTTGTTCCAGTCATTGTGCTATACACCATCTGGATATAAGTAGCTTACCAAACTTGATAACTAATCACTAAGCATTCTAATCTAATCTAAAAATGGTAACTTTGGATCAAAAAACAACATCAATGTTCAGAAACCAATTGGCTGCTACATCTAACTTTTACATATAGCCTATGGTTTGTGCCTAGAGCAGTGTTTCCCAACCACTGTGCCGAGAAATGATCAGGTGTGCCATGGAAGATTATCTGGTTCCGCTTGATTAGTACTCTAAGCGATCAACGTGAGTAATGGGCAGAACAATTACATTCTCTTCTACTAGGGGGCAGTACTACTAGCTGCTCTAATTAAATTGGTTGCTAACTGCCAGTAAAACAGAAGAAGATGGAAAGAAAATACATAATAGTCATGCTTGTGAGTGAAACAACGCAGCACTTAATAGCAATAGATGAATATTTGAATAAAAAAAAGTAGTCAATCGGACCTGGGTCCTGGAGCAAATTTCGACCCAGATGAAGGCCCTCGTAGGAGTAGTGGTCAGAAGAAAGCAAAAAAGGTATACTGGGGACAAACCGGGCCACTTCTGCTATACCTGGTGGTTTTGTTTGGTGGTGTGCCGTGTGATTTTTCTAATGTGAAATATGGGCCATGATTCCAAAAGTATGGAAAACACTGAGCTAAAGAATAGCAAGAATAATAAGAGTCTAACACTTGCTGTTGGCATATGCTACCGTGCATATGCCAGGAGAGGTGGACTTGTATTATAAATGCCCAATTAATTGGACATTTATAATATAAACTGAATTAGCGGTGAACATGTGCCCTTTGAAAGACGCCTTATTAGACAGGAACAATGTGTGTTAACAAGTTAATGTCCAATTAGTCTGAGTCTAATTAGAGTGTAGAGCAGGTTTGCATATCCTAAGGACAGTTTTATAATAATATTGAAACAGAGATCTCACGCCAAGCTCATTACAAATAGCTGCAATACTTTATTCATATGCACAACATGACTGAACTACTTAACAGGTGACCCCAGAGGTAATTTTTGTAGCAACCTATTATGACCCACAGTTACATTTTACCATTAACTGTTTTAGCAACAAAACACATCTTTTTTCTTGCTGTGAAAATTTAGTGTGACAGGGAAGTCAGTAGATTTAGCTATGTGCCAAGTCAATAAAATGAGGAGGTTGGGATCGATGGATGGCGTCAAGAAAACATCAACAATATGAAAGACCACTTTTTGTTTCACAATTCAAACCAATAATCATTGTTTCTTTGACCTATGACCTTTAACCCTATTGTTCCAACTAGGGCTGTCAGAAAAAAATCCATACTGAGATATTAATCAATACTAAAATTGATTTTTAGTAAAACCATTTTTAAAATATCTTCTTTATTTTAGCATAACTAATACCACAAAAGTTCATTTTTAACTTTTTCATAATGCTTTTCTACTACAAAATTTTCTATGATTTAAATGTGTTATGTATTGTGTTGTTTCATTTCTTTATTAGTTATTACTTATTAGATATTCTGAAGGTAAGATACATTACAGATAAAAATGTCACAGATAATTGATCTAATTTATAATTTTGAAAATTCGTGGAAAATTAACTTATCTTTTTCAAAAAATGGCTTCTTTGCCATTACTTCTCTTGTTGCAGGATGAGGTCAAAAGTTTAGCTGCGATATGAAAAAAAGTACCAATATTAAGTTTGAAATTCTGGTATTGTGACAACTCTACTACTCTAAGTTTCCTTCTCAACCCTCTCAACATTTCTGCGCACAAAGCCCAAACAAGCCATTATTATAGCATTGTTACATCATAAAGGTTACTTATTTATTTATTTTCCAACAGTAATATATAACTGTTGGTGTATGTGCTTTCATGAGTACACTCTTGTGGGTTCAGTTATAAGGTAAGATCAAGCTAAAAACATGTTTAGGTTACATAGCATGTCATGCCTCTCTCTAGCATAACAGGAGGTCAAAAAGTCGACTGAGAATGGTATCAGTTAGTTTTCAGCAGTCGGTTCTAATGATATTTGCTACCGAATAGCAAAGACATCACAGCAGCAAACATCAAATCAGTTCTAGTCCACTGGCAGGTACAATTCATTGAACATTGTGACATAAATGTGAATTAACATGTTTTGCTTCTGCTTCATTGAAATGTAGTTTGTTTCCCCGACCTCAAATATCACCCCAGTAGCTAACACAGTAAAAAAAAATACAATATGTAGTTTCTGCTCATCTGCAGTCCTGCAGATAATGGAGTGTTACATCATCTGTGGTAAATTTTCAGTATATTCTCTGTATTAAGGGTTAATATAGTAATATAGTAACAGATGTGGGTCCTATAAAACTCCTACAAACCTGCCATTAATTAATCCTTCAATCTTAAATATGATCAACCTATCTCTAATAATCGACTATGTACCACAGGCCTTCAAGCTGGCTGTAGTTAAAGCTTTACTCTAGACCCAGCAGTCTTAGCTAATTACAGGCCAATCTCCAACCTTCCTTTCATATCAAAAATCCTTGAAAGAATAGTTGTCAAACAGCTAACAGATCATCTGCAGAGGAATGGCTTATTTGAAGAGTTTCAGTCAGGTTTCAGAGTTCATCACAGCACAGAAACAGCTTTAGTGAAGGTTACAAATGATCTTCTTATGGCCTCTGACAGTGGACTCATCTCTGTGCTTGTCCTGCTAGACCTTAGTGCAGCGTTCGATACTGTCGACCATAATATCCTATTAGAGCGATTAGAACATGCTGTAGGTATTACAGGTACTGCACTGCAGTGGTTTGTATCATATCTATCTAATAGACTCCAATTTGTGCATGTAAATGGAGAGTCCTCTTCACACACTAAGGTCAATTATGGTGTTCCACAGGGTTCAGTGCTGGGACCAATTCTGTTTACATTATACATGCTTCCCTTACGCAGTATCATTAGAAGACATAGCATACATTTTCACTGCTATGCAGATGACACCCAGTTCTATCTGTCCATGAAGCCAGATGACACACACCAATTAGTTAAACTGCAGGAATGTCTTAAAGACATAAAGACCTGGATGGCCGCTAACTTTCTGCTTCTTAATTCAGATAAAACTGAGGTTATTTTACTTGGCCCTGAAAATCTTAGAAATATGGTATCTATCCAGATTCTTACTCTGGATGGCATTACCTTGGCCTCCAGTAATACTGTGAGGAACCTTGGAGTCATTTTTGACCAAGACATGTCCTTCAATGCACATATTAAACAAATATGTAAGACTGCTTTCTTCCATTTGTGCAACATCTCTAAAATTAGAAATATCCTGTCTCAGAGTGATGCTGAAAAACTAGTTCATGCATTTATTACTTCCAGGCTGGACTACTGTAATTCATTATTATCAGGATGTCCTAAAAACTCCCTAAAAAGCCTTCAGCTAATCCAAAATGCTGCAGCAAGAGTACTGACAGGGACTAGAAAGAGAGACCGAGTCACGTGGTACGCCCGCCCAAGATGGCAGCATAAGTTGGAGGCGCGCACTCCACCCCCCCTAAACCTTGTTAAAAATAAGTTAGAGCCGGTCATTTGTCTTACTTTGGGTCAGCCCTGGCAAATTCTGTGGAAGGAGGCAGAAGAGTCATTACTTTACACGCAACGATCCGACTATGCCGCGAGGGAAAACACACAACACTCAGGCTACTTCGCTAACTACTATGGCGGAGACACCTGATGGTGTGGATGCCAGGTGTCCTTCCCAAGATGGTGTGGCGGCCGAGCTGACTTCTATAAGATCTCTGCTTGAGCAGGTAGCACAAGATATGACGACGGTGAAAGGTGGAATTGAGTCTCTCAAGGAAGCTGGGAATAGCCTAGGCGCGAGGGTGGACGAAACAGAGACAAGAATTTCTCGTTTGGAGGATGAAGAGGCTAAAGCTAGCTCAATAAGTAAGAACTTGAAGATACAGAACCAGCGGCTGCAGGAAAAAGTAACGGTGCTCGAGGGTTTCTCACAGCGCCAGAATATTAGAATATCGGGTATTAGAGACGGAACCGAAGGCCGTAATCTTGAGGATTGCGTGAAGCATCTGTTGTCTGAGGCTCTGGACATTGAGATGGGAGATTACTACGAAATAGATAGAATCCATCGGGTGGGGCCAGCACCTCCGAAGCCAGCTGCAGATTCCAGACCGAGACACATCATTGTTCGCTTCCTATGGGATAAAGCCAAGATGTCCGTACTGGCAGCTGCCAGAAAAAAGAAGCAGATCATTTGGAAAGGCATGAGAGTTTGTTTTTTCCAGGATTATGCACAGGAGGTACAAGAAAAACGCCGGAAGTTTGACGAGGCGCGCCGCTTGCTGCAACAGTGCAATATTGGCTATTCCCTTCGCTTTCCGGCTGTTATGACTTTTTCAGTGGATAACCAGTATCACAGTATCATCAGTTTTCCAACCCAGCAGAGGCTAAGCAATTTCTGAGCGGCCTGGATTCGGCTAACATTCCGGGTGATGTAACTTAAGAGGATTTTATAAGCTAAGGGTTAGTTTACTTCTGTGAGGGTTTTTTTGTTTGGGGGGGGGGGGGGGGGGGATGACGTGAGGAGGGATGCCATTATGGGATTTTTGAGTGCCACGGACCAACGATTTCATGGTGTTTTTTTTTCCTTCTCTTTTTCTTTCTTTTTTTTTTTTTTAACTGTGTTTTGTTTTGTTGTTCATTTTGATGGTATGGTGCCAACTGTCCTGTATAGACCTATTTTTTGGACCACTGGGTTGTCTCATGTAACTGGCTTTAAGATTTGTTATATGGGTAAATGGGATTTTCTTCTGGATAAATCTGTACAATAACTTGGCTCGCGTTGTGTTATGGAGTTATATAAAATAATGTTGTGGAATATAGCGGGTTGTCATAATGTTATTAAAAGGAAGAAAATCCTCACATACTTGAAGCAGAAAAAGACAGACATAGCCCTGATTCAGGAGACCCATCTCGATGAGGCGGAATCATTAAAGCTTAAAAGAGATTGGGTGGCGCAAGTTTATTTTAGTGCATTTTCTGCTAGAAAAAGAGGGGTGGTCATATTGATCAGAAGAAACTTGGATTTTCAGGTTTTTAAGCATTATACAGATTAGGAGGGTAGATGGGTGGTTTTGGATGCATGTTTACAGGGGCGGAAAATGACATTGGTCAACATATATGCTCCCAATTCTCCTCAGCCACAATTTTTTCATGAAGTCTGTAACATTGTGCGGACTATAGGTAATACAAATATTGTAATTGGGGGAGATTTTAACCGGGTCAGGGATGTATTGTTGAATAAATCCTCCTGTACTGGACTAAGTAAGGACTCAGTAAATGTTGCGGTGGACGTGATGTCAGAGGAATTGAGCCTGGTAGATATATGGAGACTTCTTCATCCTCAAGAAAGAGATTATACTTTTTTTTCACATCCTCACTCAACCTACTCCATGATAGACTATTTCTTGGTGTCCCGTTCTCTGGTAAGTCAAACTATTGGGTCCTCTATTGGTAATATTGCTGTTTCGGATCATGCTCCCATTGACCTTGTTCTTTCTGGTAGTGATAATATTAAACCGTCACCTAGGTGGCGTTTGAATAACTCATTATTGAAGAATAAGGGTCATTGTGAATGTATAAGGGAAATGATAAAGGAGTTTTGGTTGCACAATGAGGGCTCTATTGATGACGTTGGAATGACCTGGGACGCTTTTAAGGCCTATTTGAGGGGGCGCCTTATCCAGTATTGCTCCTTGATTAAAAAAGTTGAGAGGGACAAGCTGATGAAGCTGGAACAGGATATCAAGGAGCTTGAAAAACAACACATGCTGCACCCAGAGAGGGATTTATGGAACAAATTAATTAAATTTAATTTTGAGATGAATAGTATACTAATGACAAGATGGCGGCGCGCACGGGTGCAGTGGCTCTTAGCTCTCCAGTTTGGTGCTCGTTTTTACTTTTAATGTGGATATTTTTGAATGTTTGCAACGCCGCCATCTCTTACAGTCGCCAGAACCTAATTGACCTAGGTTTTAAATATAGTTTGTCTGTTTCTGGCGACTATCAGCGAACACACAACATCCTGGTGGAGATAGCGAGACCGCCAGGGTAACCGTGGATGGTCTGCCCGCCCAGCAAGCGTAGAAGGCGACGGAGGGAAAGAAAGCAGAAGAGGGGATGCCGGTCGGGCTCAGACGCTAGGCTACGCAAACATCCACACCGGCCAGCACTTCCGAGCCTTTTCCTATCGAACGCCAGATCCATCACCCACAAACTTGACGAATTGGAGCTACAGATAGCCAACACAAGCTTTGCACGTAACTGCAGCATTATTCTTATTACAGAGACGTGGCTTCACCCGCTGATTCCCGACGCTGCAGTCGAGTTAGCAGGCCGCACGCTACACCGGCATGACAGAAACAGCAACTCAGGTAAAAGCAGAGGAGGGGGGCTATGTGTTTACGTGCATAACGAGTGGTGTTGTAACAGCAGGATCATTCACACACACTGTTCTCCTGATTTGGAGGTTCTGGCAGTCTCGTGCAGACCTTTTTACATCCCGAGGGAGTTTACAGTAGTTATTGTGATAGCTGTTTATATACCGCCGGATGCTAACGTTAGCACGGCTCTCAGCCTCTTGCTCAACACCATAAACAAACAACAGCTTGCCCACCCCGATGGGGTTTTTATTGTCGCCGGCGACTTTAACAAAGCGTGCCTAAAGACTGTGCTTCCTAAATTTGTCCAGTTTGTGGACTTTGCTACGAGAGGAGAACACACTTTGGACCATGTCTATTCAAACATCAGGCATGCTTTCAGAGCGACACCCCTCCCCCACCTGGCTGGATCTGACCACCTCTGCATGTCCCTCACCCCCACCTACACCCCCCTGCTGAGAAAAACAAAGCCCCAGACAAAGACAATAAAAACCTGGCCTGAAGGAGCCCTTTCTCAACTGCAGGACTGCTTCTCAACAACTGTATGGGATTTATTCTCCAGCCACAACCTCCAGGAGTACACGGACACTGTACTCTCGTACATCAGGAACTGTGTTGACAATGTCACCGTCAACAAAAGGGTCAGGGTGTTTCCAAATCAAAAACCCTGGATGAATAGCGAAGTGCAATCCCTCCTAAAAAGCCGCAACACTGCCTTCAAGTCAGGGGACAGGGCTGCGTATAGGGCGGCCAGGGCAGACCTGAGTAGAGGCATCAGGAAAGCTAAGGCTGCCTATAGGAGGAGGATTGAAGATCACTTTGCTGACAACGACCCCAGAAAAATGTGGCAGGGGATCAATCACATTACCAACTACAGAAGCAATAACCAGGCAACATCTAGGACTGATGCCTCACTGGCTGAGGATCTAAACCGTTTCTTCGCCCGCTTTGAGACGACCAAGCCCTCAGCTGCCACACCACTTCCACCCGCCCCCAGCACTGGCACACTAACACTTAGGGAGCACCAAGTGAGGTGTGTTCTAAGGTCAGTGAATCCCAGGAAGGCGGCAGGTCCTGATGGAATACATGGAAAGGTTCTCAGAGCATGTGCTGACGAACTGACCGGAGTCTTCACTAAAATATTCAACCTTTCCTTGTCATCAAACACCGTCCCGCCCTGCCTCAAAACCTCCACCATCATCCCCATCGCCAAGAAGACAGCTGTGGCCAGCCCAAATGACTACAGGCCTGTTGCACTTACGCCTGTAGTGATGAAGTGCTTTGAGAGACTGGTCTGTCAGCACATCAGGGCCGGTCTGCCTCCCACTCTGGACCCCCACCAATTTACCTACAGGACAAATCGTTCCACCGAGGACGCTATCACCATAGTGCTCCACACTGCGCTGAGTCACCTGGAGCACCGAGGAAGCTATGTGAGAATGCTCTTTCTGGACTTCAGCTCAGCATTCAATCATATCATCCCGGAGATCCTGGTCCAGAAACTGTCTCACCTGGGACTCTCCACCCCCATCTGCCTCTGGATCAAGGACTTCCTGACAAATAGACCACAGTCTGTCAGACTCGGCCCCCACCGGTCCAGCACCATCACACTCAGCACCGGGTCTCCACAAGGATGTGTTTTGAGTCCCCTCCTGTTTACGCTCTACACATCCGACTGCTCCCCTACCCATCTCTCAAACACCATCATAAAGTTCGCGGATGACACCACAGTGGTTGGACTCATCTCAAGGGGGGATGAGTCGGACTACAGAGATGAGGTCAACAGACTGACTGAGTGGTGTTCAGTTAACAACCTCCAACTGAACACCACGAAAACTAAAGAACTTATCTTGGACTTCAGGAAGGGCAGAGCAGACCCGGCCCCACTTTACATTCACGGGAGCTGTGTGGAGAGGGTACACTCCATGAGGTTTCTGGGCGTGCAGATATCTGATGACCTCTCCTGGACTGCAAATACTACAGCGGTGGTTAAAAAGGCCCAGCAGCGTCTCCACTTTCTGAGAGTGCTCAGGAGGAACAACCTGGAGGAGAGGCTGCTGGTGACATTTTACAGAGCCACCATAGAGAGCATCCTAACGTACGGCATAACAACATGGTATGCAGGGTGCTCAGCTGCAGACAGGAAAGTACTGCAGAGGGTAATCAACACAGCCCAGAAGATCACTGGCAGCTCTCTGCCCAGCCTGGAGGTCACTGCAAACTCTCGGTACCTCAGCAGAGCTGGCAATATCATCAAGGACCACTCTCACCCCAGCAACCAACTGTTTGAACTATTACCGTCAGGCCGACGGTACAGGTCACATAAAACCAGGACAAACAGATTCAGGGATAGCTTCTTTCCCAGAGCTATCACCGTAGTAAATAAGCACAAAAACAATTGAACCTATTCCATACCGTCACTGTCATTATATTATGCTGCTATTCATACTGTCATTATATTAATGCTGCTATCCTGTATATATTGTACATACTATTGTTTGAGTACTTACGATTGTTTTTTTTGTACTTTTTATATTTTACATTTATATTTATTATTGAAACTTGCACCAAGGGAGTGGCACTCCAATTTCGTTGTACTCTGTACAATGACAATAAAGGCTATTCTATTCTATTCTATTCTATACTGGAGAAAAAAGCGGAATATGCAATGTTTTGTCTAAATCAGAAGTATTTTGAACAAGGGGAGAGAACAGGTAAAATGTTGGCACACAGGGTTAAGCAGATAAAATCTAGCAACCTTATACCATCTATTTTTGTTCCTAGTAATAATAATAAGTTGACCACCAGTAAAAAAGAAATTAATGATACTTTTACTAAATTTTATCAGGAGCTTTACACCTCTAATGGATTGGTGGAGGAACAGAGGCTGTCAGATTTCTTCTCTTCTATTAAAATTCCCAGCCTGTCTGAAGATCAAAGAACTGTATTAGAAGGTAAGATTACACTAACTGAAGTTAAGCAGGCAATTGGAAGTCTTAGATTGGGCAAATCTCCAGGCAACGATGGATTTCCATCAGATTTTTATAAGGTGTTCGTGGGCGAATTAGCTCCAAGACTACTGTCGGTATATCAAGATGCGTTTCAAAGAGGGAGACTACCATTTAGTATGCGATCGGCAGTGATCACGTTATTACATAAAAAAGGGAAAGACCCACAGTATTGTGGGAATTATTGCCCAATTTCATTAATTAATGTGGACGAAAAAATTATTTCTAAGATACTAGCTTTTAGGCTTGAGAAAGTTCTTCCGTATTTGGTGCATAGGGATCAGGTCGGTTTTGTGAAAAACAGAAGTTCTGCAGATAATCTACGTAGGTTATTGCACATATTCTGGAAGAGCAGGACTAATTTAGACCCTGTCGTCGCGTTCTCCTTAGTTGCAGAGAAGGCCTTTGATAAAGTTGAATATCCCTTTCTGTTTTATACGTTGAAGAGATTCGGTTTTGGTCCCTTTTTTAGGCAGTGGATTCAGGTGGTATACACAGATCCAATGGCTACAGTTACTACCAATGGGATAATGTCACCCTCCTTTTCGTTAAGTCGGGGTACTAGACAAGATTCACCCTTATCACCTCTCATTTTCGCCCTGTTTTTGGAGCCTTTGGCTATTGCATTACGTGAATGTAAGAAAATTAGGGGGGTGGATATGGGTCAAGAAGAACATAAAACTTTTTTGTATGCAGATGACATTTTACTGATCTCAAGTAACCCAGAACAGGCCATTCCTGCAATTTCCTCAATTATTGATTCCTTTTCTGTAATCTCTGGCTACACCATAAATTGGTCTAAGTCGGAAGTTATGCCCATTTCTAAACTGTGTCCGCCAGTTATGAGGAGCTCATGGCATTTCAAGTGGATGCCCGAGGGTTTGATTTACTTAGGGATTAAACTGACCCCTGGTTTAGACAACATAATGCAAGTAAACATCTCCCCAGTGATTCAAAACATTCGTCCGCTGTTGCAGAATTGGGTTAAAATAAATCTGTCCCTTTTGGGCAGAATTAATTTGGTGAAGATGATTATTGCCCCTAAACTTCAGTACTTTCTTCACATGTTACATAATTTGCTAAAGCTTTATAATACATGTGTGGAGGGTTTTGTGTGGGCAGGCAAAAAGCCATCTTTTAATCGGTCCAAATTATATGCTGCTAAAGAGAGTGGCGGGTTGGCATTGTCCAAGATGGTCTGGTATCATTATGCTTTCTCCCTCTCCATCATGGGTTGCGATTGAGGAAAGTCTTGTGGCTCCTTCGTCTTTAGAGGCCTTCCTTACTCAGAAGGGAAGACCAGTACCGTTTAAAGATCCAGTATTGGCTTTCATGCAAGAGACCTGGTTTAGAGCTCACCAATATACCAACATTAGCCCTTATCTTACCGCTAGAGCCTCTATCTGGTATAATAAGAAAATATTAATTGGTAAGAAACCGGTCTGGTGGGAGGCTTGGGCTAGGACAGGTATCAATCAGGTGGGGGATTTATTTGGGCAGACTGGCATGAAATCGTTTGCAGAAATCAGACGAGAATTTAATCTGGATCCAAGGGAAATTTGGAGGTTTTTTCAAATAAGACACTGTATTAAAACCATTTTGAATAATAATCCAGACCCTCCATCTAGTATTCAGAAGATGTTTGCAGCCCCTGGCATTAATAGAATCAGGGCATCCAAATTCTATGGGATCTTCAGAGAGGCACACTCTCCCAATTTGGGGGGACTGAGGCAGTGTTGGGAGAAGGATCTGGGTATCCAGATTTTAGAGGACAGTTGGAAGACGCTGGTTTCATCATGGTATGTTTGCTCACCTGAAACACAGTCTCAACTTATCCAGTACAAGTTGCTTCACAGAAATTACTGTACTCCCAGTAAATTAGTCAGGCTGAAGCTTGTGGATAATGACACCTGTTGGAAATGTCAGGAGGAAGCTGGGACTCTAGTTCATATGTTGTACACATGTCGGAAAAATGATTATTTGTGGGACGGGATCATTAACTTGGTGAATGATATTTTTAAACTTAATCTTTCTAAATCTCCAGCTGTATGTGTCCTGGGCCTGCTACCTGACAATAATATCCTTTCAAAAAAACAGAGACTGTGGATGCGTCTGGCTTTCATAACAGGATGCAGGATAATACTGAGGCACTGGAAGTCATCCAGCCCCTGTTCTCTCAGGGAATGGACTGAACAAATGTCTAAGATGGCATCATATGAACGGGTTATATACAGAATTAAGGGGAGAGAAGATATTTTTGAGCAGGTCTGGGGTCCTTTTTTGTTGTACATCGACAATGTCTCCTAGATATTGTGATAAATGTTCTTTTGGGGGGGGGTTTCATGTGTCGTTGGTATTTTTGTTGTCTTTTTTTTTTTTTTACTTTGAAAGTCAGTAGAGGGAAGAAATTGTCTAATGTCATCAGTGGTCAAGGTTATGTTTTGTTTTTAGGCACCCGGGTGTTTTGCCCCCATTGCTTTTGTTTTTGCTGATGTTTCCCAGGAGGCGGTATATTATTTTGTTTCTCCTGGTGTTGTTTGTTTTTTTTGTTTGTTTTTTTGTCTGTTTGTCTTAGTTATTGTTAGTCCTTATTTGTTGGTTGTTGTTAAGGAACGGACAGAGAACTGACAGTATGATTATTCTAGTTGTATATTTGTTAATGTTTCTGTCCATCCAAAATATGAATAAAAAAAAAGAAAAAAAAAGAAAGAGAGAGCATATTTCTCCTGTGTCGGCTTCCCTTCATTGGCTCCCTGTTACATCCAGAATTGAATTCAAAATCCTGCTCCTCACATACAAGGTCTTAAATAATCAGGCCCCATCTTATCTTAAGAACCTTGTGGTATCATATCACCCTATTAGAGCACTTCGCTCTCGCAATGCAGGCCTACTTGTTGTTCCTAGAGTATTTAAAAGTAGAATGGGTTTGGGGAGCAGTGGAGAAAGTAGGGTCGCGGAAACAGGTACAAGCTGCACAGATCTGGTTTCAGGCTGTTTCACTTTCAATTCAACCTCATGAATTCTTTATGCAGACCATCACTATAGTTATATAACATTAGAGTTTACTCTTTGAATTTGTTATTTTTAATCATTAAAACAAAGCTGAAGTGTGATTTCTGTTGCAAGGGCCATCCTTTCAACGGGCCACATTGACCTTCCAGTCATCAGCTTTAGCGCTACAGTACTACAAGTATGTAGCAAGAGCTCTAAATGGAAAAAAAATGAAGCTTTATTTGATAAAATTCTCAGACATGAGGAGGAGAGGAGGTAAGTGACGGAAGTGACGGACAAGGTAAGCGACTCATGTTGTAACTGACGTCAGACGCCGGAGATTTTGGCGGAAAATTAAAGCAAATGGTAGTTTAGATTTGAACAAATTCATTTAAGCTTCAGCATTACCAAATACACTTATCAATTGTCTTATAACTAACACTATTTGTCTAAATAATCTCCAACACCCTGGAGAACAACGGGGAGAGTTTAGAGACTCTCCAAGATTATATTGATCAGTGCTTTCAGGATCTCGTGATGAAGAAGACCCCGTGTGCAGCTTCCCCGGCTAAACCTGAGACGCCGTCGTCGAAAAGACAACGCCCGGCAGATTCCCCCGGCTCAACATCGCCAGCCGGCAAAGATAATGCCGACATATTGGAGTCAATCGACAAGCGATTGTCCAGTTTCGACGCAAGGCTGTCCTTGGTGGAGATTCTTCACCGAGAATTTAAATGCTTGCGAGAATCCCTGGAGTACAGCCAGCAGCAGGTGGAAACGCTTGCTGCTGAAAATGCCACGCTAAGGGAGTCGGTGAAATGTCTCACAGATAATGTTACCCAGCTCAATAGAGAAAATAAAAAAATAAAAGAAACAGTTATCGATCTACAAGCTCGTAGCATGCGTGATAATCTTGTATTTTCTGGTATTCCAGAAGCCGCTGGAGAGGACGCGGAGACCACGGTAAAAAGCTTCATCAAAACCCACCTGAAGCTGCCGGAGGACACTGTGAAGAACATCGTCTTCGATCGGGTACATCGCCTCGGCCCCATTCGGGCTACGGCCGGGAGACCACGTCCTATCGTGGCCAAATTCGGCCACTTCAAACAAAAGCAACACGTGAAAAGCCGCGGCAGGGTATTAAAAGGAACGGACTTCAGCGTGAACGACCAGTTCCCCAAAGAGATCTTGGAACGACGCAGGGTCCTCTTCCCAATCCGACGCTGCTTCATCCAGAAGGGCTCCCGCGCTGTCATCGCTGTGGACCGGCTGTACGTGGACGGACAGCTCCAACGAGACCCCAACATCACTCCGTGGCTGTATTAACCTCACACCAGATAAGAATCAGCTACACCATTTCCCTATCCACACACACTAACTTGCATTAACATCTGTTTAACTTACCAGTATCAAATCGCATCTTAAAGTGTGATTTCATAGCAGAATCAACACCGTCACTCTCCGTCAGTGATTTAATTGGAATGTTTACGTTTTGTTTTTGTTTTTTTCTTCTCGTTTTTTTTCTCCTCTCTTCCCCCCCCTCTTGGTTTTATGCTGCTCACCCCTGTCCTTGGTTTCTTTCTTTATTCCTTTCACTGCCTCGATCACCTGCTTCGACACTCATCCACAAACATCCTTTATTTCGACACATACGCACCATGCGCTCAACGGCAGCACATTTACATCAGTCAGACAGCGCACACAGTCGTTTAGGATACACACACTTAAGCCAAGCCTACTCATATTAGTAACTATGCATACACAAAGTCAGACCCACGGAGCATCTCGCCACACATTTTTTCTCTCTCTCCTTCTCTTTATTTATGAACAAGTGACGTATTCTCTCCACCTGGCTAAGCGACGCACACAGCATACATCCCTAGTTATACACAAACATCTATGGGTACACTGAGGTTCATTACATGGAATATAAATGGAGCTGGCTCCAGAGTAAAGAGGTTAAAAATATTTAACCAACTCAAAAAACTACAGGCAGATGTTGTCCTTTTACAAGAGACCCACAGACCTCTTAGAGGTTCGAATGAACTTAAAACACCTGAGTTTCCTAATGTGTTCTCAGCTTGTTATAATTCTAGACAAAGGGGAGTAGCAATTTTAATACATAAAAATATTAATTTCACAGTACTCGATACAGTTATAGATCCAGAGGGCAGATTCTTAATCATTAAACTATCTATACTTGATAAAAAGCTATGTATTGCAAGTGTATATGGTCCAAATGTTGATGATCCCTCATTCTTTCACGGTTTTTTCAGTGCACTCTCTGAACACTTAGATGGCACACTTGTTCTTGGAGGCGACCTCAACCTTGGACTAAATGAAGACATGGATAGGCTCAATACAGCAGGAACTCAGCGTAATTGGCAGTCCACAAATATAATCAAACAGTATATGAGCGACTTTGGTCTTTGCGATGCATGGCGCTCCCTTCACCCCACCAGTAAGGAATATACTTTTTTCTCACATGTCCATCACTCCTACTCTCGTCTGGATTATTTTTTGGTCAGCAGCTCACTGCTGAACGACATTTCAGACACTGAGATTCATCCTATAGTTGTCAGCGATCATGGTCCTGTATCTTTAACACTAATGCACAAGAATAATACTACGCCAAGAAAAAACTGGAGATTTAATATATCACTACTTAAAGATGAAGACTTTATTAAATATTTTAAAAAAGAGTGTACTTCATATTTGGACTATAATGACACTCCCGAAACATCAGCTTCTGTTCTATGGGAAGCAGGGAAAGCTGTGATGAGAGGTAAAATAATTTCTTTCTCATCACATAAAAAGAAAAAAGAAAACAAAAATATTCAGGAATTAGAAAAAAACATCAAATCACTAGAAGAAGCCTACGCGTCCCGCCAAGATCAGGAAACATTGAACAAAATACGCAAAACAAAACTAGAATTAAATGAGATAATTGATAAAAAAACAAAATTCTTAGTACAAAGACTACGCCTACAAAATTATGAACATGGTAATAAATCCGGTCAATTTCTAGCAAACCAGCTAAAAATAAATAGAGAAAAAAAAACTATATGTGCTGTTCAAGATTCATCTGGGAACACAATATATGATCCGATACAAATAAACAACATTTTCAGGGATTTCTATAAAACGTTGTATTCACCACAAATAAACCCATCTAAAAAAGAAATTGACCAGTTTTTGGACAACATAACTCTTCCAAAATTATTGGACACTCAAGCAATGGCACTGGATTCACCACTGACACCAGGTGAACTCCAAGAAGCCCTGATAAGTATGCCCAATAATAAGGCTCCAGGTCCAGACGGCTTTCCTGCAGAATTCTACAAAGAATTCTGGTCGATTCTAGCACCAGTTTTCTACAGAACGTTGGTGGAAATTAAAGAAAAGGGCAGACTTCCATCAAATATGAATTCTGCAAACATTAATCTCCTGCTAAAACCAGGCAAAGACCCTGTATATCCCTCAAGCTATCGTCCAATATCCCTTATAAACGTAGACCTTAAAATAATCTGCAAAGCTCTCTCAAAGAGACTGGAGAAAATAACCCCCCTCTTAATTCATCCTGACCAAACTGGTTTCATAAAAGGTAGGCACTCATCAACAAATACATGTAGATTACTTAATTTGATAGACTACTCATACAGTAAAAACCTAGAAACTACAATATTCTCTTTAGACGCAGAAAAAGCATTCGACAGAGTTAACTGGAAATTTCTATTTGCAACTTTACACAAATTTGGTTTTGGATCCTCTTTCATAAACTGGTTAAAAATATTATATAATTCCCCAACAGCTTGTGTTAGAACAAATGACCAGACATCCTCCAGCTTCTGTCTCTTGAGGGGCACCAGGCAGGGATGCCCACTCTCCCCTTCACTGTTTGCAATTTTTATTGAACCACTAGCAGCAGCAATTAGACAGAATTCAGTAATTAAGGGCATAAAATGCAAGAACGTGGAACATAAAATCAGCCTTTATGCGGATGATGTGTTACTCTTTCTCCAAAATTCACAAACCAATATCTCTGGGGTGATTGAATTGATAAACTCTTTTGCAAGAATATCAGATTACTCAATTAACTGGTCAAAATCTACAGTTCTACCGATTAATTGCTCCCTCCATAATTCCTCTTCTACACCACTGCAATCGGGAAATATAAAATATTTAGGTATTAATGTTTCTCCCAAGTTTGCAGATCTAACTAAATTAAACCATATCCCACTTTTAAAGAAGGTAGAAGATGATCTGGCTAGATGGAAATGTCTACCCATATCACTCATGGGAAGGGTTGCCGCTATAAAAATGATGGTCTTACCAAAAATAAATTATTTATTCTCAATGATCCCAACTAAACCGCCACAAGATTGGTTCAGATCTCTAGATTCATGTATGTCCAAATTCCTTTGGAAAAATAAACCCCCACGTATAAGCTTAAAAACACTACAAAAGACCAAGGATAAAGGAGGACTAGAACTGCCTAACTTTCAGCACTACTTCTTAGCCAACAGGCTTCAGTTTATCTCAGGATGGCTAAAACATACCCTCTTAGATGAACCTTGGCTAGATGTAGAACAAGCACTTTGCAATAATCTAGAGATCTCAGACCTACCATTTATCAGCTCAAACATCCAACGACATGAATGCTTTAAAAGCATCAACATCAGTGCTTCTCTGACAGCATGGTGGGAGTTTCTAAAATTGACAGTGTCTTCATTAATCCCATGCAAACGTACACCTATCTGGAACAACCCTGACATATTACAAAACAATAATATGATAAACTTTTCAGATTGGAGTGGTAAAGGAATCAAATATTTAGAACATATACTAGAAGGAACAGAATTTATTTCATTTGACGGACTAGTTACACAATATGGGATCAACAAGAAAAGATTTTTAGAATATCAACAAATTAAATCCATAGTAAAAAAGAAATTTAAACCGGGTCAAGTTGAACTACAAACACCACCAAGTGTGGTTCAATTTCTTACTCTTAAAACCCCCAAATTACTATCCAAAATATACAGAATGCTTTCTAAAACAGATGAATCAATATCACTTCCTATTGCAATTGAGGCAGAGGCAGCCAGAAGGGGACAGAGGGGGGGGGGGGGGGGGGTAGCCTCCTCTGCACCCTGGTGACATACCCCTACTCCAAGGTCCTGCATGTGTGGGTGGTTGTGGTGGAGCGGGAAGAGGGAGGCAGCTGGAGATGGGGAGGGAAGGAAGGGAGCAATTTCCTAATGTTGTAAACCTGCTCAACATTTGGCAATAAACCCCATTCTGATTCTGATTCTGATTCTGAAAAGGGGAAGCGGATTTATCAGTTAACTTAGACCTAAACTTTTGGTCTCAGATTTGCTTAAAAACCTTTAATCTAATTAGAAATCCCAGTCTTCAATTAATTCAATACAAAATATTACATAGAGTGCACTATACAGGTCATCGGATGTTCAAGATGGGCTTTACGTCTACCAACAACTGCTCACACTGCCAAACCAATTCACCGGACAATTATATCCACGCTCTTTGGTTCTGTCCACCAGTTCAGAAGTTTTGGCGCGAGATATGTGAAGACTTATCGAAGTGTCTGAAATGTAACATTCCAACTTCCCCCTTAGTGTGTTTGTTGGGCAGTTTAGATAATGTCACTTCAGAAAACAATATCGCCCATATGGTTTTCACTGCCCTATGCATAGCCAAGAAAACAGTCCTCATGAACTGGAAAAATAAAAATAATCTTAATTCTAACCAATATAGAAATGATCTATTAGATTACATTAGTCTTGATACAGCCTCTGCCACCACATCAGATCAATTGCTCTGGGCTCCTTTGATCAGCTCCATCACCTAGTGGGGGTGGGGGGTCATAGTCTGGTCCCGCCTTCACTGTTGTGATTGGTGTGGGGGTAGGGACATGCTTAGGGCGTCGGGGGGTTCCCCGGAGGCATCTTCCTTGGGGGGGCTCAACCCGGGGTAGCGGTCATGTCCCGTTAGGGGCTCTGTTGGCTCTCAGGTGACTGTTTCCTCGCGGCTGCGTACAGCGGGGCTAGGGGAGGGTCTGTGCTGACGGACGTGGGTTACTGACCTGGTAGCCTGGCTGCCCCTGGGTGGGTCCGGGATGGGCGTGAGGTTCTGGGGGCGCTCCGTCTCTGGGCTGGGACCTGGACCGGGCCTCGGGGGCTTGGGTCCTGGTTGGTGTGTTGCCGGGGTTGTGGGCGGGTGGGTGCATGGGGGCCCAGCCCTGGAGCGGGGTGCCGCCGGTGCATCGAGCCACCTGGGGGGCTCTTCAACTGGTGGGGGAGATTGTCACATCTTGCAGGAGCTTTCCTCTCTTCAGGAGCTCCCTCTGCAGGAGGGGGAGATACAGGAGAGGTGGAGGAAGATCTCAGCCTGGGTGTTTATTGTCTTATGTAGTCTGGAAGATGAGTGGATGGTGGGGTGGGTGCAGTTTTCTCTGTGGTGGGGTTGGGAGGACTGTCCCGGGCTCTGTGGGGCCGGGAGGCGCTGCTGTGCTGGGCCCCGGTCTGGATGGGCCTGGGCCCCCTTTCCCTGGCGGGTCGCGGAGTATGGGGGTGCCTACTGGGGTCAGCGGGGGAGCTGGCCCCAGGGAAGGGTCACTTGCCCCTCCCTTCCTTCCCTCCCCATCTCCAGCTGCCTCCCTCTTCCCGCTCCACCACAACCACCCACACATGCAGGACCTTGGAGTAGGGGTATGTCACCAGGGTGCAGAGGAGGCTACCCCCCCCCCCCCCCCCCCCTGTCCCCTTCTGGCTGCCTCTGCCTCAATTTTATCCCGCAACTTAGACATTCACATTACTCACACTCTCATTACACATACATATAGGATCTTGGGGGTGGGCACGATACACGGAGTCCAAAGTACCATCAGGGTGTACACCCCACCCCTGGCATCGTTGCCCACCTCTCAATTTTAAATACACGTAGACATTGAGGGCTAGCAGGAGGGACCATGCGCTTACCTGCTGCTCTCTGGCAGGTAGCTCCAAGCCCTCCTGGGTTTTAAATGCACCTTAGAACACACATGCATCAACACTACAATGAGCGGGTGGAGGGAGGTTTGGAGTCTTCTCTCACCCCCATTCTCTGCGACCTGCTGGAGCGGGGGGGCTAGGAGGAGGAGTTGGCCGTCCGACTGCGGTCTGGAGTGTGGGGCCTTCCTGCTGCTGCAGAGTCGGGGCGGTCTGCCTCCCCCCACCGTAGGGAAAAGGGTAACACCACCTGGGTCTGGGTGCAGTTCCCCCCTCCAGGGGCAAGGGCACCTAGACCCGGTTTGTAGAGTACGCTTGGGGAGTGTGATCGTGTGTACAACGTCTCTTTATGTCTGTCTCCACGTTGGTTGAGTGTGGAGTAAGTGCATATGAGAGCATGAGGGTGGAAATGGATGTTTGTATCTGTGTGTGCCTGTATGTCTGTGTCTATATGTCAGGTTGGGTGTCAGGCGCCACCTCTCTGGGGACATCTCAGGCCCTCCAAGGTATGGAGGCCTATCTCCCCCTACCACCACTTCCCCTTCCAGTGGCGGTCCCCCTCGGACATCGGTGCATTGGTGGTTCTTTGTGTCCGGGGGTGGGCGTCCAGGTACACACCGGCTCACTCCTTGGCGGCCGCTTATCGGGGCCTGGAGCCTGGGGCTCGCTCGGGCCACTTCGGAGGTGGGGTGCTCCCAGGTCACTCAGGCGCGGCTGGCTGCCGGCGGAGCTCACGGGCGCGTCACTGCAACTCCCCCTGGCTTCTGCTCCGCGGCTGCTGGGTGAGCCCTCATCTGGGACTCTCCTCAGCTCTTTCTGGGACAGTGGCGCAGCTGCCCCTCTGTTGGTCTTCCTTGGTCTCTTGTGTTCTGGGGGCCTCTGGATGTCTGGAGTTTTGATCTCCTCCATACCTGCTTCATGCCCTGAAGGACGGGACTGTGGCCCCCCCACACCCTCTAGCAGATTATTACATGAAGGAACCTTTTAAAAAACAAAAAACAAGCGCGTCCATGCTCACAGGTGTACACACGGGTGATCACACCCACAAACTACACCCTTTTTGGCTCCTACCTCAAAGCACACTGTGTTCTGTTGATCTTATGTGCTGCACAATAATGTTTAATATTTAGTATTTACTGTCATATTCCCATATATCATTGTGATGTTGTTTATTCTATTACTCTTGTTCTCTTCTGCTTGTTTTCTTTTTTCTTTCTCAGCAGGTGACCCAGGTGATTGATATATGCATTTTTTTTCCTCTGCCCGTTCTGTTGGTTTTTGTCTTTTGCCCTTCTCCCCCGTCCCTCTTCTCAGCTGTTTCTCTTTCCCTCTTTCTTTCTCCCCTTCTTTCCCCCAGTCAAGTCTGTCCCGTATTCAGTAAGTGAAAATAAAATAAACAATAAAAGGTGAATCAAATGGACCATTACGGCAAGGCTGGGATGGTCAATTTGGTAAAGTAAATCCGTTGGGCATCTTTCTTTGCCTTTAGACAACAATTCTGATGGCAAAAGAGCCAAACGGGACAGGCAAAAAAAAAAAAAAAAAAAAAAAAAAAAAGTAGAATGGGTTTGGGGAGCAGTGGAGAAAGTAGGGTCGCGGAAACAGGTACAAGCTGCACAGATCTGGTTTCAGGCTGTTTCACTTTCAATTCAACCTCATGAATTCTTTATGCAGACCATCACTATAGTTATATAACATTAGAGTTTACTCTTTGAATTTGTTATTTTTAATCATTAAAACAAAGCTGAAGTGTGATTTCTGTTGCAAGGGCCATCCTTTCAACGGGCCACATTGACCTTCCAGTCATCAGCTTTAGCGCTACAGTACTACAAGTATGTAGCAAGAGCTCTAAATGGAAAAAAAATGAAGCTTTATTTGATAAAATTCAAACCTCACATAACAAGAAAAAAATTGCAAGATCAAAATAATATTATTGATGTTCTCATTATTGATGTCAGTTCAAGTTAATCCCCTGCTTAGTTTAAGACAGTGTTTCAACATGAGTTTTGCACTTTTTAGTTCATATTTGTGAAAATTTCTCAAGATTATGTATAGGCCTTGCAAATCCCAGCAAGACAATGGTAAACACAATACTGGGTCTATTACAACAGAAGAGTCGGTTGCTGAACTAGCCTGCCTACAATCTAGGTTGTCAACCAGTTGAAAACATTTGGGGTATCATGATGTGAAAAATACAACAAAGAAGACACAGGGCTGTTGAGCAGCTAGAATATGATATTGGACCAGAATGAGACAAGATTCTTCACCCAAAAGTCCAGCAGTCTTCTCAGTTGCCAGATATTTATGGCATTTGTTTAAAAGGAGAGTATGTCCTTTTTTTCTGGTAATTTTGAGATTCATAAGTCATAATGAGGAGATAAAACCTTCCTTGGATGGTTTTGTGTGTTGAAATCCTATTTTAAGTGGAAAAAATAAATTTTGTAACATTGTATAAGTCCTGCTTATAGAGTGTTACATGCCACTGTTAAGGCTGTTGACCAGTTAACACCAGCCCTTCTTTTTTGTAACTACAAAAGGGCTGAAAAAAGTCTCCGTTTCAGAATTGCTACTCATCTAATTGACAATGAATTTATGTTACACGCACTCACCTTGTAGGCATGAAGATGTGGAAACTTTATTAGCCTCAAGAATCCGTTGTTGTACTGGGGACTTAAACAAATTAATGTAATAGTTTCGTGAGGTTTTATTCTTTTGGTTGATGCATAATTTGTGCAATTTGATTTCTAATAAGCCAGTGCCATTCAAAATATAGTAACAGATTTCTCCCTCATACATTCCCTCTTAGGCTAGCCATTGGGAAAGGGGTAGCATTTTACCCAAATGCAACCGGATTGAACCTACTCAAATTTGGCTTGCTTTGCTTTCAGCAGAACTTCCTGATGCTGTAACAAACAAACTGTTTAATCCTTGGACCCTTGATCAAGAGTGTAGAAACAGGGAGGATCATAAAGGTCAGCAAGTCGCTACAGAAATCACACAAAAAATCTTGGGCGGAAAAGAGGTAAGGACAAATTCTCTTCAATATGTCTTTGGCTTTAGATTTGAAAGTGAATCCACCATCACCTTGTATTGTAGAATACCTGCTGCTGCTGCAGATCAGTCCAATATGAGCTAGAACAGGACAGGATGAAGTGAGATGAAAAAGCAAGATGATTAAACTTTAAGATGAACACTGTCTTTATAACAATAGGCACCTAATTCAGTTATTTTAAAAATGATGATACATTTTTGATAGCCAACCAATTTTGCTATAAATGTTTGTCCCTATACTGTAATATTATTTAATAAAGACAACCTCTGTTGGTTGAACCTTCCACACAAGTTACTCCATCTACTGACTGATGTAGGCTCTGGTATGAAAATGAATGGGATACATGTGAGCGTAACACATTAGCTCTTTTTCTTTTTCATGCCAGGAGGGAATGCATTACAATCCAACTGCCTTTGTGATCTTGGATATATTTTAAAACTGAAAAAATTTTGAGATTAGCTTTTTCTTATTGGATATAACTAGGTTCATGCCATGTGTCCTGCATTAGGGCAGGAAGGGCAAGAAGTGATATTTAATAATTTCTCCCAAATTAAGCCTGCATTGGCAAAATGCTGCACATGTCCTTAATCCAATTAATCACATGCCTGTGGTATACATTTACCCATTGGTCATGTATTGAAACTTTAAATAGACTGTGTTTAAATAGCTCAATGTGTTTGGAAATTTAAGGACAATAAGTATCGCCTCATATCTCTAAAATATGTTGAGTAATTGCAGCCATTCTCAAAAACAAACATCAGGATTTTGTGCGAGAGTCTAAGTTCAACACTCTCATGATGTTGCTTTTCTACCTGTGTGGTATTGCTGAGATAAACATTGCTGTTAGCAAAGTATTTATACCCCAAGCAGATACATAAATGGCATTTTTCAACAGGATGAGGACCTTACTGCAATGTTAAGTTGCGGCATTATCACACACATACAAGAGCAGCTCCATGTTAAAGTTGCAATCCTTCTTTAGTTGTCATCGAAAACAGTCTTCTGAGTTCTATAACTAGAACTGGAAAAATTTATGTAGTCTGGTCAAAATCATCAAATCCATATAACCACAACAGCCATTCACAGTCCAACATATCAAGATTGAGAAAAGGGCAAATACTGGGCTGGTCATATGGTCAAGATTTCTTCTCAACAATGCTGTTCTGCCTCAATATACTACCATAGAATGAAATATCAAAAAATATAAGGATTGTACCTTTAAGTGTTTCCACTGATAAGACCTATTAGAGGGATATTTCCAGGTTCCACACACTGCAGCACCCACATGACACATGGAACAAGAATCCGTGGTTAATAATAACAGCATCGTTAGACATGAACAAGAAAATTGATTTTAGCAGTAACATCAGGACATGGCAGACAAATTATACAACAATAGACATGTGAATATATCATCAATATTATCAATTATCTTGTTGCACACAAACAACATTTGAACCAGTATGTAGTAGTTTTACCCATCAGCTACACACAGCATTATTGTGGTGCTTGTCAGTGAAGTAAAGAATCAAATTCTCTTAACATCACATGCATTAGCAGTATTACTAGCCTGACATGGCAAACTGGACTTCACAAAGTCATATGAGTACAGGGAGTTGCATGTGATTGCTGGAGAAATGGTTACTTTATTCAGTGATTTGCACTCACATTGCTTCATCAGTTGGGAAATCAAACCAATGTTACATGACCTGCTGATGTTTAGTCTGGGCGGAAGTCAAACACCTCATCAACTGATCCTTTTCTCCCCAAGCTTTTTTAAAAAGTAGCTTCAGTTCAGTTTTACTGCTTATTTATGTGTTGTAATTAGATTAATGCAATCTATTTACATGTAATCCAATTATCTCCCCATACCACCTGCCCTGTGCTCACCAGTAGAGATAGTAGAAGAAGGAAAGGACGAAGAAGGACAGCTTGCACCAGGCCTCCTTCAGGCAGAACTTGAGTGTGTCGCCATTCATCACGGACGCTGGGTCGTACAGCAGCTCCTTAGTGTCCGTTGGGGAATGGAAGTACCTACCACAGAGGGCAAAGACCACACCACGGGTAGTTGACCCATTCCAGACCACGTGAGAAGGGGTGGGACATGTGGGAGAGATGATGGGTGGAAGTGGAGGAGAAGACAGCATGGAAAAAGATGGCATGATGAGTTTTGAGGTACACCATCATGCAGAAGACGTGGGTGAAATTGCAGTTGAATATGTTGATGGAAACAAATCTTTTGATAAACCTTTCCCCTTCATAGTGATTGCTCATGGTTTAACAATTAATTCTAGCTATGAAAAACCTGTCAAGCGTTTGGACTTTATCTGCCCTATTAGCAGCAAATGATACATTCTAGCTTGCTCACAACCTTTAAAAATCAAGGCATTTATCAAAAGGTACCTAAAAGATTAGAAACTAGTCGAGCATGATGGGTCAGAGTTATTTACTGGTCGCATTTTTTCTCTTTTTAATGCTGGAGTTAAATAATAAGATCCTCAAAGTAAAACACATTTATAAATGAGTTTATACAGCTAGCATCCAAAGTTTTTTGAAGAAAACATTAAGAGAATTTTAACAAATGTGCAAATTATCTACTGAGGAAGTCAAAACCACTACTGCTTCAAAAGTCATGTATTTTGCCATTTGGTAATTTTTAAACGGCCTCAGAGTGAGCATTTCCAGTGTGATTCATATAGAAATAAAAGATGATTTTTTTTTATAGATATGGCAGAGCTGATACATGATAGTCCAGCACCTAATAATTCAATAAAGAATGCTAACTAGTGTTAATGCTAATAAGCTAGCTAGAAAACAATGATCTGCTATGACGTGATAGTTAACAACATTGACGAAAGCTTAAACGGATGTTCCTAATCACTCTACGCTGGGAAGAAATCTGACCTTGATTTACTATCTGTTATTAATAGTGTTACATTTTTACATATTATTGTAGGAAAGCAGTGCTAGCTGTGAAAGGGAGGCAAGGTTTAGCAGCTACTTGACTCTGGAAATATCCCAGGAAATTTGACTTATCTTGCAGGAATTCCCATTTTCAACAAATGAGCAAAATATTACATCATATTTGAATAGATATCCAAATATATTTTCACCCAGGTCTGTTATGCACTTCTAAAAGTATCAGGGCTGGGGTTTTTCAACTCAGTTACTGTAGCTCATTAAGCTAACAACAAATTCAATAGCAGTAGATTAAATATATGGCAGCACGGTGGCACGGTGGTTAGCACTGTTGCCGCACAGCAAGAAGGTCCTGCGTTCAATTCCAACATCAGGCCGGGGTCTTTCTGTGTGGAGTTTGCATGTTCTCCCCGTGTTTGCGTGGGTTCCCTCTGGGTACTCTGGCTTCCTCCCACCGTCCAAAGACATGCAGCTTGTGGGGATAGGTTAATTGGATAATCCAAATTGTCACTAGGTGTGAATGTGCGAATGAATGTGAGTGCAAATGGTTGTCTGTCCCTGTGTGTTAGCCCTGCGACAGACTGGCGACCTGTCCAGGGTGTACCCCGCCTCTCGCCCTATGACAGCTGGGATAGGCTTCAGCGCCCCCCGCGACCCTGAAAAGGATAAGCGGAAGCGAATGGATGGATGGATACATAGGTTGGTTTAAGATAGATTAAATATATAAACTTTAATATGAATTTTCCACTAATTTTTCCTTTCTTCAACTGAGACCTACTGACTGATTCACAAAATAAAGAGAAAATTCAACCCAACATCTACACATCCCAATGCTGTGCTTTTAACATAACCAATACTTGTGAACACTAACAGTTCTCTTCCTTAAAGCTATGTACAAAGAAGATGTGCAGTGTAATCAGAACACAAAACTTAGTGTGATAGGGGAATTGTAAGATGTTTCCTGGAGCTTTCCAGTGAGACCTACTTCAGGATGGCTGTTCAAATTATGACATGGAAAAAATATTCTATACAGGAAACGAGACACGAGTAAGGAATTGCTGCCTGTTGCTTTAAGGGAGAGCTATTACTGATGCACATTGTCGATGGGGTAATTTTCCCTTAAACGACACCAGAACTGATATAAATGCACAGCAATCTGTAACATGGAGTGCTGTGTAACAATGCACCAGACCAGTTGCAATAAGAGAGTTGGCTTCAGGTTATTTTTCTGTCTCCTGCTGTGTTTTGCAGGATTTAATGGGAAATGAAGTCCAACCAGGAAGCTGCCATCATTATGTGGCTCAAGAGTTGGGAGTTCGCCTTGTAATCGGAAGGTTGCCAGTTCGAGCCCTGGCTTGGACAGTCTCGGTCGTTGTGTCCTTGGGCAAGACACTTCAGCCTTTGTCTACTGGTGGTGGTCAGAGGGCCCGGTGGCGCCAGTGTCCGGCAGCCTCGTCTCTGTCAGTGCGCCCCAGGGTGGCTGTGGCTACAATGTAGCTTGCCATCACCTGTGTGTGAATGGGTGGATGACTGGATGTGTAAAGCGCTTTGGGGTCCTTAGGGACTAGAAAAGCGCTATACAAATACAGGCCATTTACCATTTAACTGGTATTTCTGCTTCGAACCAAAGCTAACAGATGGCTTATGTTCATACTTTATGGTAATCCATGTATATTTGCCATTTACAGCTCTGAGATGGTTGTACATTTAGGTGTCAAAAATGAATTACATTGTAAATTCACATATTTACATATGTTTGCTGATATGTCATGCATATATGAAATATTCAACAATGCATTTGAAAATGAGCACCACACAAGGGTTCAGTAATGTCCCAACTATACATTACTGAGGATGAGGTGAACATGTCTGGGTAATCATTAAGAGTCTACTAAATAGCTAATTTACATACTAAAAATATCATTAATAATTGAATAATAAATGGAAGTCCCTCGAGTAAAGGTGACAGATGAGACATGAAAACATTTGAGACACACTTCTTCCTTTATGCTAGACATAGAGATGTTTGGTGTTAATAATTTTGTTCACACATAACAAACAGCACTCTCTCGCTTGCTCTCTAACTCACACACACAGACACACTCTTTGGGAAGGATTCAGCTGGCAAGCAAAGAATTTTAACAACAACACTACAGTGGCCAGGCTGTCTTGGAATTCCCTCTACAACTCCCTACATTGATATTATTGCATGCTAAACTAGTTTTTAAATAATCAAGAAAATATCCCTCACGAATGGACAAGTTGTCAGTTACATCACTGCAGGCTGTATGTAATTACGGTTGCTCTACCGAGGCCTTAATGTTCCTTGTAGCATATGTAGATCTACTTTTGTACTGTGACTTTAACATCCAAAGGATAATTTGAAAAGTAGACAGGCAGTCCTACAGATTATTTCAACTAAGTTACAAGAATTCTGACATTTGAAGATTATTTGTTACAAAATTAAACCTTCTCCAGTTATTTCTTTTCTCTCTACAGACTCAGTCCAAGATCCTAGCTAAATACTTTACGCTTTCTGGGGGTTAAATTACAAATGTTGAAAATTTGTAATTCTCCAACCACGTGACTAGAATAAGATCCAAGATTTTAGAATTTAGATAGACTAATTAGGTTTTGTGAGAATCTCAAAAGAAACTTGAAACTACCTGACATGAAAGTTAACCATGACATGGTTAACTGTTCCAAGCCATCTTTAAGTATTGGTAAATAGCTTACTATCAGCTGTTTTTATGAGAAATCTCATTACAGTAGTTATTAATACATTCACTCCCCCATCCACAGCCTACTGTCCTCTCGCCATCCCTCACTCTCCTCTGAATCACCCTGTCAATAATTGATCTTTCACCCATCACTCACTCACTTTCTCTGTTCTACTTCCTGCCAATCCCTACTTTCTCCCCATCTTCCTTTCCCTGTCTACTCATCTTTCAGCTCACACATCAGTAGCTGGTGGGCATCTGCAAACTCTGCAGTTAATGAGATAGCAAAATGTTTTCTCTTCTTTCCTCCTTTCTTCTGTAACTTCAACCAGCTGAGCACACGAGCTTGAACCAATGATGCTGCCAGCAGTCCATTTCTATCCCACTAACCAGCGGGAGGACCAGCAACAAAAATGACAACAGATAAGAGGGAGCAGCAAAGGAAACATGAAAATCACTGAGTGGTGACTCATCTTTTAGACTCTGCATTTAAGAGTCTTGAAAAGCAAAGAAAAATGTACTTGCAACAAATATGGATTTGCTTATACAAAACCGATGTCCTCAAAAATATGGTCAATTATGCTTAGGCAATATCATGGTATCACGGTATAACATGATTTTTCATTTCTGACTATTAAACTCTGTTCAGGTGATGAAGTGAGGGTTCTGAAGTGTGCTGCAAAAAGCAGTATTTAACCATGGACTAAAATAGAAAGAAAATAGAAAATCTGAACGTAGCAAGCATTATGTTATCCACTAATTTGTGAAGTCCCATACTAGCCATCTCTAAAAATTTGTGACGGTCACTAGCCAATCAGCATACCTTGGTTTACCCTCCTTTCTTACACTCACAATTACCCTTAAAAATCATGCTGTTTTATCAATGACTTAAACTAGCAACTGAGTCGATAAAATCATCAGGAGAGTGTTTAATGTGGTCCAAGAAAAAGGGAGCACAAAGCCGTTTTTTGGCCACAAATCTCAGGCCAGAAATAGCCCCAGTGCAAGTTGGAGGTCATTGCTCAACGAAACCAACATAACCATCTCATCGATAAAGCACAGATATGACCACTGTGATTACTGAACCAGACTCCTTTCACTCATTTTCTGTGTTTAGAAGTTCCATACACAGAAATTATGAATAGAATTAGTGACAGAGAGCAGTCCAGTTTCCAGCAGTCCAACTTATTGCTGGCAATACAGCTATAGCTCTGGCCATGGTTGAACAGGGATCGGCTAGCCTGTAGCCATACTCCTGTGACTCCCTCAGGACACCATGGGGGACACAGTTTTATGCATTCTCCACAAAACACATATAAACTGGTTAGGCAAACTCCCAAGCACCCTGAAATATCCTACACAGGATTAAGAACTGGTGCAGTGTTTAATGACCAGCATGCATTGTTCTTCCAGAATTGCTGGTTCAACTAACAGATGGACTCTCCTCACCTGTACCCTAGCATAGACTTTCCCAGTCAAGCTGAGAAGTATGATACACTTAAAGTTGAAACATGCTCTCCAATCCCCCTTCTTGAAGAGGGGAACCACCACCTCAGTCTGCCAATCCAGAGGCACCATCCACACAGTGTTGCAGAGGGGTGTCCGCCCTGACAGTTCACAACATCCAGAGCCTTGGGAAACTCAGGGTTAATCTCATTCACCTTAGGAGTTCATCCACCAAGGAGTTGATTAACTGCATCAGTGACTTCACCTCCAGTGAAGGGTGAATCAGCTTCTTCGTCTCCACACTCTGCTTCCACTACGAAGGAGTGCCAGCGGGATTGAAGAGATGCTCAAGTATTTCTTCAATCATTTGACTATGTTCTTGAGGTTGAGGTTAGCAGAGTCCCATTCCTACTGTATACAGTGTGGATAGGGAGCTCCTTCCCCTTCCCTGAGCTAGTGCCTAACTGGAGTTTTTGCCTTGAGCTGCACTCTGGAATCACATAAGTTGCCATGCTCAACAGGACCACTTCTCCAGCTTGACAGCTCTCTTCACCTCCAGTATCCACCATCTGGAGATTACAGCCAAAACATGGAGCATAACATACAGCCTCAAGTCACCTCTGCAATAGAGGTGCTGAAGATGGTCCATTCAGACTCAACGTACCAAGCTTCTGTCAGAATGCTTTCAAAGTTCTATCAGAGGTGGGAGTTGAAGATCCTGCAGACCGGGGCCAGCACATCCTCACTATTCACATCTGGATGTGTCAGTCCTGTCCAGTATTCTCCCCTGCAGCTGACACCTCTGCTCCTCTCTTCACTCACGTGTCTAGAACATACGCGTGAAGATCTGATAATACAATTACAAACTCGATCATTAACCTTAAGCTTAGGTTCTCCTGGTGCCACGTGCACTTATGAATACTCTTATTTTTGAATGTGGCGTTCATTATAGACAAACTGTGATTACCACAAAAGTCAAACAACAGAACATGATTTGGTTTCAGATCATTGTTAACTTTTTGACTGTTGTTTAAGATTTTTGGGGTATGGGGTTGTGGTTCAAGGTAGTTTTAACTGTGTGGTCAAGGCCACATCTACTTGCTATCATTCCTTACCATAATAATAAGAGGTAAGTTTACTTTTAATTTTTCTTGGATAAATGTATTCGTAATGTGAATTTGCATGGCATTTATTCGGCTCTGGTAGGATGAACTGGCGCTCTGTACTGAGCTGTTAATAAGCAGTCAGGTTTTGAAAACCCTGTATATGTATTTTTTTAATATCCCTGGTGACCATTAAAGCAAAGTTATAGATTTTATGACATTCGTTAGATAGGAGATTTAAAACTGCCCAAACGCTTCACAAAGACATCTACAGAGAAGTACTTTGAGTACATCCAGACAGAAAAAAGGGTTGTAGAATTAAAGTGGTAAACTATAAGACTTCTTCTTAAGCAATGGTTGAAAATTGTGCATTAACATAAAAGAGGTTTATAGCATTAAGTAGCATTTTTATTCATGTTGTATTGCCACTATTGCGCAATACAATTATCATTTATTTAGTTCTCTTTAAAGGCTCGGTATAAGTAGTTTACAGAGAAATTTTGCTCAAATGACAGAAAAAGTACATCTGTTGGTTACTGTTTCCATCTCAGGATTTATACATATATTGTGCAGTAGTAAGTATTTATAACAGCAGGATAAGGGATTCACTTCAAATAGTGCTGAAATAAAACATTAATGTCTGGCTACATACTGTATATTGTATATGTTAGGTGAAAAATTCATTGCTTGAGTCTCTTGCTAACAGATTTTCTTATAAATAAAATAAAATATCTGAATCATAAGCCTCATCTTTTAATGCAAATGTCTTTGGGTCAAAACAACCTTAGCCAATAAGATGCCATCTGAAAAATCAGGGCAAAGTGTACACATTCACACAGATACACACGGGACGATGGATTGGATAGTTACCTCCACGTGTTGTAGAAGAGCAGGGGAATGTTGAGGCCCACAGTCAGCCACTCCTGAGCACACAGGAACATGATGCAGAACAACACATGGATGGAGTACTCTGGCAGCACCAGCTACAGGACAGAGAGAAATAGGAGAAAAATCGATTGCTAAAGTTAAAGACCTTTTCAGCAGGCTTATGTCTCCTTGTTGCATTATTTGGCACCATTGTTATCAGATATTGGGTGAGTGGCATTTGCTTTAAGACAAGGACTGAGTGATAGTCCAGAACTATATTTAATTAAACACAATGGCAGTTGGTGAGCAGATGCCACATTATCATTTTAATTCCCAACAGTGCAGGAAAACACTTCATTGTTAGCATTTAAACCCTAACCCAACATATATTTACCCATTAAAAATCTGCTTATATGCAATTCCCCCAATTCATAATACGGAGAGCTTTGCGTCATAATGGTTATTTCATAGTGATGGCAGAGCTTCGTTGTTATTGTTATTGTCATAATTGTTAAATATTGAAATACATATAAATTTCCTTTTAAATATTAACATGTCAAAGTATCTTTATTTATCCTTTGCTTTTTGTGGTTCAGTTACTTAAGTTACTTTAGGTCAAACTAAACAGATATATATTTGCCTGCCAAAGGAGTTGGCGTGCAATCAGCATGGCTAAAATTGCTTGTCATGCAAATCCCTGTGAACACCTGAATACCCAGTATTTTTGTCCACTGAAATCAGTGGCAGCTTTTTACCACTTTACGAAATATAATTCACAAAGAAAGCCACTTCACTTTTCATGTATATTTAACAGCATACAGGGCGATGAATTCAAAACTGCCTGGCCTTGAACATTGCTCAGTACGCTGCCATAAAGAGGCAGTGTTCAGGATGCATTATTCAGACTGCTACACGTTTCCTAATAAAGGAGAAACACATTTCCATTGAATAGCTCTTTAAGTGCAGGAGACCAGAAATATGCTGCTAAGACAAAACCTAAATATATTGATTCGAGTTCACACATTGGGAAGGGATGCTCCACACAATACACAACGCACATGCCAATGCAGCATTCATGTTGTACATTGACAACAACACAGACACACACACGCTCCGCTCCCACCTGGGATAACAACGTATTAAAATACAAAGAGTGACACTGAGCTGAACAGCAGCCCTCTTGTTCAAATCCTTAATTCATGTTGGTTGACAGCACAGATGACAGTATAAACACAATCCATCAGCGCAGAAGACACGCAGGAAAACTAAGCACTTAAAACTTTTTTCCTGTTCTCTCAATGTTTAAAAGGATTTTAATGTACCTAAAGGCCTTGTTTAATGGTGTGACACTGGTCGCAAAATTGTAAAACAAGAGTAAACTCAGACGAACAAATGTATAAAATATATTATGTGTAATTCTGAATACTCTCAAAGGTATTTAAATGTTTTTTTGTGCGTACAAATGTGTAAATATCTGGGCAAACAGGAATTTGACCACAAGAGGAAAACTACAGGTAACATCAGGAGGGCGTTCTACATGCTGGAAGATTTGTTTGGGATCAAACTTAAGAAAGAGCTCTCTTTCTGGAGAAGGTTGGCAACTAAGTATAAAACTCAGATTTTTCTACTGGGGGAATCCCACTAGAAACCAGTAGCCATGATAGTGTGAACAAGTCTTTTCTTTGGTCTGTTTGTTTTTAATTTCTTTTTCTTACTAGAACACCCTGTTGGCTGCTAAAGTGGCGACATTCTTAAAAAACTGCACAAAAATTGTTTCAGGTGACAACACACATTTAGTTGACCTTCTAACGTCTACAGCTGGAAAAAAAAAACAGCAACCAGGCACTGCAGCATCTGTTTACATTCTTACAAATGGGCATTCAGACAAACAAAAGAGTTAAATCAAATGGTCTGATCACAAACTACTTCGTCAAGGTCAGCTGAGGAGTCAGCTATATTTGTATGAACAGCTGTTTAGGAATTTGTCATCCTAATAAACTACTATTTTTTTTATTGTGTGCTGTCACATCCAACTTGGTGACCACATAGTATAGTGGTTTACCCATTTGCATTACAAATAAAAGGTAGTTGGTTCAATTCCAACCAGAGACAGAAATCCCCTCCGGGCCAATGTCAGAAAGGGAAGCAATGACAACTCTGTAGAGCTTCCTGCTGTGATGGTAGCTTCTGCTTTTTCACAATCATAAGTGCATAGAGCTTACTACTGAGATTGCCATTACTGCAACCACATACATGAATCTGTTACAGATTTATAATTTATTTCATGGCTCAGAATGGAAATGCAGAAAAATAACGAGAAATGCAAATAGCGATAATTATTAAACCCATTATAAAGTGTTGGCAACTCTGCTGTGATTAATTTGAATTCAGTGAATGTGTTCACAATACAGAAAGAGTTTGTTTGTATGCCTCAGTGAGGATTATGAACTACACACTGACCCATATCACAGAGGGAGTTTTTCCTTCCCTGTGTCGCCGAAGTGCTTGCTCACTCTCTGTATATATATTATTGTAGGGTCTACCATACAATATAAAGTGCCTGGAGGCGACTGAGGTTGTGATTCAGTGCTGTTTAAATAAAACTGAATTGAATTGAAAAAAAAAAAAATCAAGACTATTGCCACCATTTTTGTGTTCGCTATGCACTCAAGGGTTGAGTTTTGTTTAGAATTAGGGTTCAGATATAGAGTTGTGATGGTTAACATTAGGGTACGCTTGAGAACACATTATTCATCAGCCATCGGATGTCTTCACATACACATATAAAAAAAATGTGTGTGTTGGAGCATATGCAATCAAATTACATGCTAATGGGTATCAAACTATATCTTTCTGAAGCTCTGTGTGTCTGTGTATGTGTTGACTGAAAACCCATCTGGGACTGCCTGGCAGGGACTGGAGATCTGTTTCTCTAGCTGTGGAGCCCAGGGGCCACCCTTACAACCATCTGATCCATTGTTTGTCAGTCTTCACATGGGGCTCTAGATTTTACCCCCATGTGAACACTTTGTAGAGCTTCCTCCACACCGAGCAGAGAGCACTCATGACATTTGTACTATGACACTTAATGGATACACAAATGCACGAACATGTTTATTGCTGTGACTAAAATATAACAGGCACAAGTTGAAGATGCAATATGTGACATTACCATTGGTAGGAAACAACACCCCTGTAACACATGTCCAACCAAGCATCCGTCTCCAGGGCTGAAACATGAAGCCATTGTGGAGCTGCCAAGGATTGCACTTCTTCTGATTGCCACTTGAAGTTGTCACCAATAGTGAGTCAGTCACATGGATTCCCATTTCGAAATGTTTACAGCAGGGGTCCCCAATCCCAGTCCGCAAGGGCCGGTGTCCCTGCAGGTTTTAGATGTGTGCTTGATCCATCACAGCTGATGTAAATGGCTAAATGACCTCTTGAAGTTCTCCAGAGGCCTGGTAATGAACTAATCATGTGATTCAGGCGTGTTGACCCAGGGTGAGATCTAAAACCTGCAGGGACACCGGCCCTTGTGGACTGGGATTGGGGACCCCTGGTTTACAGCATAAAAAAAGCACGTTTGTAGTCTTGTTTAGCCTGGATATTGGAAGTGTTGCCTTTCATGTCAACTATATGTTGTATGTTGATTGATTTTTTTCTTGTATTACTGGAGTTCAGTGTGTAGACACTTTGTTTCACAGGTGTCCTTAAACAGGAAACTGTAGCTGCTAGCTGTTTGCTAGGCCTCACCTTCCACTAACTGGAGCTGCTAACCTGTCCAATACATTTGTGCTGCAGTGTGCGAGAATGCTATCGTAGTATTTGCACAGTTCCTATTAAGCAACGATTTAGCAAGTGTTTGTTGACAGTGCACTGCAACTGTACAGTTTATGAATGATTGCACTAGCAAGCTTCTTAGTCAAGCTCCCTAGAGTTCACTGATAAATCCGCCCACTGTTACTAATAAGGCTGCTTCTAGCGCCAAAAAACCCTAACAGAAAATGTCAAGGTTCAAAATGCTTAGCCATCATGATGCCACCCACTGGTTTCGAAGTTTGTTTTCTATATATACATATACATACATAGAATATCTATGTATATGCAAAGCTACTGCATTGGATTGAATTAGTATGTCAAGAATTCATCATAATTTGCTGCAGCATTTACATCATATTTAGAAAGTTTAAAAACAGCTTTATAGAGTTGCATCAGAAATTACACTCCTTGAAGTTACCACTCAGCTAAACCTCCCCCAGAATGTATAATTATAAACCGTGTGATTTTCATTTCTCAGTTATCCTTAGCTCCAGTATCCCTCACATACTTGTAAAAACATAGGATGAGGATGATCTAAATTAACTCAGATTGATCACATTTTTTCTAGTATCAAAGCGACAGTTATCTATTTATCTATGTAGCTATACATAAAGAGGATTTAGCATGCTTTCTCTGTAGGTGTCAGTCTTATTTTCTAACAGTCAGTACTGAATGACTGTTAAATTAGGGTTGCTGAACCACAAGAAAACTGGTTAAATTGCCACGAAAAAAGATTGTGTTATATCAGGGGTAGGCAACCTTTCTGATGATGAGTGCCATCTAAAATTTCCTCAGAAGTCAATGTGCCATATGATTGCATTAGCAATACATTTAATAACGCTCTATATTAACAGTTACACACTATATAGAACAGCTTTATAGAATTATATTTGTTCGCAGATGTTGGCAGCTATCAGTGAATAGTTATCAGCTATTCTGAAACAAAAAAAGACACTTTTTTATCCATAGCAACTTCATAACAGCAAATTAACTGTACAACAGAAAATGCAAATGCTATTTATGGTCTCCTCACAACAATGATAAGAAAAATAAACTGGGCTAATATGGCATGTTTGTTAATACAGGGATACACGTGTTAATGTGATCTCTGGTCTCCCACTCAGAGACACAGGTCTCCGAGTGTCCAGCATTCAGACGGCTACCTGAGTACACTCATGTGAGAGAAAATCTGCTCACACAGATATGTAGAGCCAAGTACTGTCAATAAGGCCTCTGCAATGTTCTGAAGACAGTTAAACTTGTCAGGTAGTGATGTCCAGCAGGTGAAAAGGCAAGTTCCATGAACACGCACAGCTATGGATTCCAGCTGTGTTCGTAGTTCTGTAAACTTTGACCCCCACAGAGTCGAGCTTTTCAGTTCAATCAGCTGCATTTTGATGTCCTCTTTGTCCAGCCAGTTAATGTGAGACAAACCCAGCTGCTCATTAAAGCTTTCTGGTTTGATCAGTCTCGAGTCTACGGATGTATCAGTGTATTTCCGTGGTGCTGATGCTGCGCTGAGCGGACAGCTCCTGAAGCATTTGAAGGCCGGAATGTAGAAATTTCAACGTCGCTTGAAAAAACTGCCAGCTAGCAACATCCCTCTCATCGGTAGGCTATGTTATTTTTAGCCAATTACAAGTTGAATCTGGTAGTTGGGGTTGTTAGCTAAGATATCGTCATCAAGAAGCGGCATAACTAATGTGTCTATGCGAGCTAATTTGCGATGTGCAACGCTGGCCCGGTCATTTATTTTTTAATGCACCTTCTCAGATTAATTCACTGCGTGTCGTGCATGCCATCAGTTAACCCAGTCGGCAACCCTGGGCACGCGTGCCGGCTGTGGCACGCGTGCCCAGGGTTGCCGACCCTTGTGTTATATTGATTGTGTAAAAGAATCAAGGGATTAAAAAAGAATGATAGAAAAATATCATAGGAATAATCACAGTTAGCGGGGTTTTTTTGTAAAGCTTTAGGCTACGTCCACACGTACACGGGTATTTTTGAAAACTGAGATTTTCCGTTTTCGTTTTAAAAAATAATCCCGTCCACACGTAAACGCTGAAATGAAGGAAAACGCTGCTAGGAACATGCCAAAGCAACAGGTGGTGATATATTCCTAACCTGTAGAAATGTTGGCCAATCAGAAGTCTAGAAGCCTCGGTGGGAAATAGTAAACAAGGATGGGGTATAGAAGCAGAACCGAGTCGTGTGGAGGGACAGTAACTGTGTGTGTATATGTAAGCATTTAAACACTGCAGAGAATACAATTAACAGTAACAGAATTGTAGAAATTCATTTCACCGAAACAATAACGTGGCGCACAGTGTGACGTCAAAAAAGGTGCACACCTTTGACGCTGCGTTTTCTCCGTTTTCTCCGTTTTTCTCGTCCACACGTAAATGCAAAAACTGAGTTTTCAAAAATATCCACCCTGGCCGGAGTTTTTAAAAATCTCAGTTTTCAGTGACCAAAAACGGCGTTTACGTGTGGACGAAAGGTGCAAACGCATAGAAAAATCTGCATTTTCAAAAATACCCGGGTACGTGTTGACGTAGCCTTAAAGTGGACGTGAAACACTACATGTATAAAGGCAAAGTTACATCATGGAGCCCTGCTCTCAAAAACTAACAGTGATGTAACTCTGTCTGTGGAGCTGGATTTAGGATATAAGGGCTTAAAGTTTTTAAAACAAGTGCCATCTTATATCAGTGGGTTAGTTGGTTGATTGTGGCCAATAGACTTACATTAGTTTATGTCAGCTAATTAGTAACAGACCTAAAAATGAGGACCTAAAAATCAGGGAAAAGTTAACACCCTGGCCACCAAATGCTAATGTTAAATTGAAAAAGGGGAAACAATTGGATTTTATTTATTAACTTTCCAGCACATGAACAACTTTTCGTAAAGACACCACTTGAGTGAACACCACTACTTAGTCGTGGTGATAAACTATGTTGTAGGTTGTGATACGAGTATTATAGCAAAGGTGGTAGTGGTAGTTCTTGCCATCGCTCCAGCTGTTAATTTCTGCATTATTTTCTGTATTGTACTTGTCCTCTTAGAAGTAAGTATTACTGCAAATCAATACTAATCAATGATCTTTATCCTGTGATGAATCATTACTATTCTGATTGGGAGTGGTCTCTTAAAATGGCACCCATTCCCAGGGTACAACTGTCAGTAAATGCTTTGATGAGAATGAATCAAAACACCTATGAGTTCACTGTTCACATCAAATTACCAAATATGGGAAGAATGGCGAGCCGCTCTTCTCTGGTTTAAGAAACTTGGAGAAACCATGACAAGGTGGAGAGAAGCTGAAACTCTGCTCTGATACAATGTGGTGGCCCAGGGCCTTAACAAGACCTCATGATGTCATTATATTAGAGTGGACATTTGTAAGAAACACATTCATCTTGTGTCTCCATCCATTGTATTTCCATCCACTGTCACTTTGTCCGGAAAACAGCCTATTTTCTTACAGGCGCCATTTCCCTCTCATTACCCCTACGCCGAGGCAAATAGCTCCCAGACGCCTTACTGCATTTTGCCATCCAATGTGGTAAATGCAAACTCCTGCCCACGCTTCTTTCAGAACCCAAGTGGAGCCTGTCAGGGCTCTCTCAAACTCGCCCTCAACCTCTCCTTGTCCAATTAGTGAGGCCACCTGCCATGGAGTGTGCTCGCTCACAACAGCTTTTAGAAAATCTGTCTTTTCAGGCAGTCCCACTGAGGGATGCAGGGTAAGAATGCCAGGTCACAGAGCAATACTCACAGCTAATAAGGGAAATAAATCAGAGGATAAAAGACATGAGAACGAGAGGGAAACGATGAAGCTGAGCAAGTATCACCACTCTTCATATCACCTCAGTCATGCTGACGCCTAGTTTGTCACCCGCCTGACTATGCTGAGCAGACTGTCTGAAAGCACACAGAACAGTGCACTTCAATGCGGGGATTTACTCACTGACTGGAATTTGATGCGGTGACTGAGTTCAACCATCTGATCTAGGTAGGTGGGTTGAAAACAGCTCCTGACTCTGATGTTACTTTCACCATATCACATTCTTATATTGTTTTTGCTCTGTTTCACTCTTTGATATTTGACTTTATATAAAAGATGGATGTAGCCACCGTAGCAACACCCATCTGTTAGCAAAAAGACTGAAGCAGAAAGATTTAGCTGTTGCCATGTTAGCTTTTTAAAGTCAGTCATCATGAGCATGGAATAGCATGCAATAATGGCACAATAAAACACACTCTACTTTATCATCCAGAAGGGCATGCTTTAAAGCCAATCCAATACAGGTTTATTTTTTACACAATCAAATTACAATAACAGTTGCTTCAAGATGCTTTCCACTGTGAGGTAAAGAGCTTCAATACTGATGGGCACCATAATTTACAAAATACATAATGTTCATTGAATCTAGAGATTAGAGGCAGAAACTCATTAGTAAAATGTTTAATGGGGACAGAGATTAGGGGAGCCAAGAGCTACACTTCCATCTTCAGAAACAGAATGAAAGGAGTGATACAGAACCATGATCATATCAAAAGGGTTATCAGATTTAGTGGAACAGTGAACAGACTCTCAGGCAGTCTACACCAAGGGATCACGGAAGACAGTATGCAGCTATGGAAACTGAAACAGGGGAAATGGCTAAAACCATTTCTTAATTAACCAAAACTCTTTTAATTAGTGATATTTATTATTAAATATTTTTGATATTTCATTTTAATGCAGAACACAAAGGTAACCATTTACTTCCCCCAGCTACCTTTTATGCTGCTTTTTGTCATTCATGACATATTTGGGATTTTTAGTAGGACACATTAAATTTTTGAATAAACACAGCTCAATTTGTACTACAACAGCTCATATACTGTACTTTCCAAAACAAGGGCACAGTAATCAGTTTCTCTACAAACCTACATAACTATGTATACATTTTTGAATGGTGAAATAGTACAAATTCTACTTAACAGTAGCTTATTCATTTGTGACCACTTGGGGCACTTGTACAGTGGGGTGGCTGTAGCTCTGGAGGTAGTGCATAATATATAACTAATGATAAAGGTTGATGGCTCAATCCCTGATTGCCCCAGTTTGCATGAAGGCAGGATAATAACCCCAAGTTACTCTCTCATGCTTCCATCAGTGTGTGATTGTTAGATGTAAAGCACTCACACAGAAAAAGCATTAAAAAAGCGCTTGTGTGAATGAGACATGTTGAGTAAAGTGTTTTGAGTGCTCAGGTAGAGTAGAAAAGTGCTATGTAAGAACAGGGCCATTTCTGACTCCTCATTGAAGAAATTTACACTTTTATTGTTTTCCTCACAATACAATCCATAGAGATGTTCTCCAGTCCAGATGCATTCATTCCTGGATTCATATGATGAAACCAGTACGAAAAAGCTTGCATGAACAGTGCCGAATCATCTCTGCAAGCTCTCGTTCTCCCTCTCTACTGTTGCACAATATGTAATAAAACCACAATTGTGGCATAAAACTGCTTCCATAACACTGAACTATGATAAAGAGACCCATGTTCAGCTGGGTTGGATTATCCAGATGCCATTTTCGGAATATGACCATATAGTATAGTATAGTAAAGTTGGCGGCCCATCCAAGAAGCAAATAGAAAAAAATAGGCATATATTATTCTGAAAACACACAGACACACACGCTCCTTCATTTTCCAGTCAATGTAAGGTTGGCCTACGTGAGAGCAAAGTTTTAATGTGAAGGGTCCTTTTCATATTTTCATTAAGGCACACACACACACACACACACACACACACACACACACACACATACATTTATATATATATATATATATATATATGTATATATATATATATATATATATATATATATATATATATATATATATATATATATATATATATATATATATATGTATATATATATATATATATATATATATATATATATGCTCTGTCCCCACTGCTGTTCTGCATAGGCCTGAACCCCCTCAGTGAGATCATTAACAAGACTGGCTACGGATACCGACTCCGGAACAGAGCAGTTGTCAGCCACCTCCTGTACATGGATGACATCAAGCTGTATGCCAAGAGTGAACGAGACATCGATTCACTGATCCACACTACCAGGCTATACAGCGATGACATTGGAATGTCGTTCGGACTGGAGAAGTGTAATCGGATGGTAACAAAGAGAGGGAAGGTAGTCAGAACTGAGGGGATTGAACTACCAGAAGGCAACATTGCAGACATAGAGGACAGTTACAAGTACCTGGGGATCCCGCAGGCGAATGGGAACCATGAAGAGGCCGCTAGAAAAGCTGCAACCACCAAGTACCTGCAGAGGGTCAGGCAAGTCCTAAGGAGTCAGCTGAATGGCAAGAACAAGATCCGGGCCATCAACACGTACGCCCTGCCCGTGATCAGGTACCCTGCTGGGGTAATAGGCTGGCCAAAGGAGGAGATAGAAGCCACTGACATAAAGACAAGAAAGCTCCTTACCATGCATGGAGGGTTTCACCCCAAGTCCAGCACCCTGAGGCTGTACGCTAAGCGGAAAGAAGGGGGCCGGGGACTGGTGAGTGTCAGCACCACAGTCCAGGATGAGACAACGAACATCCAAGAATACATTGGGAAGATGGCCCCAACTGACCGAGTGCTCAGTGAATACCTCAGGCAGCAGAAACCCAAGAAAGAGGAGGGAGACGAGGAACCATCATGGAAGGACAGGCCCCTGCACGGTATGTACCACCGGCAGATAGAGGAGGTGGCTGATATCCAGAAATCCTACCAGTGGCTGGACAAAGCTGGACTGAAAGACAGCACAGAGGCACTAATCATGGCAGCACAAGAACAAGCTCTGAGTACAAGATCCATAGAGGCTGGGGTCTATCACACCAGGCAAGACCCCAGGTGCAGGCTGTGTAAAGATGCCCCAGAGACAATCCAGCACATAACAGCAAGGTGCAAGATGCTAGCAGGCAAGGCATACATGGAACGCCTTAACCAAGTGGCCGGCATAGTGTACAGGAACATCTGTGCCGAGTATAACCTGGAAGTCCCGAGGTCAAAATGGGAGATGCCCCCAAGGGTGGTGGAGAATGACCGAGCTAAGATCCTGTGGGACTTCCAGATACAAACGGACAAAATGGTGGTGGCTAACCAACATAGTGGTGGTAGACAAACAGAAGAAGACGGCCGTAGTGATCGATGTAGCGGTTCCGAATGACAGCAATATCAGGAAGAAGGAACACGAGAAGCTGGAGAAATACCAAGGGCTCGAGAGGATGTGGAGGGTGAAGGTAATGGTGGTCCCCGTGGTAATCGGAGCACTGCGGTGACTCCCAAGCTAGGCGAGTGGCTCCAGCAGATCCCGGGAATAACATTGGAGATCTCTGTCCAGAAGAGCGCAGTCCTGGGAACAGCTAAGATACTGCGTAGGACCCTCAAGCTCCCAGGCCTCTGGTAGAGGACCCGAGCTTGAAGGATAAACCGCCCGCAGGGGCGTGCTGGGTGTTGTGTATATATATATATATATATATATATATATATATATATATCTATATATATATATAGATATATATATATATATATACACACACACACATAGGGCTGGGCCATATCATACCGTTCACGGTAATACCGGTATAATGTTGGGCAAAGATAAGAAAATGAAATATCGTGATAGAATATGGGTAAAACGCACATGCGCACATGGCGGCGATGGAGAATGAGAAGGGTGAAAGCGGACTGTTGAATGAAACGGATGAACCAGAATTGGTTTGTAAAAATGCTGCAACTTCAGTGGTGTGGAGCTGGTTTAGCTTTCGTCCGTCAGATACACAACAAAGCACTATTTTTGGTAGAGCATGCTAGCGGGCCGTCGTTATTACCATGTTTTTTGGAAAATACGGCACACTTAAAATCAATCCTTTGATTTTTCTGAAAATTGACAGTGTCCCATATAATCCCGTGTGCCTTATCAAGGAATTCTGGTTGTGTTTACTGACCTCGAAACGATTTTATGTGGTACACGGTGCTTGAAAATCTGTCAAATGTTTTAGTACGACTTTGCTAAGCTATGAACCCCCACCGCTTGATAGATTATGGCTATGGTAGGCAGGAACCTCGCGGAGTGATACATACTGTGCTTCAACATAATATTACCGTATTAATAATAATAATAATAAAAATGGATTGGATTTATATAGCACTTTTCAAGGCACCCAAAGTGCTTTACAATGCCACTATTCATTCACTCTCGCATTCACACACTGGTGGAGGCAAGCTACAGTTGTAGCCACAGCTGCCCTGGGGCAGACTGACAGAAGCGAAGCGACCTTCCGGTTAGAGATGCGCTTCCCAACCCCCTGTTCCACGGTCGCCCCCTATTGTACTGTGTGTGCATAACCTCTTTTTAAGTTTTGTGGATATTATACATGGTTATGCTGAGGATATGTCGGCCAATTTCCACTGGAAATGCCTTTTGGTTAAACTGTCAGCAAGGAATTTGCATTTGCACTGTTAAATTTTTATATAACTTTAATGCACATATAAAACAGCTGCTTGTTTAAGTGAAAATACATTGACGGGGCTTTTTTTGCACTAATAAAGTTGTGGAGATGTAAAGTATTTTGTCTAGTGTCAATATATCGTCAGTTATATCACAAATTTTCAAACGTATATCATGATAAATATTTTTGGTCATATCGGCCTGCTCTCTCTCTATATATATATGTAATATATGTTTGCACTGATTGCCAATCACGCTTCAACTGAGTCGTCCTCAGACAGAAGGAATGGTACTCCACAGTGATGTAGTTCAAATAACTTTAATAAGGAGGTGGCAGATGGCATCAACAGGATGAACAGCGTTGGTATGTAGGTAAAAGGGGTGTGAGTGTGTGTATGTGTTTGTGGTCATCTGTAAACAGAAAGAACAAATAGGTGTATTAACCACTATGGATAACCATATACTACTTATACCATACTGTGGGTTTCCAGCTTAATGTTATACAATCTGCCATAACCATATGGCCACTAGATGGCACCCTAAGACCATAACTGAATTGCCGGCCCATATATACATAGGCAAACAGGACGTCTACAACTTACAACTATTCAGATAATAACCATAGTAAAAAGTTACATCCACCTACAACTACAATGCTTGACAGTAAGTTATATATGAAATGAAATCTGGGCTGAAACCAAGGCTGCCTGTAATAGGCCAAAAAAACACATCTTAGCAATAGCAGCGGGACTAGCTTCTTACTTAACAAATAACACAGATAAAGTTAAACAAGCATCACTCTCATCTTACAATACTCACATGGTAAGCACGCACACAGTATTAACTCACACAGGAATGCAAGTAAATACGTTACTCCGCCAACACACCTCTCAACTGTGGAGAACCGCACTGAACACCAACTGGAAGTACAATACAGAGGTGCATCATGGGTAACGTAGTCTAAACAGGTAGAGTAAACAAGCGGACTTTTAACTAATATATATATATATATTAGGGGTGCAACGATACTCGTATCAATATTGAACCGTTTAATACAGTGCTTTCGGTTCGGTACACATATGTATAGAACAATACAAAACTTTTAATTTATTTTATCAACTTTCCTTCTGATGATGCTGTCTGTGTTGAGCGCTCAGTGGATCTGCGCTCGACAGTGCAGCCTAGGCGGAGCAGATTCACTTAGCTCAGGGCAAGCTAGTGAGACAGAAGTTAAGCTCTCCTTGCAACATGGCAAATTGAACCTCCCCCACCCTCATTCAGAACTGGCGTTCGGAATTATTTTGGTTTTCATGTGACGAATGACCCTGAAGGTAAGCGCGTCATGGACTAAACAACAAGCATGCATGCTACTAACCTTATCCGAGTCATTTAGACAGCCATTAGCACATGATTCTCCTTATGGGGACCTGATATGTTTAATATGCTGCTGAGAATATAGCCCAGAAGAAGCGTATAGTATAGGTTTTATTTTGGAAAGAGACATTTCTCTGTAATAAACTCTCTTTTCCAAAGATGAGTGATTCCTCAATCAGATACAGGGCTCGCAATATCGCTAGCCCGACGTCCTGGGGTTAGTGATTTTTCCAGTCAGGCTACCAAAATCTATCTCTGCCCTGCCCGTAGGGCTATTGTAGGAAGGAAAAATATATGTCAATGCTTTTGCATTCTTTCGGAAATGTAGCTGGGTAATTATGTCATTGGCATCGGTGAGCCACTGTCAATATGTGACATATTGAAATTGCGTTTGAATTTGCGCTTGTTTTTTTGCTTTCACTTTGCAATCGCGCGAACTGTGTATAGAGAGCGACAGTACTGATTGGTGAGTCATGATAATTTGTGCACCAATTCCTCTGACATCGTCTTATTAATCGTTAGCTTACTATGCAAACATGACAAGTGAAATCTCCCGCAGCAAGCTTAAACATGTGAGAGGTTGATCGGGCAGAGAATCGCTGAGCGTTATGTGAGTGTGTGTGTAAAAGCAGCAGGATATATATTTTAGTTCTGCTGAGCCAAATCAGACAGGTCAGGGTGAAGAAGTGACAGCCAAAGAAAAGCTTACCACAAAATGGAGAAGTTATGACAAATCAGACTTTAAGGCAAAAAGAAAGTGCAGCTTTATGGTTTCATGGACAAAATAATTTCTGTGGCTGCAATATGATGAGCTATATAACCAGGGGTGCACATAAGTGGTCCGCAGGTGCGCATTCGCTGTCAAAATAAAAAACACGCACAAGGGTTAGGGTTAAATTTAAAAACTGTACTTTTGAGTTAAAATATACTGTATATTTATAATTTTAATAAATGACAAATTAAAAAGGCATGAACATTTTTTTTGTATCGAAAAAATATCGAACCGAACCGTGAATTTTGTGTATCGTTGCACCCCTAATATATATATATATATATATATATATATATATATATATATATATATATATATATGGGTTGGGTTGTCTTAAAGACATAAGAATCAGGCTTTCTGATTCTTAAAAGCCTGGTTTTCCAACAAAGTTGTCTAAATAACTTGTAACTTGATGATCCAGGCATGATTCCTTGCTGCCCTGTCTGCATGGAGCAAGCTGACTGTAGATGAAAACCACAGATGTACAGGAGCTGTCTTGCCAACTGAGAAACATATGGCCTTATCCTTCTTCAATCTGCTACATTCAGCAGCATTACAGTGGGGCAAAAAAGTATTTAGTCAGCCACCGATTGTGCAAGTTCCCCCACTTAAAACGATGACAGTGGTCAGTAATTTGCACCAGAGGTACACTTCAACTGTGAGAGACAGAATGTGAAAAAAAAATCGATGAATTCACATGGTAGGATTTGTAAAAAATTTATTCGTAAATTAGGGTGGAAAATAAGTATTTGGTCACCTCAAACAAGGAAAATCTCTGGCTCTCACAGACCTGTAACGTCTTCTGTAAGAAGCTTTTCTGTCCCCCACTCGTTACCTGTATGAATGGCACCTGTTTGAACTCATCATCTGTATAAAAGACACCTGTCCACAGCCTCAAACAGTCAGACTCCAAACGCCGCCATGGCCAAGACCAAAGAGCTTTCGAAGGACACCAGGAAAAGTATTGTAGACCTGCACCAGACTGGGAAGAGTGAATCTACAATAGGCAAGCAGCTTGGTGTGAAAAAATCAACTGTGGGAGCAATCATCAGAAAATGGAAGACATACAAGACCACTGATAATCTCCCTCGATCTGGGGCTCCACGCAAGATCTCATCCCGTGGGGTCAAAATGATCATGAGAACGGTGAGCAAAGATCCCAGAACCACACGGGGGGACCTGGTGAATGACCTGCAGAGAGCTGGAACCAAAGTAACAAAGGTCACCATCAGTAACACACTACAACGGCAGGGAATCAAATCCCGCAGTGCCAGACGTGTTCCGCTGCTGAAGCCAGTGCATGTCCAGGCCCGTCTGAAGTTTGCCAGAGAGCACATGGATGATACAGCAGAGGATTGGGAGAATGTCATGTGGTCAGATGAAACCAAAGTAGAATTTTTTGGTATAAACTCAACTCGTCGTGTTTGGAGGAAGAAGAATACTGAGGTGACGGAAGTGACGGACAAGGTAAGCGACTCATGTTGTAACTGACGTCAGACGCCGGAGATTTTGGCGGAAAATTAAAGCAAATGGTAGTTTAGATTTGAACAAATTCATTTAAGCTTCAGTATTACCAAATACACTTATCAATTGTCTTATAACTAACACTATTTGTCTAAATAATCTCCAACACCCTGGAGAACAACGAAGAGAGTTTAGAGGTTCTCCAAGATTATATTGATCAGTGCTTTCAGGATCTCGTGATGAAGAAGACCCAGTGTGCAGCTTCCCCGGCCAAACCTGAGACGCCGTCGTCGAAAAGACAACGCCCAGCAGATTCCCCCGGCTCAACATCGCCAGCCGGCAAAGATATTGCTGACATACTGGAGTCAATCGACAAGCGATTGTCCAGTTTCGACGCAAGGCTGTCCTTGGTGGAGATTCTTCACCGAGAATTTAAATGCTTGCGAGAATCCCTGGAGTACAGCCAGCAGCAGGTGGAAACGCTTGCTGCTGAAAATGCCACGCTAAGGGAGTCGGTGAAATGTCTCACAGATAATGTTACCCAGCTCAATAGAGAAAATAAAAAAAATAAAAGAAACAGTTATCGATCTACAAGCTCGTAGCATGCGTGATAATCTTGTATTTTCTGGTATTCCAGAAGCCGCTGGAGAGGACGCGGAGACCACGGTAAAAAGCTTCATCAAAACCCACCTGAAGCTGCCGGAGGACACTGTGAAGAACATCGTCTTCGATCGGGTACATCGCCTCGGCCCCATTCGGGCGCTGCCGGGAGACCATGTCCTATCGTGGCCAAATTCGGCCACTTCAAACAAAAGCAACATGTGAAAAGCCGCGGCAGGGTATTAAAAGGAACGGACTTCAGTGTGAACGACCAGTTCCCCAACGACGCAGGGTCCTCTTCCCAATCCGACGCGGCTTCATCCAGAAGGGCTCCCGCGCTGTCATCGCTGTGGACCGGCTGTACGTGGACGGACAGCTCCACTGAGACCCCAACATCACTCCGTGGCTGTATTAACCTCACACCAGATAAGAATCAGCTACACCATTTCCCTATCCACTCACACTAACTTGCATTAACATCTGTTTAACTTACCAGTATCAAATCGCATCTTAAAGTGTGATTTCATAGCAGAATTAACACCGTCACTCTCAGTCAGTGATTTAATTGGAATGTTTATGTTTTGTTTTTGTTTTTTTTCTTCACGTTTTTTTTTCTCTCTTTTCCCCCTCTTGGTTTTATGCTGCTCACCCCTGTCCTTGGTTTCTTTCTTTATTCCTTTCACTGCCTCGATCACCTGCTTCGACACTCATCCACAAACATCCTTTATTTCGACACATACGCACCATGCGCTCAAGGTTAAGGGTAAGGTTAAGGTTCTTTATTTGTCACATGCATAGTTATACAAGTATAACACACAGTGAAATGTAGCCTGACACGCTCCTCGACATGTGCAAAAAAATTGGGGGGGTGTAGAGGAAAAAAATTATATATATATATATATATGTAGTATATACATTGGGTGAATGTGCAGTAGTAGCAGCAAGCAGGTGAATTCTGTACATTAATATGAATAGACATCTGACTATTTTACAGGATAGACAATATAAACATATTTAAAATTAAAGGAATTGAAATGTACATTGTGCCTTGGTTTAGTGTCTGGAAGAGTCCTGACTCAGTCAATTATAGATGATGTGAGAGGGCGGGTGTGTGTGTTTAGGGCACGGATGGCTTGGGGATAGAAGCTCCTCTTGAGTCTCTCTGTCCTTGCCCGGAAGATGTGGAACCTTCTAGCAGATTGCAGAAGTTGGAACAGTTTGTTGCCAGGATGGGACGGGTCCTTCAGTATCTGCGCTGCTCTAGTCCGGCATCTCCTGGTGTAGGTGTCCTGAAGCGGGGGGAGAGCAATCCTGCAGCAGCGTTCTGCTGTACGGATCACTCTCTGGAGAGCTTTTTGGTCCTTCACACAGCTGTTCCCAAACCACGATGTCATGTTCTGTTTGAGGATGCTCTCCACAGCGCCTGTATAGAAAATCCTGAGGATCTTTGGAGAGACCCTGAACTTCCTCAGTTGTCGTAGGTGATACAGGCGCTGCCTAGCCTTTTTGGTCTGGACCTGAATGTGGGCAGCCCATGTCAGGTCTGAGGAGATGTGGACACCAAGATACTTGAAGGACTGCACCCTCTCCGCTGGAGCTCCATTGATGATAATGGGCTTGTAGTCTCTGTGCTGACCCCTTCTGAAGTCCACCACCAGCTCCTTGGTCTTGCTGACGTTCAGCTGGAGGTGGTTGTCCTGGCACCACGATGCCAGATTCTTCACTTCATCCATGTAGGCCGTCTCATCGTTGTTGGAGATGGCACCCAACACCACTGTGTCGTCAGCAAACTTCACAATGGTGTTGGAGCCATGGGTGGCCACACAGTCTGAAGTGTAGAGGGAGTAGAGCAGTGGCGAGAGGACACATCCCTGAGGTGCTCCTGTGTTGATGGTGATGCTGTTGGAGAAGCACCTGCCCACCCTCACCACCTGAGTTCTGCCAGCGAGGAAGTCCAACACCCATGCACACAGACAGCTGTTAAGTCCCAGATCCCTCAGCTTTGTGAACAGTCTGCAGGGCACTATTGTGTTAAACGCTGAACTGTAATCAACAAACAGCATTCGCACATAGTTACCCTGTTTCTTGTCCACATGGCTGAGAGTGGTGTGTAGGACGTGGGCGATGGCATCCTCTGTGGATCTGTTGGATCTGTAGGAAAACTGCAGCGGATCTGTGGTGTCTGGGATGGAGGAGGAGATGATGTTCTTCAGCAGCCTCTCAAACACCTTCATTACTACCGAGGTCAGTGCAACTGGCCGGTAATCGTTCAGGGATGAGGGTTTGCTGTTCTTGGGCACAGGGATGATGGTGGATCTTTTGAAGCATGTGGGGACCACAGACTTCGCCAGGGACTCGTTGAATATGTAAGTGAACACACCTGCTAGCTGGTCAGCACAGCAGCGCAGCAGACGGCCGGTGATGCCGTCTGGCCCCGCCGCTTTCCTTGTGTTCACTCTCCTCAGTGCCGCTCGGACGTCATGCTCCGCGATGCTGGTCACCGGTCTCTCGCTGATGACGTCACTGTCCTCGGTAGTCAGGCGGTAGATAGCATTAGCCGCCTGGCTAACCTCGAAACGGGCGTAGAACTGATTCAGCTCGTTGGTGAATGCAGAGTCACCGTTGATCAGCGCAGTGTCCCTGGCTTTGTAGTCCGTAATGGTGCGTAGTCCGTGCCACATACTCCGTGTGTCGCCCTGGTGGAAGTGGGACTCCACACGTTCCCGGTACCGGCGTTTGGCATCTCTCACCGCGGGCCGCACGCCGTATGAGGCCGCTTTGTAGGCGCTCATATCGCCAGTGGCGAGACCCGCGTTGTAGGAGGCGGTCCTGGCGTTTACTGCAGTGCGGATCGATCTGTCCATCCACGGTTTCTGGTTTGGGAATGTGGTGACTCTCGCAGTGGGGATAATCTCCTCCGCTAGCATATTGACGAAGCATACTGCTACTTCCGTAAACTCGTTGATGTCAACTGCGCATGCTCTGAACATGTCCCAGTCGACGTCGTTGAGTGCATCCTGTAGCATAGCTTCTGATTGGGCAGTCCACCGTTTTACCTCCCTCGTGGTTACTTCTTCCCTCCGTATGCTTTGTTTATACCGGGGGATGAGGAAGATGGCGTTGTGGTCAGACTTCCCAAAAGCCGGGTGTGAGACAGCTTTGTAGCCCTGCTTGTATGGCGTGTAGCAGTGATCCAAAATTCGATCCCCTCTCGTTGGACACGAGACATGCTGGTAAAAGTTTGGCATGACTTGTCTGAGGTTCGCTTTGTTAAAGTCTCCTGCTACAATGAGGGCTGCGCCCGGGTCCTTGTTTTGAAGCGAGCTCAGCACATCATGTAATTCGGACAAAGCCATACCTGTGTCCGCTTGGGGTGGGATGTAGGCCGCCGTGGCGATGACCGAGGTGAACTCACGGGGCAGATAGAAAGGGCGGCACTTAATGCTCAGGAACTCCAGATGTGGCGAGCAGCCGCTGGAGAGAGTAGAAATGCTCCTGGCATCACACCACTTTCTGTTTACCATGAAACACACTCCCCCACCTTTGGTTTTGTTTGACTCTGCCGTTCTGTCCGCGCGGAGCACAAAGAATGAATCCGACGGAGTTACGGCCTGGTCCGGCACGGTGGGGGACAGCCATGTCTCCGTGAAGCACAACGGCAGCACATTTACTTCAGTCAGACAGCGCACACAGTCGTTTAGGATACACACACTTAAGCCAAGCCTACTCATATTAGTAACTATGCATACACAAAGTCAGACTCAGGGAGCATCTCGCCACACATTTTTTCTCTCTCTCCTTCTCTTTATTTATGAACAAGTGACGTATTCTCTCCACCTGTCTAAGTGACGCACACAGCATACATCCCTAGTTATACACAAACATCTATGGGTACACTGAGGTTCATTACATGGAATATAAATGGAGCTGGCTCCAGAGTAAAGAGGTTAAAAATATTTAACCAACTCAAAAAACTACAGGCAGATGTTGTCCTTTTACAAGAGACCCACAGACCTCTTAGAGGTTCGAATGAACTTAAAACACCTGAGTTTCCTAATGTGTTCTCAGCTTGTTATAATTCTAGACAAAGGGGAGTAGCAATTTTAATACATAAAAATATTAATTTCACAGTACTCGATACAGTTATAGATCCAGAGGGCAGATTCTTAATCATTAAACTATCTATACTTGATAAAAAGCTATGTATTGCAAGTGTATATGGTCCAAATGTTGATGATCCCTCATTCTTTCACGGTTTTTTCAGTGCACTCTCTGAACACTTAGATGGCACACTTGTTCTTGGAGGCGACCTCAACATTGGACTAAATGAAGACATGGATAGGCTCAATACAGCGGGAACTCAGCGTAATTGGCAGTCCACAAATATAATCAAACAGTATATGAGCGACTTTGGTCTTTGCGATGCATGGCGCTCCCTTCACCCCACCAGTAAGGAATATACTTTTTTCTCAAATGTCCATCACTCCTACTCTCGTCTGGATAATTTTTTGGTCAGCAGCTCACTGCTGAACGACATTTCAGACACTGAGATTCACCCTATAGCTGTCAGCGATCATGGTCCTGTATCTTTAACACTAATGCACAAGAATAATACTACGCCAAGAAAAAACTGGAGATTTAATATATCACTACTTAAAGATGAAGACTTTATTAAATATTTTAAAAAAGAGTGGACTTCATATTTGGACTATAATGACACTCCCGAAACATCAGCTTCTGTTCTATGGGAAGCAGGGAAAGCTGTGATGAGAGGTAAAATAATTTCTTTCTCATCACATAAAAAGAAAAAAGAAAACAAAAATATTCAGGAATTAGAAAAAAACATCAAATCACTAGAAGAAGCCTATGCGTCCCACCAAGATCAGGAAACATTGAACAAAATACGCAAAACAAAACTAGAATTAAATGAGATAATTGATAAAAAAAACAAAATTCTTAGTACAAAGACTACGCCTACAAAATTATGAACATAGTAATAAATCCGGTCAACTTCTAGCAAACCAGCTAAAAATAAATAAAGAAAAAACAACTATATGTGCTGTTCAAGATTCATCTGGGAACACAATATATGATCCGATACAAATAAACAACATTTTCAGGGATTTCTATAAAACGTTGTATTCACCACAAATAAACCCATCTAAAAAAGAAATTGATCAGTTTTTGGACAACATAACTCTTCCAAAATTATTGGATACTCAAGCAATGGCACTGGATTCACCACTGACACCAAGTGAATTCCAGGAAGCCCTGATAAGTATGCCCAATAATAAGGCTCCAGGTCCAGATGGCTTTCCTGCAGAATTCTACAAAGAATTCTGGTCGATTCTAGCACCAGTTTTCTACAGAACGTTGGTGGAAATTAAAGAAAAGGGCAGACTTCCATCAAATATGAATTCTGCAAACATTAATCTCCTGCTAAAACCAGGCAAAGACCCTGTATATCCCTCAAGCTATCGTCCAATATCCCTTATAAACGTAGACCTTAAAATAATCTGCAAAGCTCTCTCAAAGAGACTGGAGAAAATAACCCCCCTCTTAATTCATCCTGACCAAACTGGTTTCATAAAAGGTAGGCACTCATCAACAAATACACGTAGATTACTTAATTTGATAGACTACTCATACAGTAAAAACCTAGAAACTACAATATTCTCTTTAGATGCAGAAAAAGCATTTGACAGAGTTAACTGGAAATTTCTATTTGCAACTTTACACAAATTTGGTTTTGGATCCTCTTTCATAAACTAGTTAAAAATATTATATAATTCCCCAACAGCTTGTGTTAGAACAAATGACCAGACATCCTCCAGCTTCTGTCTCTTGAGGGGCACCAGGCAGGGATGCCCACTCTCCCCTTCACTGTTTGCAATTTTTATTGAACCACTAGCAGCAGCAGCAATTAGACAGAATTCAGTAATTAAGGGCATAAAATGCAAGAACGTGGAACATAAAATCAGCCTTTATGCGGATAATGTGTTACTCTTTCTCCAAAATTCACAAACCAATATCTCTGGGGTGATTGAATTGATAAACTCTTTTGCAAGAATATCAGATTACTCAATTAACTGGTCAAAATCTACAGTTCTACCGATTAATTGCTCCCTCCATAATTCCTCTTCTACACCACTGCAATCGGGAAATATAAAATATTTAGGTATTAATGTTTCTCCCAAGCTTGCAGATCTAACTAAATTAAACCATATCCCACTTTTAGAGAAGGTAGAAGATGATCTGGCTAGATGGAAATGTCTACCCATATCACTCATGGGAAGGGTTGCCGCTATAAAAATGATGGTCTTACCAAAAATAAATTATTTATTCTCAATGATCCCAACTAAACCGCCACAAGATTGGTTCAGATCTCTAGATTCATGTATGTCCAAATTCCTTTGGAAAAATAAACCCCCACGTATAAGCTTAAAAACACTACAAAAGACCAAGGATAAAGGAGGACTAGAACTGCCTAACTTTCAGCACTACTTCTTAGCCAACAGGCTTCAGTTTATCTCAGGATGGCTAAAACATACCCTCTTAGATGAACCTTGGCTAGATGTAGAACAAGCACTTTGCAATAATCTAGAGATCTCAGACCTACCATTTATCAGCTCAAACATCCAACGACATGAATGCTTTAAAAGCATCAACATCAGCTCTTCTCTGACAGCATGGTGGGAGTTTCTAAAATTGACGGCGTCTTCATTAATCCCATGCAAACGTACACCTATCTGGAACAACCCTGACATATTACAAAACAATAATATGATAAACTTTTCAGATTGGAGTGGTAAAGGAATCAAATATTTAGAACATATACTAGAAGGAACAGAATTTATTTCATTTGACGGACTAGTTACACAATATGGGATCAACAAGAAAAGATTTTTAGAATATCAACAAATTAAATCCATAGTAAAAAAGAAATTTAAACCGGGTCAAGTTGAACTACAAACACCACCAAGTGTGGTTCAATTTCTTACTCTTAAAACCCCCAAATTACTATCCAAAATATACAGAATGCTTTCTAAAACAGATGAATCAATATCACTTCCTATTGCAAAATGGGAAGCGGATTTATCAGTTAACTTAGACCTAAACTTCTGGTCTCAGATTTGCTTAAAAACCTTTCATCTAATTAGAAATCCCAGTCTTCAATTAATTCAATACAAAATATTACATAGAGTGCACTATACAGGTCATCGGATGTTCAAGATGGGCTTTACGTCTACCAACAACTGCTCACACTGCCAAACCAATTCACCGGACAATTATATCCACGCTCTTTGGTTCTGTCCACCAGTTCAGAAGTTTTGGCGCGAGATATGTGAAGACTTATCGAAGTGTCTGAAATGTAACATTCCAACTTCCCCCTTAGTGTGTTTGTTGGGCAGCTTAGATAATGTCACTTCAGAAAAGAATATCGCCCATATGGTTTTCACTGCCCTATGCATAGCCAAGAAAACAGTCCTCATGAACTGGAAAAATAAAAACAATCTTAATTCTAACCAATATAGAAATTATCTATTCGATTACATTAGTCTTGATACAGCCTCTGCCACTACATCAGATCAATTGCTCTGGGCTCCTTTGATCAGCTCCATCACCTAGTGGGGGTGGGGGGGTCATAGTTTGGTCCCGCCTTCACTGTTGTGATTGGTGTGGGGGTAGGGACAGGCTTAGGGCGTCGGGGGGTTCCCCGGAGGCATCTTCCTTGGGGTGCTCAACCCGGGGTAGCGGTCATGTCCGGTTGGGGGCTCTGTTGGCTCTCAGGTGACTGTTTCCTCGCGGCTGTGTGCAGCGGGGCTAGGGGAGGGTATGTGCTGACGGACGTGGGTTACTGACCTGGTAGCCTGGCTGCCCCTGGGTGGGTCCGGGATGGGCGTGAGGTTCTGGGGGCGCTCCGTCTCTGGGCTGGGGCCCGGGCCGGGCCTCGGGGGCTTGGGTCCTGGTTGGTGTGTTGCCGGGGTTGTGGGCGGGTGGGTGCATGGGGGCCCAGCCCTGGAGCAGGGTGCCGCCGGTGCATCGAGCCACCTGGGGGGCTCTTCAACTGGTGGGGAAGATTGTCACATCTTGCAGGAGCTTTCCTCTCCTCAGGAGCTCTCTCTGCAGGAGGGGGAGATACAGGAGAGGTGGAGGAAGATCTCAGCCTGGGTGTTTATTGTCTTATGTAGTCTGGAAGATGAGTGGATGGTGGGGTGGGTGCAGTTTTCTCTGTGGTGGGGTTGGGTGGACTGTCCCGGGCTCTGTGGGGCCGGGAGGCGCTGCTGCACTGGGCCCCGGTCTGGATGGGCCTGGGCCCCCTTTTCCTGGCGGGTCGCGGAGTATGGGGGTGCCTACTGGGGTCAGCGGGGAAGCTGGCCCCAGGGAGGGGTCACTTGCCCATCCCTTCCTTCCCTCCCCATCTCCAGCTGCCTCCCTCTTCCCGCTCCACCACAACCACCCACACATGCAGGACCTTGGAGTAGGGGTATGTCACCAGGGTGCAGAGGAGGCTACCCCCCCTCCCCCCCTCTGTCCCCTTCTGGCTTCCTCTGCCTCAATTTTATCCCACAAGTTAGACATTCACATTACTCACACTCTCATTACACATACATATAGGATCTTGGGGGTGGGCACGATACACGGAATCCAAAGTACCATCAGGGTGTACACCCCACCCCTGGCGTCCTTGCCCACCTTTCAATTTTAAATACACGTAGACATTGAGGGCTAGCAGGAGGGACCATGCGCTTACCTGCTGCTCTCTGGCAGGTAGCTCCATGCCCTCCTGGGTTTTAAATGCACCTTAGAACACACATGCATCAACACTACAATGAGCAGGTGGAGGGAGGTTTGGAGTCTTCTCTCACCCCCATTCTCTGCAACCTGCTGGAGCGGGGGGGCTAGGAGGAGGAGTTGGCCGTCCGACTGCGGTCTGGAGTATGGGGCCTCCCTGCTGCTGCGGAGTCGGGGCGGTCTGCCTCCCCCCACCGCAGGGAAAAGGGTAACACCACCTGGGTCTGGGTGCAGTTCCCCCCTCCAGGGGCAAGGGTACCTAGACCCGGTTTGTAGAGTACGCTTGGGGAGTGTGATCGTGTGTACAGCGTCTCTTTATGTCTGTCTCCACGTTGGTTGAGTGTGGAGTAAGTGCATATGAGAGCATGAGGGTGGGAATGGATGTTTGTATCTGTGTGTGCCTGTATGTCTGTGTCTATATGTCAGGTTGGGTGTCAGGCGCCACCTCTCTGGGGACATCTTAGGCCCTCCAAGGTTTGGAGGCCTATCTCCCCCTACCACCACTTCCCCTGCCAGTGGCGGACTCCCTCAGACATCGGTGCATTGGTGGTTCTTTGTGTCCGGGGATGGGCGTCCAGGTACACACCGGCTCACTCCTTGGCGGCCGCTTATCGGGGCCTGGAGCCTGGGGCTCGCTCTGGCCACTTCGGAGGTGGGGTGCCCCCGGCCTCTCAGCCTGGGGCTCGGTCACTCAGGCACGGCTGGCTGCCGGCGGAGCTCACGGGCGCGTCACTGCAACTCCCCCTTGCTTCTGCTCCGCGGCTGCTGAGTGAGCCCTCATCTGAGACTCTCCTCAGCTCTTTCTGGGACAGTGGCGCGGCTGCCCCTCTGTTGGTCTTCCTTGGTCTCTTGTGTTCTGGGGGCCTCTGGATGTCTGGAGTTTTGATCTCCTCCATACCTGCTTCATGCCCTGGAGGACGGGGCTGTGGCCCCCCCACACCCTCTAGCAGATCATTACATGAAGGAACCTTTAAAAAAAAACAAAAAAACAACCGCGTCCATGCTCACAGGTGTACACACGGGTGATCACACCCACAAACTACACCCTTTTTGGCTCCTACCTCAAAGCACACTGTGTTCTGTTGATCTTATGTGCTGCACAATAATGTTTAATATTTAGTATTTACTGTCATATTCCCATATATCATTGTGATGTTGTTTATTCTATTACTCTTGTTCTCTTCTGCTTGTTCTCTTTTTTCTTTCTCAGCAGGTGATCCAGGTGATTGATATATGCATTTTTTTCTTTTTTTTTTCTGCTCATTCTGTTGGTTTTTGTTTTTTTGCCCTTCTCCCCCGTCCCTCTTCTCAGCTGTTTCTCTTTCCCTCTTTCTTTCTCCCCTTCTTTCCCCCAGTCAAGTCTGTCCCGTATTCAGTAAGTGAAAATAAAATAAACAATAAAAGGTGAATCAAATGGACCATTACGGCAAGGCTGGGATGGTCAATTTGGTAAAGTAAATCCGTTGGGCATCTTTCTTTGCCTTTAGACAACAATTCTGATGGCAAAAGAGCCAAACGGGACAGGCAAAAAGAAAAAAGAAAAAAAAAGAGAAAGGAACTGTAATTAAGTTTGGCAAATAAATGTGTATATTTTTACTAACTTTAAATGATTCATATCCCTGTGAGATGCCATGTAGCAGAGACCTGCATGGATCATTTTAGCTTCTCAAACAGATTTCAGATTATTAAAGCCATATTCAGAACGCTCCTGTTAGGTGGGGATGTACTATCACTAACCTTTATCTGGTCTAGTTAGCAGTTGTATTTGGTAAATTAAACTTAAGATGTGAAATGCCTGCTAAAAGCCAGCAGGTTATTTAAATGAAAGCTTTTACATGTCATATTTCGAGCTTCTTACTTTAGCATCCCCTAGTGTATGTGAAAAAATAAGTGGCTATTGTAAACACAAGAGGACAATTTGGCTGATATTAAACAGCTGGTAGGGATTTAATTAAATGCATATAAAGGTGAACCAGAAAAGTGTAAATACAGAAAACAAAAAAACAAAAACAAAACAAATAATATACAAAGAGAAATCAAACTTCTGAAATTAACAAAATGAGTAGGAATTGAAAACATGATAAAGACAGATGTAACTGCAACACTATCTGGTCTTTAATTCTGATATCATTAACCATTTCTGGGTCCAAACTCCACTTCAGGTCCCAAAGTCAAACGAACACTGCGGCATCACTGAGTTACAAACTGTCTAAGTTTAACGTCCAGGCATCCATGAAAACACAATTTATGAAGTTTAACGGAGTTAGAAGTTAACAGGGAGTTAGCTTGCTAGTTTCCATCTAAACATAATATACCATGTTCTGACTGAGGGATTTCTGAAAAAATTTAAACATACAGCTCTAGTATCACTTCAGACATAAATGAAGACAGAAAACTAAACAGCAGTGACGTTTGTAGGGTTACTGAAGTTGGACTAGCTGGTATATAATGATGTGCTACGTGGTGGCTAGCTACACAGCTATGGTTAGCATAAAATAAATACAGTGAAGCTGGAGGATGCACGCTAACTTTTTTCCACTTGATAAAAGTTAACGTGAGGTTAAGGACAAATGCAATTGCATGGCAGGATGCTGTAAACAGACCAAACTTCAGTCAGGAGAACAACTGAGATAATACAGCCACAATATGAGGTTAGTCATTAATATACTGCTGCTGGGCTGTAGTTACATCGTAAGGTTTTAAAAACTGAGCTTTAAAATGAATAGCGGTAATAAAAACCGAGGGAGGCCGACAGTGATCACGGACTGTTTTTAGGGCTTGTTCAGATTAAATACAAGATATAAACCATTAAAACATGTTAAAAACACAACAGCCTTAATAAACGCAGAGTAGTTTGGAGTTCATACATCATCACTTAAAGACGAAATATACACACTGGGTGGGCACAGAATCAAATTTTATTTAGAAATGATCCCATCATCCATGAATATAAGCATAATAACAATGCAAGGGAAACATTACAATACAGCATACATTTCTTTTAATCTAAAACACATGCTCTTGGATGAATTACTAAATCTAAATTATTGATACTATTTATACTGATATCATTAATATAAGGACAAGACTATGACAGACCAACCCAAGAACTGCTTTCATGGAGTGCTGGACTGCTGAGAGTCCACTTCCCCTTGAGCTGAAACATCAAAGTGTGCTCTTATTCAGCTTAAATAAACTGAGCCCACTACAGTATTCTGTTGATGCCCTTTAACCCCAAGGGCAGGAATGATAGGCAGGAAATTGGAAGTCTTTCTGCAACTGAGTTGATGAAATTCTCCTTCTGCACGAGTTGGCAAGGAACAGCTGCCCCAGGCCTCTGTATATTCTAAAAACCCTCATATACTCGGGTGGAGTTTTGAGACTCGCGACATATGCGATATTGCCTTTGGCTGGAACAAAAATTAAAATGGTCATTGAGACAAAACTGCACATAGAGAAAAAAAACATCTGTTTATTCCAATTACTGCTTGTCATTTTGAGATTTCCCTATGAAAAAAAGGATTGGATTTTCTTGGAAATACTACCAAATATCTTGGAAACTACAATAAATCCAAGCCTCTCTGTTTTCTTTTCAGACAACAGCAGTGATTTTCTTAGTATGTAACTTAAAGCATATTCAATATCTGGCATGTTGTAATAAAAAATGGCTGAGTGTTCAAGTTGTAAAGATTTTTTTTTGTCTTTCATAAGTCACACACAGACACATATGGTGTTGATACAACGATCGAAAGTTTTTTTTAAAAGAATTTCCTCATATTTTATGTTTTTACTCATCACTGCAAAATGGATTTAGTGAATTTCAATTATACTGATACTGCAGAAAATGATTGCGTGAACATTTATTCAGCAGTAGATGAGACTGGATATTCACACTTTTATTTTTTGCTACCAAACATATGTCATTTTGACAAATGTCAAAATGTGGGCTCGGAATAAAACTAACTACACAGTTCCACTTTATCAATGTTAGTTATGCTGTAGTGACAGGAAGTAAAAGCAAGGACATGTGGACAAAAATGATGAATGAGCTGGAAAAGGGTGTGAAATGTTTTATGTGAATGTCCTACTATGTTTCACTAACAAGCATATAAATTGCTTTTGTATTTGCTCAAACAATTACCGTAATTGTCGGGCTATAAGCCGCTACTTTTTGCACAAGCTTTGAACCCTGCGGCTTTTAGTCAGGTGCGGCTTTTCTATGAATTGTCCATGATTTTTGTCATATCGTAAGACGATTTGTTTTGTTTGTTCCGCTGTTGTACGGCACTACGTTGCCTGGCGGAAGGATCGGGGTTCAAGAGTGGTATGTTAGTCACATGTCCGTCCACCAGGCAACGTAGTGCCATACGAAGTAGCGCGAAAAACAAACTTCAAAGTAGCGCTACGCGTTCAGCGGGAGGCGTGGACGATGAGCGGCGATAAACTTGCGAAAAGCAAGTTATGCCCAACTCCACCGGTGGATTCTGACAGCGTGGAAAAGTGTGAAAACATCCACGATCACCACCGGATTTTGAAGGGCTGGACTGCTGCATGATGGAGATGAGGACTCCGACACTGACAATGAGGATTTCTTTGGTTTTGAAAGTGACAACGAAGGAGGGAAGCGGAGAGTGGATGACGAAGCCATCCTGAGCCTGTTTGTATCCGAAACTGGAGAAGAGGACTTTGGTGGTTTTAGTGCGCAGGAAGAAGAGAAAGATGGTGGTGAATGACTGACTTTTCTTCTTGTTAAAGCTGTGTCACTGCACCTGAGCCTAAAAGGTAGTCCGAATCTATTTTTCTGGTGTGCTGTAGGTTACTGTTATGTACTACATGTGCAAATATGTACCCATAACTTGTTTTTCAAAATATTAATAAAAGGGGTGTGTCTCCAAACAGCCATCTCTTTCCTGACAATTCCCTTTGTGCATATTCTCTTACATATGATAAGTCAACATTGAAACACCTGCGGCTTTTGGTCAGGTGCGGCTAATCTATGTACAAAACAGGATTTTCCCCTGATTTTAGCTTGTGCGGCTAATATTCAGGTGCGCTTTGTAGTCCGGGAAATACGGTAATTATGTAAACATTTGTAAACATGTGACAGGCCACATGTTTACAAAAACAATAAGCCTACATGGAACTCAATCAAATCCAGCCAGCATCAGTTCTCAGTCTAGAGCTTAGCCAGCCACATCCAATATTAGATTCTAGCTCAGGGTCCAGCTGTTTAGTATCAGCCCCTAGCTTGGAGTTTAGCCACCAACAGCTAGCAACACATTCTTGTATAGATGTAAGCCAGCCACAATCAACACCATGTTCCAGCCCAGAGCCCATCCAGAAACAGCTGACAGAATATTCCAACACTGAGTCTAGCCAACCACTACCAGCAAGGGAAAGGAAGATGGAAGGTAGGAAAGATCAGATTCTGTGGCCCAGATCCAGTGAGAAAAGAGAGTAGGAAACCATTGACTCGGAACTGGCTCTTATACTACAGGGTGGGCCATTTATATGGGAATGGTTGGTGATATTAAAGTCCTGTTTGTGGCACATTAGTATACAGGGAGTGCAGAATTATTAGGCAAATGAGTATTTTGTCCACATCATCCTCTTCATGCATGTTGTCTTACTCCAAGCTGTATATGCTCGAAAGCCTACTACCAATTAAGCATATTAGGTGATGTGCATCTCTGTAATGAGAAGGGGTGTGGTCTAATGACATCAACACCCTATATCAGGTGTGCATGATTATTAGGCAAGGTCCTTTCCTTTGGCAAAATGGGTCAAAAGAAGGACTTGACAGGCTCAGAAAAGTCAAAAATAGTGAGATATCTTGCAGATGGATGCAGCAGTCTCAAAATTGCAAAACTTCTGAAGCGTGATCATCGAACAATCAAACGTTTCATTCAAAATAGTCAACAGGGTCGCAAGAAGCGTGTGGAAAAACCAAGGCGCAAAATAACTGCCCATGAACTGAGAAAAGTCAAGTGTGCAGCTGCCAAGATGCCACTTGCCACCAGTTTGGCCATATTTCAGAGCTGCAACATCACTGGAGTGCCCAAAAAGCACAAGGTGTGCAATACTCAGAGACATGGCCAAGGTAAGAAAGGCTGAAAGACGATCACCACTGAACAAGACACACAAGCTGAAACGTCAAGACTGAGCCAAGAAATATCTCAAGACTGATTTTTCTAAGGTTTTATGGACTGATGAAATGAGAGTGAGTCTTGATGGGCCAGATGGATGGGCCCGTGGCTGGATTGGTAAAGGGCAGAGAGCTCCAGTCCGACTCAAATGCCAGCAAGGTGGAGGTGGAGTACTGGTTTGGGCTGGTATCATCAAAGATGAGCTTGTGGGGCCTTTTCGGGTTGAGGATGGAGTCAAGCTCAACTCCCAGTCCTACTGCCAGTTTCTGGAAGACACCTTCTTCAAGCAGTTGTAACACTGGTGGTGCAATACTAGACCTGTTAGTGCTACTTCTTGCCTTCTTTGCATGTAGTACGGCAGTATAGTTACCTTTAACCACAGTACAAGGACAGAAGGGAAATATGGACCAGATCAGACAGGTTCTAGATTCGTAGGAGCCAAGGGTGTATGACAACAGAGGACTTGTACACAGTAGGTGCAGAAAACACAATTGCATTTATTAACAATTATTAAAGTTGTGCACATTTAACAAAAGTAGAGCGCTCTTCTTGAAAACAAAATAAAATGAAATAAACCCCACAAATAGTCGACCTAAGGATATATTGTCTTTTATGTCTTTTTTTAAAGTCAATTTCAGTCTTTCAATGTTCACGAGTCACTCAGTGTGTTTGTAACCAGTCGGGTTACAATCTACCAGTTCATCCGGCTCTTTGGGCTGGGCTCGCCATCCAGTACTGGAAAAGGGATCCTCGATTCTTCTCAGGTCCTCAAAACCAATCCAATCCAAATAAGCAAAGGGAAAAACCTGACCATGCGAAGCAACAAATGCTACACGGGGCTTCACAGTGCTCACGTTGGCTCACGGCCTCTGGAATACAGTATCACTCTTATTATTCTCGCCGAAAAAAGGACTTTCACTATCCAGCTAGCTTCTTCGTCGCACGGGTAAACTGATCTTTCACCGTCTGTGTCTCTGGTGTATCTGACTGGCACACGAAGGCACACACAGGTGTCTGAGCAGCGCACGGACTGGGGGAGGGTCAGACCGGCCAATGATTGGTCGCTCAGTGGATCTGACAAACACACTCTACAGGACTAAGTCCTGCCCCCACACCATTTATACATTACATATACATATGTACATATTAATTAAACTTATGTTTACATGCTTTTTATCAGTATTTATTATAATTAACTTTGTTTTTATCAATATTTATTTATACTTTTAATCCCGTTTTTAACACTGGGTTACACAGTGGTACAGGAATAAGTCTGCATCCTTCAAGAAAAACATGATTTTCATGCAGGACAATGCTCCATCACAGGCGTCCAAGTACTCCACAGCGTGGCTGGCAAGAAAGGGTATAAAAGAAGTCACCCCATTGAGAACCTGTGGTCCATCATCAAATGTGAGATTTACAAGGAGGGAAAACAGTACACCTCTCTGAACAGTGTCTGGGAGGCTGTGGTTGCTGCTGCACGCAATGTTGATGGTGAACAGATCAAAACACTGACAGAATCCATGGATGGCAGGCTTTTGAGTGTCCTTGCAAAGAAAGGTGGCTATATTGGTCGCTGATTTGTTTTTGTTTTGTTTTTGAATGTCAGAAATGTATATTTGTGAATGTGGAGATGTTATATTGGTTTCACTGGTAAAAATAAATAATTGTAATGGGTATATATTTGTTTTTTGTTAAGTTGCCTAATAATTATGCACAGTAATAGTCACCTGCACACACAGATATCCCCCTAAAACAGCTAAAACTAAAAACAAACTAAAAACTACTTCCAAAAACATTCAGCTTTGATATTAATGAGTTTTTTGGGTTCATTGAGAACATGGTTGTTGTTCAATAATAAAATTATTCCTCAAAAATACAACTTGCCTAATAATTCTGCACTCCCTGTATGTGAGGGGGCAGACTCCTCAAGATGGTTGGTGACCATGGTGGCCATTTAGAAGTCGGCCATCTTGGATACAACTTTTGTTTTTTCAATAGGAAGAGGGCCATGTGACACATCAAACTTATCGGTAATGTCACAAGAAAAACAATGGTGCGCTTGGTTTCAACGTAACTTTTTTCTTTCATGAGTTAATTACAAGTTTCTGACCACTTATAAAATGTGTTCAATGTGCTGTCCATTGTGTTGGATTGTCAATGCAACCCTCTTCTCCCACTCTTCACACACTGATAGCAACACCGCAGGAGAAATGCCAGCACAAGCATCCAGTATCTGTAGTTTCAGGTGCTGCACATGTCATATCTTCACACCATTGACAATTGCCTTCAGATGACCCCAAAGATAAAAGTCTAGGGGGGTCAGATTGGGAGACCTTGGGGGCCATTCAACTGGCCCACGATGACAAATCCACTTTCCAGGAAACTGTTCATCTAGGAATGCTCGGACCTGGCACCCATAATATGGTGGTGCACCATCTTGCTGGAAAAACTCAGGGAACGTGCCAGCTTCAGTGCATAAAGAGAGCAATTTCAAATATCCAGTGGCCTTGAGGTTCCCATTGATGAAGAATGGACCCACTATCGTTGTACCCCATATACCACACCAAACATCACTTTTGTTGTTCCAACAGTCTTGGAGGGATCCATCCAATGTGGGTTAGTGTCAGACCAATAGCGGTGGTTTTGTTTGTTAACTTCACCATTCACATAAAAGTTTGTCTCATCACTGAATAAAATCTTCTGCGTGAACTGAGGGTTCTGTTCCAATTTTTGTTTTGCCCATTCTGCAAATTCTGTGCGCCGATCTGGGTCATCCTCATTGAGATGCTGCAGTAGCTGGAGTTTGTAAGGGTGCCATTTGTGAGTAGCTAATATCCACCGAAGGGATGTTCAAATAATGCCACTCTCCAGTGACATGCGGCGAGTGATACACTGTGGGCTCTTGCTGAATAAACTAGGACAGCCACTGATGTTTCTTCATTAGTGTCTGTTTGACCTGCTACCTGCACTGATCACCACCTGCACTCATGTATATATCTATCTACGTAGCACTCTTAATTCTTATTCTCATGTATATATCTCATGTATATCTCATGCACATATCTTTCTACGTAGCACTTTTAATTCTTATTCCTACTTTTATTTTTTCATGTCTATTTAAGTGCTATTTATGACACTATGTTTGCACTGAAGCACCGCAGCAATTTCCTAATGTTGTAAACCTGCTCAACATTTGGCAATAAACCCCTTTCGATTTCTGATTTCTGATTTCTGAGTGAGTTTTCTTGCGTCCACATTTTGGCAAATCCAACACTGAACCAGTTTCCCGAAACTTAGCAAGCAGTTTGCTAACTGTAGCATGGGAGATGGGTGGTCTTGTACGGTGTTTTGCATTGAAATTGGCTGCAATGACCCGGTTACTGCGTTCACCAGATTATCAACACAATTTCGATCGGCTCCTCACATGTTAACCTCTTCGACATGTCAATGGCTGTGAACAAAGAGAAACTTGTAAATAACTCATGAAAGAATAAAGTTACGTTGAAACCAAGCACAACATTGTTTTTCTTGTGACATTACCAATAAGTTTGATGTGTCACATGGCCCTCTTCCTATTGAAAAAACAAAGGTTGTATCCAAAATTGCCAACTTCTAAATGGCCACCATGGTCACCTACCATCTTGAGGAGTTTGCCCCCTCACATATACTAATGTGCCACAAACAGGACTTTAATATCACCAACCATTCCCATTTTATTACGGTGTATCCATATAAATGGCCCACCCTGTAGATCAACAAAAGGGTCCAGTTCAAAGGAAGTTAGAGAACCTGGGAACCATCATCTACAGCTATGGGGCCGAGTGGTTTGAGGTAAAGAGCAAGACTCAGAGACAGCAGAAGGCCCTTTAAGCCACTTAAAGTCCAGGAGACAGCAGAAAATTGACAGATTAGTGAAAGAGAGAAGACAACTGATGAAACAGTGGAGGAGGGCCTATGAGACAGAAAGGGAGGGACTTACTGCCCTGCCCTATAGAATAAAGCAACAACTTACTAAGCTACGAAAAAAAGAACACCTCAAATGACAACTTAAGAAAAAAGAACGGACAAGGACCCTGTTCTTCAGCAACCCATAGAACTTTATTAAGGGCCCTTTTGTCGAAGAAAAGAGCGGGTGCCTCAAAATGCCCATAAAAGACCTGGAAGGTCATCTGAGGAAAACTTACTCTGAGGATCAGAGGCATGAGCCAGTTACTATTCCGAGTGATATGCCACCTATCCAGGCACCTGAACACCAAATGGACACAAGACCACCTACATGGAGTGAAGTGGAGAAGGTAGTGAAGCAGGCAAGAGGAGCATCGGCCCCAGGACTTAATGGCTCTATAAAAACACCCCACGAATCTTCAAATACCTGTGGATGCTGATGAAAGTACTGTGGCAGAAAGGAGTGATTCCAAAGGCTTGGCGAAAAGCAGGAGGTATTCTGGTATATTCCCTAAGGAGAAGAACTCCTTATCCATCAGCCAGTTTCGCCAGATCAGCCTGCTGAATGTAGAGGAAGATCTTCAGTGTCTTGGCCCAAAGACTATCTACTTCTTCTCAGGAAGTCTTGAGCATGCCAGCGTCATCTGGCACCAGATTTACACTGCCAAGAAAGAACAAAGACCTTCATGTTGCCTTTTTAGACCTTGGCAATGCCTTTGGGTCAGTTACGCACGAGATCTTGTGGATGGCCATCAACTATTTCAGCATACCAAACCACATCACAGGTCTGGTCAAGACCTACTTTGGGATTTACAGGTTTGTGTTACAGCTGAGAACACCACCACAGCCTGGCAGCAACTGGGAATTGGAGTTATGGTAGGCTACACGATTTCCCCTCTGTCATTTATCATGGCAATGGAGTTGGTCATGTAGGCATCCCGGTGGGTAGTGGGAGGTGAGAGACTCAAGAGTGGCTTTCGTCTTCCTCCCATTAGAGCCTACATGGATGACATGGCCATCATTACAACAACAAAACCATGTACTGGGGATTGCTACAGAAGCTCCAGGAAAACATCGAATGGGCAAGAATGGAGTTTAAGCCAAGTAAATCTCGCAGCATCTCCATCATTAAAGGAAAATTGATAGCTGAGCAATTCTATATCAGTGGAGAACCAATTCCAACAATCTTAGAGAAGCCCATAAAGAGCTTGAGACGGTGTTATAATGCAGACCTCAATGATACATGGCAAGTAGAACAACTAAGAACAACTTGGCTAATGACCTCAAGTGGATTAACAACACAGCACTCCCAGGGAAACTGAAGCTCTGGTGCTTCCAGTTTGGGTTATTGCCCAGACCATTGACAATGTACGAGGTTTCACTCAATCGTGCCAATCGACTAGAGAAGCTAGTGAGCTCCTACGGTAAGAAGCGCCTCAGACTTCCCAAATGTCCATGCCCGCTGTGTACAGTCCCAGCCACACTCAAGAACATCTTGGTTGGTTGTAGGACTAGCCTCAGGGCAGATACACATGGAGACACAACCAGGTCCACAGGTGTCTAGCCAAGAAAGTTGAGTGCAAAAGAACCAAGAGGAGCGTCAGTTTTCATCAACATTTGTCCGGGAGGGAGACAAGCCGAGGGCAAGCCCCCTCAACCCTGGACCTGGGCCCGCTGAAGGTTGCCAGAGATTGGCAGATGCAAGTGGACTTGGATCAGAGGCTAATTTTTCCCACAGAGATCGTAACAACTACTCTGCGACCTTGTCCTTTGGTCTAATGTCCAAAAACTTGTGTACGTCATTGAGTTGACGGTACCATGGGAGGAAGCAATTGTGGAAGAATTTGAGCGTAAGAAGCTGCGGTATGCCAACTTGTCCGCTGAGGCAGAGGACAGAGGCTGGAAGATCAAGGTGCGCCCTGTAGAAGTGGGCTTTGTTGCCAGTACAATAGCAAAACTGCTTAGAGAGATTGGGATCAGAGGAAAGGCACAACGGCAGGTTATAAGAGAATTAGCTAACACTGCTGAGAGGACCAGTTACTGACTATGGCTAAAAAGGGCTGACATCACTTGGGCAGATAAGGCAGTCAGCTAACCACAAAACACACACTCAAGATTGAGCAACCCGTGGTGGACCTGCCTCAACAGGGGGCGTCAAAAGGGTAAAACATAACATTAGAAATTTCGCTGCTTGAGTGACACAGCTGTCTCAGGGCCTCCTGGGGACTGTGCAGTTAACCTCATGGTAGTGAAACCAAAAGGAGCAATGAAAGAAAAGAAAAGAAAAATGTTCTGCTCTTCTCCCCTCTGCTCTTTTTTCCTTTTCTGGCAGGCAGTGGGGAGGTAGAGTGTACAGCCCGATCCGGCGGAGAGGTGTGGGAAGCCAGATCGGGCGCCCCCCTTCCGGCTTTCCTCTCTGCTCTCTATATTGTCCCTTTTGTCTTACTTCTCTTTATCACCTTTTCTATCCCTTTGAAGAAGTGAGGCACCATAAATTTTAAAGAGGTAAGTATAATTTCTTAGTTGCAGTGAAGAGATAGAAGAAAATAAACTGTAGAAAACGAAACAGAAGAAAGAAGAAGAGAAATAACAATTTAACATAAACCAGTGGGACACTCCGGGGCCTGTTCAACCCTGGCAGGGCCTTCTTGGATAAGGGTGTCTAGTGAAAATGGCCGAAACAGAATTTACTTGTAGGAAAAATGTAGGGATATGCTTAAAAGAAAATAAAGGTTATTATTCCTTGTGTGGCCCTCAAACTATAAATAAGTTTAATGCCGTTTCTTTACATTAAAACCCCGGTTTAGTTCTTAAAGCTAGTACTAGCTAGCATTTCACTGCACAGTATTAGTGGAATGACAATAAATATTTACCTTAAAATTAAAATGGCATCGCTTCTTAAACTCGCACTAAACATTTATATTGGAGGTAAACTGTGGTGGCATCATCCATATGAACAGAATTCCTGGTAACATTTCAGTGAGAATTTTCTGTTGATTGAAATATTCTGGAATTTGTGTGGAAGCAATGGGCTTCCTCACAGTGTCAGTGCTCTAGTCATTACTCTCTCCCTCCCCCCCCCCCCCCCCCGCCTAGTCTCTTTGCTCCATGATTCAAAGACTCTCTGACAAGTTAATGAGTCCTCCTCTCCCACTCTTTTCTCTGCACACCCTCGACTTTGGCAGACCTGATTATACCCTGTCATATATTGGAAAAAGTTATGCTGGTTGTTGTTTACGATACTACTTAATGCAGGAAAGGGGATGTTAGGGCATTTAAAAGTGAAACACCTGTTTTTAAGGCATATTTCTAACCGTGCAGTCACAGCAAAAGTTCTACTATTATCCCAACTGTGCAGTGATATTGTTACTTCTATCCATCCATATTTTGCCTCTTAACTGGGTCCAGTTGACCGGGGGAGAGATCCCCAAACCTCCCTTTCCCAGCCATCCTCCTTCCAGTTGGACATGACTAAAACATTTATATCTGACAATCCCAGTGCCCAAACCATCCCAACTGTCTCAGTTCAATATGAAGGACTCTGTACTGGCTTGACTCTGATCCCTTTTTGAATGACAGAGCTCCTTAACTTATCTCTGTGGGAAAGCCCTTTAGAGGAAGCTCATTTCCGCTCCATCTACCTATAACCTCATTCTTTAGATCACCACCACAGCTTGTGACCATAGTTAAGGGTGGGAATGTAGATTGACCAGTAGACCGGCAGCTTTGCTATCATTCGTAGCGCCCCTCACCATAAGTGAATGTTAGCACTTATAATACTGCAGACGCTGCACTAATCTGTTTGTCTGTCACTGTATTTTCAGAGTGTCAGAGTCTATGACCATCCAACCAATGTGAAGGTTTAAGCACGGCATTATCACAGTGGAATTGGTGAACATAGTCACCACTCTTTGAGTCCACTGCTGTTGCTATTTGGGTAAAACATGATAATGATTATAGGAGCCAGCTGAAGAAGACGACCAATAAAGATTCGACTGGGATCTTCAAATTACAGTAATTAACCAGAGCCCAGAGAAACATTGTTTCAAATGGCCCGCATATTCTAGCAGCACCCTTACTTGTGACTTTAAATGACTATGAATATGTTGCTGTTTAAATCAGCCTTGGGATTGTAGCATGGTGAAACAGTAATGCAGCTAAACCTCTGTCACTGAATGCCTTGGCCCTGATCTGAAGCACTGTGTCATTAAGGGAGCAAATTAACTACAAATCGCACATAATGATAATGTTGCTCTCTTGGACCCTAGTTAGGATTTTTTTTCCTCTATCAAAAGTCAGTGGCGGCAACAGAGCTGGACATGAAAGGCATTCAGTGTCTTGCTTGAGGACATATAAGCGTAGAGAAACTCACTCCCCGCATGATCACACAGAATAACACATCTGCTATAGCAGATGTTGGCAAAGGAGTCTGAATGTATGAATGTAACAGTTACAAGGCAAAAGCTCATACGTGCAGACAAAACGAGTTGGTATGTGACTGTTGCTGTAATATTACTGTATGACTGACTAAACATATACAGGGCAGCTTTTCTGTAAACATGCTGTTAGACAGTGAGTGGCTACCTGTACCATCTTCACTGAATACAGTATAAACAATACAACTGTTTTCTAGGCAGCAGCAGCAGCATCCAGGATGCTGTCAGTGTTAGGTTATTTCCCACCATGGTTCGCTGTTCAAAAGCAGAAGGTCATTTTCACACATATTCAAACAGTGACAGCTCTTCCTACTAAACTACATGTTGGGTTATGTGCACACAGCTGAGTAACCCAGAGAATTACACTCGGCATCATGGATGAAACTTTTGACAACCAGCTTTTGCTGTTAGAATAAAAAGCTGGCACCGCAGCACAGGGTCTAGTAAAGGTTTAACATAAAGTGGTGTAATTAGCTAAATGTAATTAAGAATCACTGAAGATGTTCTGCTTTTTTGGGGGGATTTTTCCCTTTCATTTACAGTTTTGGATCTAATATTTTTATTCTTTTTTCAACTTCTTTTTCAGAAGTGCACAAAATGCCATAAAATGACATTATATAATTTAGCTATTTTTCCAAACTCCGAAACACAACGTATTATCAAATGACCGCCGTGTATTCTATTTATTACAACAAAGTAACTGTATTCTGATTACCACCTATTTAAACTGTAACTGTAACAGAATACAGTTACTCATATTTTGTATTTTAAATACGCTGGTACATGTATTCCCCAACACTGTTCATCACAGCGTGTTGGCACAAGCAAAACTATTACACATGTACATGAAATGGTCTTTTTTTGTTTTGTTTTCTAGAGAAAGTTTAAGTGAAATCAGCCACCGTAAAATTAAACCAGTCATAATAGGGATGACCAGTTGGAGTGTCAATGAAATTAGCAGTTACATGAGCAGTTGCTTTTTTTGATATACAAAATGTGCATTTCTGAATGATTATTGGTAAATTCAGAATTCTGCCTATCTGTCTAGAATCCGAGAAACAGATAAGTGCAGTGCACCTATCGCTGCTTTGTGTTCAGTCTCTTGACAAACTTGAGAGTTTTATCTGAGTATGCAGGACAGGCCCTTAGTGGCCACACAACAGACATCACACAGATTACAGCACCTGTGTACACAGATGCTGACTTTCATGCCGTGTATATATTTATATATACTCACAAAATTGTGTAGGAGTACAAAAGCAAAGGAGGGCAAGTGTGAGATGTGGAGATGGATGTCACCTGCATGAGGGACAGTGACTGAGTCAAAGTAAGTGAAGAAGAAAGGCATTGTAAACTTCAAAAGCAACATTAGAAGCACACATTGGTTCTAGCTTCATTACTCCTTATCCAGTTTCTCTGCATCACCATTTCCTAACTCGAACGCGGAGCAAGCTTTACCTAGACATCAGTAACATGTAGAAGAGAAGGAAGGCAAGTAGAGATGAGATTATTGATCTATGAAAATCCCATTTTATATTACTTGGACATATTAGGACCAGTCTTCAAGGTGTGGGAAAGTCAACGTGAAAGAGGACCCAATGTAAATTGTACTCTATAGGAAGTGCAAAAAATATCATTTCATTAGGAATAGTTATGGTGTAAAAAAGAAGATTTGGATGGGAGGTTAGTTAGTTTTTAGATCATTCATTTATCACGACAGTCAAAGTAACTGTTACAAACTTTAATCAGTGGCCAGATTTGCTAACGTGATGAGCAAACTGGGTTTTGGCATAAAAAGAGTACTGTCTGTATCTACAAAGACAGCGTGATGACAGGATGGCATGCAAGAGGTGGGAACGCGTAGATTTTTGCAATTTACCTTGTTGCATATGTACTTTGAGTTCCTTTCCTGTGTAAAATATAGGGATGAGAATATTTCAATCAAGCATGCAAATAGATTTGCTAACATAGTTGTACTAACTGACATAAAAGTTACTGATAATTGTGCTGAATGCCAAAACAAGTTTGCAGTATTTCAGTTGGTTTCTGAAATATTAGGCTAGAAATATTATTTCTCAACTAAGATAAAGAAAACTACAGCAAGCCAAAGGGCATCCACATGTCTGTATGAAATGACAAGCTCTACAACATTACAACCCAGTTTTCTGCTAGCCTTTTGTACAGTAGGTAGATTAAAGAGTCCTTTCACAATGAAAGTGTTTTTGCAGCCAACAATAAAGTCTTGCTTTTTGTTTAACCCACCTCATCTTCGTGTATCTGCACTTGGGTCCTGTCACTCCTATTTCCACACAATTTGCATCGCTAACCGTGACAAAGGATCTCATTGGGTTTTAATTTTAAAAATTTTCCCAAAATTTTTAAGTTGCTAGTTCAGTTTGAATATGGCTAGAACCATATTCAAACTTAAATGACACTAGTACCCTTTATTAGCACACAATCTGGGATTGGTCACACATTAACACAATGCCGTTTACAACCAAACACCATCCATTACTTTGAACTTTTTTGACAAATTAAATAACCAGTGTTCTGATTTTCTATACCTGCCATATACTGCACGATATATGTATCAGTAATATGTAACTGGCTTCATGGACACATGCCGTCTTATCAGCTTGACTGGGAAAACAGTAATTTAACTTTAAAAGAAGAAAAGGCAAACCTGCATTCCATATAACTTGCAAATGTGCAGAACTACTAATGTATCTTGTTTCATTCGGCAGATGGAAACTTACTGCCCCACCATATGCCTGCAAAACAGTTAACCAAGCAACCCCCATGATTATTTAATAAATATTCCCAATGCATTGAGTGCTGTTCTGCCTTGGGCTTGAATCCACAGTGAGTTAACTTTCAGCAGGGTGACAGGCAGAGTTGATATTCTTGTTGAGAGTAAGTCTGCAGTGTTCCAGTTTGGAAATCCTGCTTTCCATGCCATTTACAGAAACCTTGTGCTGTGGTTTGGGAAAGGTTCTTTGTAAGAGAACTGCATTCTTATGTACGTATGGAAGGATGAATGGAAAAGGTCTACAAGCTGCATTCGGATGGACAGATGATTGAATCGAGGTTGTACCTCATGAAAGAATTTTGCTACCATGTTTGACTCAGTGGAGGAATCAAACTAAGACGGAATTAAAGATTTCTGAAGAAATGTTCTGTTTTTTTTCTCCCCAAATGTCAATATTTATCACTTTGGGGGGAAAAATAAACAAATAAATCAGATCCATTTTTTAATTGCAATACATTTTTGGTGCCAGCAGGTTCTGTAAATATCTAACAACCCTCATAAATTTGCTTGTGAGGTTGATCTATTCTGATTAGTTATAAACAGAAAGAAAACCACAGTTCACAGGCAACTTGTTGTGGTTCTTGGAATACATTCATATGAACTTTTAGCTACTGTCGTTCAATCCAGTATCCTACCAATGCATATGATCCAAATAACAACAGGACTTGATACAGTGAAATAGTTCTAAAATAAAGGCTGAGAAGCAAAATGGAAGAAATGCAAAGGAAACAAAAACAAAACAAAACAAACATTATCCTAAATGACAATTCTGAAAATGCACTGGCATAAGAATTGTTATACCAGTGCATTCTCAGAAATGCCAAAGTTTGCCAAATTTTACAGAACAAGATCATGGATACAACCAGCAGAAATTAGCTTCCTCCGAAGGGTGGCTGGCTGGATTCTCCCTTAGAGATAAGGTGTGAAGTTCAGCTATTTGGGAGGGGCTCAGAGTAGAGCTGCCGCTCCTACACATTGAAAGGAGCCAGTTGAGGTGGTTCAGGCATCTGACAAGGATGCTTCCTGGATGCCTCCTGGGTGAGGTGTTCGGGGCATGTTCCACCGGGAGGAGGCCCCGGGGCAGACCCTGGACCTGCTGGAGAAATTATATCTCTTGGCTGGCCTGGGAATGCTTTGGAGGTGGCTGGGGAGAGGGAGGTCTGGGCTTCTCTGCTTAGACTGCTGCCCCTGCGACTGCTGCCCCAAATAAGACCGGAGGCCGGAAGAAGACCGATGGATGGTTGGCCAATCCTAGCCATATTAAAGGAAGTAATAATTATTTTTTTAATGGGTTGAACCTTTCAAAATCTACCAGCTGTCATATGTATAACATTAACAAAGCTAGATTGATTTACAATTGTTGAATACCAAATACAAATGTGGAATATTCTATCTAATTATAACAGAGAAAAATACAAAACAAAGTTGTGAAATCTTGACTCTTTCCAGCATAAAGGCAAGTGCTATTATGCTAAATTGTTTTCTTCCTCTTATCTCTTACTTCCTTCCCATCCAGGTCTCCACCCTTCTCTCCACCTCCCCAATCTTCCTTCCCGGTGAAAGTGTGTGGGATGCAGGAAGCTCTGCGTTTTGCATATAAGCTCATTATTGTGACTGACAAGGAACTTACACTGTTTCTGCAGTGCTGCCCTGTACTTACAGTGTTTTTCTTCTGCAGAAGACTGGATGGCATTGTTGTTGCTTGGACTTGTTTAGCGTATGGCAGTTGCATAATTTTTCTTTCTTTATTAATTTCCCCATATGTCTCTGTTGGTCATCACATGCTGAGGCAGTTTAAAACTAAGCTAAACTTTAAATATATGTGAAGTTGTACACATTTTTCAGACTGGTCTTTTTTGGACCCCAGTTAGTTGTGTGGGAAAATCCTAGTAGATCAGCAGTTTCTGAAAAACCCAGACCCGCCTGTCCCAGACCTTGAGTATTGGTAGTTGGAGGCCAAAGCAGATTTTAGCACAGACAGGACTGGGTACTATTTGGGAGATTTGTCCACATTTTGTGCTGCTGATATCACAGTAATGATGACATTAATCTATTTAGAACGAAGACATTGTGAAGTGAAGTTTTGAATGCCCTTTAAAATAGTTTTTGTATTTTCCAGTAAAGGAAATCATTGGAGACCAATGATACAATTTGAAGGGACAGAAAGACTGACTGTATCTGCTTTTAACCTTATCAGCCAAGAAATGAACTACTTAATGCTTTTATTGCAGTTTAGATTAACAGACAGTAACAAGTATGTTATGTGTTATGTGTTACTATGTGTGTACAGACGCGGCTATACTGGCTTCATGTATCCGTGTCTGTTTTCTAGACTGTGGGTTAACTTTCATCAAGTCCAAACCATTTAAATCATCACAGTCTCAGTTTTGAGTTATTCTATGTGAAGCAGCTTGGTGAGTCATGTTAATACAGACAGGATGTCAGTAGACTGCAATAGGCAAATAAGTGCCATCATTCCTTTGTTAGACCACTGACTGATTGACTCTTATGGAAAGTTGCCTCTGGTATTTAACCTACAATATGCTAATAAGCACAAATGGCTTGTGGCAACTTAGCCAAAGGAACTACTCTACAAATACCTTCAACCCAATAACATGCAGAGTTCTTGCAGACAGCTCACCATTTTAGTGATAGAGATAAATATTGGTGGCTTTAGAGAGTGCTTTTGCATAGACTGGATGTCATTATGAGTGAGCTCTGGCACAGTCACTTCTTCAAGAATAATATGCAGTGGTTTATGTGTGCTATGCATTCACATGTAAAAGAAAACATACATACTTGTACTTTAAAAAAACAAAACAAAACAAAACATGCTGTGTCTACACCAGCCATTACCCTATCATGACGCCTATTTATTCAATTCTCTCAATTTGAACTCTGAAGCTTTTTAGTAAGTTTGCTCCTGACTGGGTAGTTATTTTCTTCCAGTTGTCCGAATACAGCTTTTTTAGGCATTCCGTAGAACATGTAGATGAACTCAGCTTAAGTACAGGAAAAGTCTTTGTTATTAATGACACCTTTATAATCCAACACCAGATGCCTCAACACTAGGCTTTTAGACAACAACAATATGTAATATATATGTGCTATTCCTGTTTAATGATGTATTGCTAACCTAAATCAGCATCATTTGACTTTAAACAACCCCAAATCCATAAAAGTTGGGACGCTGTGTAAAAATATACACTATGTTGCCAAAAGCATTCGCTTGTCTGCCATTATTCTGAAATTGTTCCACAATTTGTAAATGTTTCTTCCTAGTATCAATTACTGAAATATTTGGTAATATTTTCCTCAGTTTAAACATAAGAATAAAATATGCATTTGTAAGATTTGAAAATCATTGCATTGTTTTCATTATATGTGTGTAAAATAAATGATAAAAATATGCATAAAATATTTGTCAAAAAAGTGTTGCCACAATAATAAGAAAAACAGTTTTGCCTCTTTTGGTGATCTGTCCAATTAAGTTCACTAATTAAATACAGTGGAGTTAATCCATTTCTCTGTGTGCACACAGTTCGCAGTGACTCAGAGCGCTGGTATAACCTTTCTCTTCACTCTGTGAGTGCAAAATAAAGCCCCCTTTTCTCTCTTTCAATCATTCACTGTATTTATACATAAACCAGCTACCGCTACCTGTTTGTCTAGCTCTACCATACAGCTAGCATCATAGTCACAACATCATAACATTAAAGTAGTTCACTAGCTGGGCCCACGTCCTCATTTTAGGTTTGAGAGTGTTTTAGTAGGTAAAGGTGTGTTTGGAGGCGTGGTCGCGCTCCCGAAATTCCGATACATAATCTCCAAGTAAAGGCCAATCCAACGCATCCCTTTCACAGCTATTTAGTTTAACCGCTCCTCTGGTAGGAATTTTTCCACTGTCAGTATATATCAGCACATGGCAAACATTAGCATTAACAGTCTTTACAGTCTAGAACAGCTTATTTTCATCATTTATTCCTTTGCTTTAAGAGCTGTCTCCGGGGTGAACACTATTGTAGAGTTTAGTCATTTGGTCCTGCTTTCGTTGCTTCCGAGCAAACGTTCTATCAGAGAGGTTTTGCTGATGGCAGTAAGTCATTTTCCAACACTTTCCTTTCTTAACTTCCCCATTGACTAGGATATCTCTGTCATTCCCCATCTGCTTTTCCATCGTCATCGTGTCTTGTGCTCCAACAAAATTGGTATTACATAGAATCTGTTCCATCATGTGACAACTAATTATAAAATTTTGAGCCAATCTCAAAAACTGAATGCAGGGCTTTTTTTGGGATACATCACATTCATTATTTCTTCTGATTGTGTTGATAGCATTAGCTATTCCTGGATATTTGTAAACTATCTTAATTTATGATGAGTACCTACTAGAGGGATTGAAAAAATTGTCTTTGCTGATTCGGCAATACCTCACTCATTCTCTCATTATTACACTTGTGAATCTGTGGACTAGGAGAGATGGAGAGGCTAGAGTGAGAGGGATAAAAAAGAGAAAGGTAGAATAATGTTAAAATAGAGGAGAGAGAGAAGAAAGGCCCAAGACAGACCCAAAAATAAAGGAAGAGCACTAATGAGTACGCTCAGGTTTGCTCAGTTGCTGTGACAACGCAGTGGCTTCAAGCCGCAAGAAAGCACATCTAATGAACACCACACACACACACACACACACACACACAAGAACACAGTACATCCCCTCAAGCTATTGTCATCTGCATGGGTTTCCAGTCATCCAAAACCCATCAAACACAACACACTCCATTGAGAACAAAAATGGCACGTGTCCATGTGCCTGCTTGTGAATGTGTGCAGTGAAAACTGCCAAGTGCATATGCCAACATAAAGAAATACAGCCAAAGCTTTTAGCCAAATCAGTCAGGACCAACATGCTGTGAGCGTGCCAGTCGGTGTGAACTGAACAGTTTTCGAAGGGGAAAGAAGAGCTCTCAAAAAAGGATTTAAAAAGCACCACAATGCAGCAGATCCTCATGCATCAGGACCTTAGGCAATCATGCTGACAGGCACAGTATGCAAGACAGTGAAATATAGTTTCTAAAAGCGTGTAACTCATAATGTGTGATTCTGTCTGAATGTATGAAATCAGAAGCTGTCGCCTGAGGCACTTGGCAGGAATTTCCTCTCCTGCTGCTTTTCTTTGCTTTAGTTCACTAGCCAGTGCATAATCGTCAGTCACCTCATATGCTGAATAATGGTTAGACAAAATGGTGATTAATGTATTGACAGATTAAATACATTTGTTAATCTATGGATTTTACCACTTTTTTGAGGTGGATATCTCTGTTTGTATTAGGCCTCTGTGGCCTTTAAAGGCTTTATACTATGATTCATGACTTTTTTATCATGCACCAAGGTCACTAATGGCAGTGTAGGCATTGGATTTAGTTAAAAACAACCCCTTTTATAGAGTTTCCACCTTAAGACTGAAGATTCAACAGTCTTTATTGTTACTATGCTATCATAACAAAATCCTAGCAAGATTAAGATTTATATATTTATATACAAAAAGGGACAATGTGTGATTTAACAGTAGCGGCTTTTAAACCATAGAATAAGCCTGCCCTATACAGCATACCACTGGTTTATTGTCCTTCTGGAAATTAATTGACAATACTGAATTTGACAATCGGAATTTATAAAATATGCAGTTATTTAACAGGATAAATAAATAACAGTGACTAAGGAAAAGTGTTGTACTAAGGTCATTCTATACAACTACACTTGTTTTTGCAACTGCAACATATAAATCCCCTGCTATCCCTTTTAGTTCCACAAGCTACATCCATTTTTTTAAACAGCCTATGGTGTCCAGCAACCTTCACTGTTACCTGCACAGTATGTCACAGCTCCAAGCACAGCATGTCTGGATGTCTGTGTAAGTATGTCAGTGTGTTTATCCATCTCAGCATATGATCTGTAGGGGAAAATGTCCTCTCCGGGGACTAGTGCAGGAGCTGGGTGCTGGAGTTAACAACAATGATGATCAAGATCAGCTGTTCAGCCAGTGAACCTCCAGCATGACACAAACATATGCACAAACACACGCTTGCATGCACAAGTTCAAACAGTATGTGGTTTGCGTTTCAGAGAGGTGGAGGGAGAAACAGATGCCAAACTGAAGCTGGGAGGAGTTCTCTCAACCTCATACTGAGCCCTCAAGGCACACAAAACCTGAAACACACAGCACAGCTCTGCAAAACACAATGCAGAACCTTTCAATGTGTGTCTACCATTTGATTTCAGTACATTGCGAGGAAAGATAATAAACAAAGCATCCTTGTTCAAATTGAAAAATTCATTTAAAACCTGTAAAACAGTGATGCACAACCCTGGAAACCAAAAAATATATTATATACATGCTCTGACAGGCACTGGCGACTATGGGACAACAGATAGGCAGGTGTGTGGCTTCTCAAATATATTCCAATCTGCTGAATTTATCACATGTGGACATCCATGAAGTTGTAGAAAAATCTGACAGATGATTGGTGGAAACAGGATGTACCTGAGCGTAGTTTAGAGCACAGGTGTTAAACTCCAGGCCTCAAGGGCCGGTGTCCTGCAGGTTTTAGATGTGTCCTTGATCCAACACAGCTGATACAAATTGCTAAATGACCTCTTCAGCATGTCTTGAAGTTCTCCAGAGGCCTGGTAATGAACTAATTATTTGATTCAGGTGTTGCGATCCAGGGTGATATGTAAAACCTGCAGGACACTGGCCCTCGAGGCCTGGAGTTCCACACCCTTGGTTTTGAGTGTCATGGCAAAGGCTTTGAATACTTATGTACACAATTTATTTTTGCTTTCTATTTTCAATAAATATGTAAGAATTTCAAGCAAAGGTTTTTCAATGTGTCATCAGGGGGTATGGCTGATCTGATATCCTCATGTTGGTGTTGTTCCCAGATCATCATACTAAATGTTGTTCCAGGATCAACATTGCAAGTAACCAATCAGAATGCTGTGACATCATACTTTTGCGACTTCGGGAAAAACTGGCGTAAAACAAAAAACTGTACTTAAGCTGCATGAAACCGCCTCTGTCCACCGATCAACGGACCCTGACCCTAACCCTAACCGTAACCCTTTAATAAACAGTAAGCAGAATTAATATTGTCCTTGCAACATTGGAATTTCATAAATGCACGAATGGCTTGGCGCGCAAAGGAATAACGTCACAACAATGTGATTGGTCACTTGCAATGTTGAACCTGGAACAACATTTTCATGATGGTCTGGGAACAACACCAACACGAGGATATCAGATCATCCCAGGGGGTATTGTGTGTTGATTTTTTTGGGAAAATGAACTGATTCCATTTTGGAATAAAGCTGTTACATGAAAAAAATGTGGAACAAGTCAAGCGCTGTGAAAGCTTTCTGGATACATTGTATCATATGTCACCTGAAAATGGAATTTTCACTACAAGATGCATTTCTTCTTTCCCTCTTATTCTGTGCACTTCCCTACCAGTCTCCAATCTGCTTTGTTTCTGACCATGTATAGGACTTGCACAAGATGAATGAAAATTGTTGTTCACTGCTTACCTTCCTCAGCAGGTTGCAGATCCTCTCGATGTTTCGCAGTCTCTCCCTCTGTAAGAGGAGCAAACGGAAAAGTTATGATGAAAGACGAAACTACAGAAATACTGCACATTTGTCCTTGCACTGTTAAGTTGCACTTCTTTTGAGAGCCAGTGCTGAAGGTGAAAAATCAATGGTTATCCCAATTTTGCTACTGCACAGAATTTAAGATAATGTGGGGAAGCATGGTGGCGTGGTGATTAGCACTGTTCCCTCAGAGCAAGAAGGTCCATTAGGGACTTTCTGTGTTGAGTTTGCATGTTCTTGTTTGTCTGTCTGGGTTTTCTCCAGGTACTGCAGCTTCCCCCTAAAGTCTTTGGACTGCAGTTAGGGGTTAGGTTAACTGGTTATTCTAAATGGCCCATCTGTGTTAGCCCTGTGACAGACTGACAGTCTTTCCAGGGTGTACCCTGCCTCTTGCCTTATCACAGCTGTGATAGGCTCCAGCCCAGCCCACGACCCTGAATTGGATAAGCGGAAGAGGATGGACGGATGACTGAATTAAGATGTGCTCATTTTCCTTCTACAGAAAAATCTGTTGGAGAAAATTATTGGTCAATGAATTTAGCTCTTATGTTGAAGAGAGAGCTGAAGACAAAGTTTTCAATTCACTTATTTCTAATTGCTTCCTCCATCTAGCCTTACCTTAAGAGTATATAACTCACTCATTCAGGATCAGAGGAGAGTCACTGATCCCCCAAATCGAAAGCAGAATGTCTTCTGGAAGCTCTCATGTGTTTCAGTCATGTAAAGCTGGGAGAAGATCCCAGGGCAGTCCTGGATATAGTGGACAAATTATGTCTTTTATTTGACTTTGGTATCCACCCTAGAAGAACTGGGCGAAGTCTGTGCATTTTGGCTTCAGTTGATGCTCCTGTGATATGTGGTAGTGGTGGGTAACATATAAATTCTGAAAACATTTGAATTTGTACCCAGTTGAACAACAGGAAACATATAGTCTGGAGATCACGTTCTCCTGCACTATGGTCATTTTTTCTCCACATTGATAGAGAAAGTTATTCATTCATACATAGCTGATTTGTGGAGCTTTTTCCCAGCATTAATGGTGGCTGCTACTTGTTTATATAAGTTTTAATATTTGAGTGTTCTCAGCTTGTATATTAAGCTGCAAGATGCTTAAATCAGCACTCACCACAATGCTGACTCTAAAAGCAGCTATTTCACCACTGCTTTTAACATCATGATCAAATATTAATCAATTCCTATGGATGACGCAACCTGCATTTGACTGGCGGTGCTGCAAGTCCACAGGGGAGCAATGCAAAATACCGACTGCTTATAAATCATGTATTGACCCGAGTGTCAGCCCGCTTGTGCTTGTGGACAGTCATTTTGAGTTTATCTGTGCGCCTCATATACCGTCTGCAAATGTCAACAACAGAGGCTCTGTGGGAATGATGAAGTATATGAAAAATTATTTATCCACGTGCAGAACATCAAAGGTAGCATGTCAAAAGCTGAACCGATATTTAGTTACCACATAAGAAAAACGGTAATAAAATGCATGAAAATGAGCTGAAATAACTGGAGTGAAAACACACTCGGGTGCCTATGAATACAGAGTTTATGAACATTGCTCTGCAGCGCTGCTTATTGTCATCCTTCCTCACATACTGAAAGCCACGGGCAGTCTCTGCATCTGTTTACAGCATAGTTTGACCTAAATTTAAGCCCTTTGCGGTTTTTAACCTACCTGCACATTTTTTATACCACATTTTTTTATGCTTACTGCAGGCGGAGAGCACATGAATTAGATTTTTCTGCAAAAATGTGTCAGCGAGAACCCTTCCCTGTGTGTGTGTGTGTGTGTGTGTCTGTGTCAGAGACAGAAGAAGGCTCTCATTGGAAAGACATAGGCTTAGAGAGACAAGATGCTGTGTGTGTGTGTGTATATGTGTGTGTGTGTGTGTGTGTGTGTGTGTGTGTGTGTGCGCGCGCAGAGGCAGTGAGAAGTGGCTTCTGTCCGTTCTGGCGGTGAGTTATTTCAAACACACAGCAACACCATGAAATATGATTTGTATTCAGCCCGAGGCTTAACTTTGATTCTTATATTCACTGTAATTTGTTTGAAATGTTGGAGTTTCATTTTGTGAATGTAATTTTAGTTCAGAACTTGAGCTTATCATTAGTAACAACAACATTATTAATAGAATTCTTATTGTTATTATGAATTGCTTATTATTAGAATATAGTCAATGAACAAATTCAAATTCAAATTCAAATTTTATTTGTCACGTACACAGTGATACACAGTACGATATGTAGTGAAATGCTTGGACAACTGCTCGTGACCTAAAGAAAACAAAAAAGGAAAAAGCTATGAATAAGATAGGAAATAAATATGAAAAATTAAAAAGGGTAAATTTAACTAGGAAGGAATAAAATATAAATTAAGGTTAAAAATGAAATAACTGTACAACACAAATTAGAATGAAGGGTAAATTTAACTGGGAAAGAATAAGATAAAATATATAAATTAAAGTTGAAAATAAAATAACTGTACAACAAAATACACAATATAGAACTATATAAGAATGTATGAAGAAATATAAATAAATATATATATATATATATATACACACACACAATAACAGCAGCTGTACAAGTATTAACCAGTGTTGTGCAATCCACATTATGTCTTGTGCAGTGCAAATATGCTTAAAGTGATTTAAGTGATGAAGTGAAAACAATGTCCAGAATGTCCAGTGTGTGTGTGAGAACTATATGTGTGGGTCAGTATTGTGTGGTGGTGTGATTGAGAGACCGTATCGCCTGCGGGAAGAAGCTCCTCCTCAGTCTCTCTGTGTTGGTCTTCAGGGAGCGGAATCTCTTTCCTGACCTCAACAGAGAGAACAGTCTGTTGTTGGGATGGCTGAGGTCCTTCACCATCTTCCTGGCCTTGGTCCAGCACCGCCTGCTGTAGATTGAGTGCAGGTCAGGGAGCTCGGAGCGGATGGTGCGTTCAGCTGACCGCACAACCCTCTGTAGAGCTCGTCTGTCCTGCATGGTGCTGTTCCCGAACCAGGTTAAGATGTTTCCCGCCAGGATGCTCTCTATGGTGCACGAGTAAAAGTTCCTGAGCACCTTGGAGGGCAGTTGGAAGTCTCTCAAGCGTCTGAGGTGGTAGAGACGCTGACGGGCCTTTTTCACCATGGTGTTGATGTGACAGGACCATGACAGGTCCTGCGTGATGTGAAGTCCGAAGTATTTGAAGCTGTCCACTCTCTCCACTGGGCACTTGTTGATGACGGGGGTCTGGTAGTTCCTCTCCTGCTTAGTGCTGAAGTCCACTATCAGCTCCTTTGTCTTACTGACGTTTAGAAGGAGGTTGTTCCTCTGGCACCAGTTCTCCAGATTCCTAATCTCCTTCAGGTAGGCCGTCTCGTTGTTATCAGAGATCAGGCCCACCACGACGGTGTCGTCAGCAAACTTGATGATGGTGGTGGAGCTGGTAGTGGCCACACAGTCATATGTGTACAAAGAGTACATCAGGGGGCTCAGAACACACCCCTGGGGGGCGCCAGTGCTGAGAGTGGTCGAGGCTGAGACATGTCCGCCCATCCTTACTGCCTGTGGTCTGCCAGTTAGGAAGTTGGAGATCCACTGACACATAGATGAGCTGAGTCCCAGATGCTCCAGCTTGGTGGTGAGTGTGGAGGGAATTATGGTGTTAAATGCAGAGCTGTAGTCTATGAAGAGCATTTTAACATAATTCCCCCTTCTAGTGTCCAAGTGAGTGAGTGATGTGTGGAGGAGATGAGAGATGGCATCGTCTGTGGAACGATTTGGACGGTAAGCGAACTGTAGTGGGTCCAGTGTGTCTAGTAGTGAAGAAATGATGAAGTCTCTGACCAGGCGTTCAAAGCACTTCATCACTACTGAGGTGAGGGCTACAGGGCGATAGTCATTGAGAGAAGCAGGGTGGGGTTTCTTCGGGACAGGAACAATGATTGACTCTTTGAAGCATGTGGGGATCACCGACTGAGATAAAGAGATGTTGGATATCTACCCACGGCTTCTGGTTGGGAAACGTTGTGATAGTCTTTGTCTCCACGGTATCATCTGCTAGTTTCCCGATGAATCCCACAACCGCTTCCGTAAACACATTGACATCATCATCGGAGCTGTTTCTGAACATGCCCCAGTCTGCGTCATCGAGTGCGTCCTGTAACGCGGCCACCGATTGATCCGTCCAGCACGCGACCTTCCTCTGAACCGGAACTTCCTGTTTCAGCCTTTGTTTGTATTTTGGCATGAGGAAGATGGCGGCATGATCAGATTTGCCAAACGGAGGGCGGGATTGTGCCTTGTAGCCGTCCTTGACCGTAGTGTAGCAGTGGTCCAGTGTCCTTACACCTCTGGTGGGGCAGGTGATGTGTTGATAAAAGTTCGGCGCTGCGCGTTTGAGGTTGGCGCTATTAAAGTCCCCCGTCACAATAAGCGCAGCGTCCCGGTGTTGTGTCTGGTGCTGTGTGAGTGCCTCATGCAGCTCGCATAAGGCGGTGACCGTGTCCGCTTGTGGTGGAATATAAACGGCACTTATAATGACCGATGTAAATTCCCGAGGTAGATAAAAAGAACGACACATGATGGACAGTAGTTCCATATTTGGTGTGCAGGAGCGTGTGAGAGGAACAACGTCCCGTGTCCTGTCCATGCGGTGAACCGAGAAGAACTTGGCCGGCTGGATGGCGTGGTCCGGCACCGCTGGGTTCAGCCATGTCTCGGTGAAGCAGAGGAGATTGCAGTCCCGAATGTCTCTCTGGAACTTTACCCTGGCCCTGAGGTCGTCAAGCTTGTTCTCCAGTGACTGGACGTTGGCGAGCAGGATGCCAGGCAGAGGTGTGCGGTGTGCACGAGCTCTCAGCCTGTTCCTGACGCCGGCTCGCTTCCCTCTAGGCCGCCGCCGCTTCCCTTTGTTCTCCCTCAAGATCTCACTCGGCCAGCTCGGATCCGGAGTTAAAAACTTCTAATTGTGAGTACATTGTATACCAATAGAAACAAGAGTGTCACTGTCATACCTAATGGTGATGATTTTGCCGATTTAGAAACGCTGAAAACTAACTTAAAAAACAAAGACAAAGAAAAAGTGGTCGGAGCAGTCGTGACAGCAGCTGACCTCACCGGCGCCATCTTTCATTCAGAAGAGTGAAATCACTGTAGCTAGATTTGTTGGTAATTTACCAGGTTCAGTGCTATTTTATGTATTAATCCAGTTTCCCATTTCATTAAGCAAGTCACTCTGACATGAGCTCCATATACTTAAAATATGCCAGTGATATCTCATATGTATCAACATCATATCAACATGTAAAAAAATTCTGTGTTATGAGATATTTGACGTAACTATTGCTGTCCAGTGCCAGGACTTAGCTACCTTCTTGACACTAAAACTTTGGCAATGCCCTAGTCTGTAATTGGTTTCATACTAGGGCTGTTCGATATAAGGATATATATCGGATGACGATATAAAAAAGTCTATCGTTTCATTTTACGCTATCGTTTGTTTCGTGGTGTCGCAAAATAAACTGTTTACGGCAATATTTTTTCATCGTTTTGATGGTCACTGTAGTGGCTATATTAATTTCTTAAAGTTCTCTCTTTCTCTTATATTTTATATAACCACACTACGGATTTTTTATGCGTTGTCATTAGCAATAATGACGGTAAAACCATCGCGTGTCCGGTTGTTTATTTTCCACATAAACCTTTCACAATAAAGCTCAAGATCCTGTTGAAAAATAAACCTTAGACTCAAACGTTAGAACAGGCTTTTCCCCGCAGCACGCTTTGTAATAAATACTCACATACTCAATTCCTACAACTGATGAGGATGTAAAATGAATATTTGATTATTATTTTTAAGAAGTACAGACTGCAACAGAGGTTCCTTCAGGAAAATGATTAATTTATGTCTGCGCTGTAAATAATGAAACCAGAGGTTCCTGGGTTGGAGGCTGCAAACAGCTCTGAGGTAACACCACTGCAAGAACAGCGAGAGATGAGAGTGTAGGACATAAATAAAACATGGTGGGAAAATGAAGGTGGCCATTGTATCTCTTTATAGCATTTAGGTGTTAAGAACCTCATTCCCAAGATTAATGGGACTTTACCTCTATAGATAGATGCTGTTTATACTCATAATTATTTGACTACTCCTTGAAAAACTCTCCACAATCTGCTCATCAATTTAATTCAATTCAATTTCAATCAATTTTATTTACAGCGCCAAATCACAACAACAGTTGCCTCAAGGCGCTTTATAAGGTAGACCCTACAATAATACATACAGAGAAAAACCCATCAATCATACAACACTCTATGAGCAAGCACTTTGGCAACAGTGGGAAGGAGAAACTCCCTTTTAAAAGGAAGAAACCTCTGGCAGAACCAGGCTCAGGGAGGGGTGGTCATCTGCTGCGACTGGTTGGGGTGAGAATTTAACATCCATCTGATTCTGGAAATTAAAAGATCAACAATTCTGGAGTGGCTGCAGCTGAGGAGATCCACTGATTGGAAGGTTGGTGGTTTGATCCCCACATATCCTTGGGCAAGATACTAACCCCAAGTTGCTCTCCGATGCATCCATCAGATTATGAATATGTGTGAATGTTAGATAGAAAGTACTTAGAAAAAGCATGGATGAATGAAACAAGTTGTATAAAGCACTTCAAGTGCTGAAGTGCTTTATAAGAATCAGTCCATTTAACGTGTCTAGGTCTTTGTCATTATCTTGCTGAAATACGCAAGCCTTTCCCCAAAAAGATCTGCATGGGAGCATATTGCTCTAAAAACTGTATATGCCTTTCAGCATTGATGTGCCCTCCAGATGTGCAAGCTGGCAGTTCTATTGGCACTAATGCATCCCCATAACATCAGTGATGGAGGCTTTTGAACTGAACACTGCTAACAAACTGATTGCTCTCCCTCATAGTTTGGAGGAAAATCCTTGTATTTGAAAACGAATTTTACATTTTGATTCTTGTGAACCACAGAAATGTTTGCACTTTGCCTCAAACCCGTTTAAATGAGCTTTGGCACAGAGAAGATGGTGATGTTTCTGGATCATGTTCACCAATAGGTTTTTCTTTGCTTGATGGAACTTTAACACATACTTGTCGATGGCATGGTAAATGACTTTGGAAGTGATCCTGAGTCCATGCAGTGATTTCCATGACAGAATCATTCCTATCAATAATGCAGTGCTGGGTGAGGACATGAAGTAGGGATGCACCGATACCACTTTTTTGGAAACGAGTACGAGTACTTGCATTTCAGTACTCGCCGATACTGATTACTTAATAAAAACATGATTTAAATTTGCAGGTAACAGCTTTAGTCCTATAATTTAACAACAAATAAACAAACAAGGGACCAGTTTGGAATTAAGAACATTTATTTAAAATGAAAAGCATTTTCTATGCAACATATTACAGAATAAATAATTATAAAAAAAACAAAATTTAATTTTAAATTTGTTTGTCTGTTTCTCTGTTTAGAAGTCTCACTAGCACAGTCACAGCTGGGATGACATCAGAGGCTAGTGCGTCGTAGCTGCTCACTTTTTTAGTTAGTTCCTCAAAGGGGGCGAGGATGGCAACAGTCGTCTCCATAAGAGCCCATTGGTGAGCGGTGAGATAGTCAGGGGCTGTATCCCAATTCAGGGTCTGCAGCCTTAAAGGCCACATTTCAAGGCCGATTACGTCACCGCGACGCGACGAAGGCTGTCCCAATTCGAAGGCTGCTCGAAATGCGGCCCTCAAATGCGTCCTTCATTTCCCTGAATTTTAAGAACGTGGCGGTGTAGACTTCGTGACCCAACATATCCCAGAATGCATAGCACGGCGGTGGGTGTGGATAATTTTGCTGAAAAAAACGGTGGACAGGGTCGCCCGAAGAGTAAACTTTAAGTAAGTACTGAATATTATGTCACTTATTTATGTGCAAATGTTTAATAACGAAGAACATTAAAACATTACTGTTGGCCACATGTCGGCAAAGTTATGTGACATTAATGACGTTTGTACAAACTTGGTTTTAAAGCCTTTACTTTAAAATATACGCCGTTCAATAGCTGACCTTAATCTTACAGAGAATGATCAAAGCTCATGTAGAAACAAACAAACAAATGAACAAATGATTTTCTCCTTCATTTCTGTCAAATAAAGCTGTATGAAACGTTTCCAGCTGTTAATATCATGGTTGCTAGGCAACCTGGGCAGCGCAACGGAGGCTAGACCGTCCCATTTCACAAGCCTCGCACTTCCGGCCTTAGCGGTCTTTAAGTACGCGGCCCTTGAGGATCGTTGAGGCAGCGTACTTTAAGGCTGCAGACCCTGAATTGGGATACAGCCAGGGAGTTCGTGCACTCGCTTTTGCTCAATGAGGGACTGGAGTATGTAATACGTGCTGTTCCAGCGCATCTGTACATCCTGCTGCAGTCTCTTTATTGGCTGGTTGAGCTGTCCCTGAATGTCCTCAAGGCGGGAGTAGGCTAAGGTGGAATGTTTAAAATGCCCAACTATTTTCCGTCCCACTGCTATAGCATCAGCTATGCTCCTCTGTGCTAAAAAGCGTGGGTAAATAAGCGTGGGTAAACTCTTTGTACTCGTTGTTGTGTTGGGATTTTAGGTGCTTGATTAAATTGCTTGTGTTAAATGCGCTACCTTTAGAGCCTCCTCTGGACAATTTCGCTGAGCACAATTTGCAGTCCGCCTTTGTTTTCGCGTCTTCGTTCACTTTGAAATAATTCCACACAGCTGATATGTCTCGCCTCGCTTTCTCCCCGCTCTGAGCTGCAGCCGGGGCGGGCACTCAGGGCCTGTGATTAACCCCTTACATGCCGCTCAAACATAGACAGGTCTCAGACCATGGTATCGGTCCTCGGTATCGGGGGACTTTTAACGAGTACGAGTACTTTAGAAAATGTGGTATTGATACCAGATACCGGTATCGGTATCAGTGCATCCCTAACATGAAGATTACGGTCATCCAATAGTGATTTTCAGCCATGTCCCTTTCAGGCTCTTAACATCCATGAGATCAACAGTAACGAGGTGAGGGTTAGGGCTGAGTTTGTTTTAACCTTACATGACTCCATGTCAATGCCAAGATATTCAGAGTGTTCATATTTTTACATTCAGGAATATTATTCTGAAATTCATCCACAATTTGTAGTGTTAGTTTACTGCAGATTGATGAAACTTGTAATGAAACTTTCCATCTATACTTCTGAGAAATGCTGAGATGCTAAGAAATGAATAAAGTTGTGTCTAAGAATCTAGATTACTCACTGATGCTTATCAAATAAACGCCAGGACTTTAGACCCTCCTGGACAACGAGGGTCTGAGGGATCTTCCAGGAATGATGACACTATATTCCGGAGGACTGGTTGGTGATAATTTGATACCTGCTGATCTCTAATCTTGAACGTAACCTGCTCTCAAATACATCTGCACTACAACTTACCTTTCCATAATACTGAAAATGCCGTAAGTTGCCTGGATGAGACAAAATCCCAGTTGATTGCAAAGTCCACTGGTGGACGTTAACAGGTTAATGGTGGTTAGGAAATCGCTTCTAGATACAGTATCACCACCGTCTATGGTAGTAGTGTGTTATCTTCCAGATACAGGCAAAAGCATGGAGGAATCTACTTTTTAAAGGATTTAAAGGAAACTTTAAATATAAATTACATTTTATATAGAGATATAGAGATTATAGAAAATTAATTTAGAAATTTAAAATATAAGATAAAGATGTTTTAGCTGAGGGAACTTTAACTCTGAGGATATGCTGAAAAGTTCTTGGTAAGAATTTATATTAACAGACAATTTGAACTCTCCCTCTGTCCTCTGATGTGACCTCAATCACTAGACTTAGAGACAGTTGCACATAGTCCTATCTTCCTGACATAAACAAGCCACAGCAGCCATGACGGACTCTGTCTGATAGCCAATTATCTCCACTGCTAATGTCCGGAACTGAGCATCTCATCAGGGACCAGTCCAATTCACTTCTGCACCGTCTCCCCTTGCCTTCATCTCCTGCCGGGTGTGAAAGACAAATATATTCTGCTATTATATGTTCAGTAATGTGTGTTTGTGGGTGTATGTGTGCACCCCCCACCCCCCCACAACTGTCTACTCATTTGCAAGCAATTAGGCTGATGCCTCTTTGAAATGTTACTTTGGTTGACAAGCAAGCGAGCAGCATGGAAGTATAAACAGGAAATGAAAAAGAAGGGGAGAGTGGGTTGGAGAGGGATAGATGGAGTGGGGAAATTAAAGTTACCTTCATTTTAAGAGGCAGAGCAGTTTAAGGTCACCGGCAGTGTTGGGACTAACGCGTTATTAAGTAACGCGTTACAGTAACTACGTTATTATTGTGGTAACGAGTACGGTAACTAGTTATTATGCCAAAATCAGGAACGCGTTAGTCGTTACTGGGATTTAGATAGGCTCGTTACTCGTTACTTCATGTGGTGGCTATCGCGGAGGTTCCACAGATTCAGTAACATTAGCAAGTGGTGGAGGCCAGCAGGTGGATGAAGGAAAGGGGACGCAGAAGGAAAAGAGACCCGAGGCGGCCGCCGGTCCAAGTGTGAACTGAACTTCGGGTAAGAAGTTATGACCTGCAGTCTATCTGGGTCAGATATAAACCAAGTTTAGGTGGAGTTTATTTTCGTTATTCTGACTTTTTCCGTACTGCGTACTAGCTAGCATGACGGAGTTTCTATACAGCTGGGTGGGTGCTATGTAGTTAATGATGTTGAACTTTATTTTGTTCATAAGTTATTAGAGTTGCCAACCGTCCCGTCTGGTATTCAGAGAAAATATTACGCGTTTCTTATTGAGGTGAAAAGGAACAGTTTGTCCCGTAATTCAGCTACAATGAAAAAGGCACAAAGCTGGAGTTATTCTGTGTCTTTGCTGCACAGCTGCCTCTTCTTCTTTCATTCTCCCCCTCCCTCTCCCGTTTCTACTTCAATCATGAAAACTGATCAATGATCAGCTGATCAGCTTTTCTCTGTTGTTTATTTATCGCCCACTTTGCGCCGAAAGAGGAAACCAGCGGATGTCGCGCTAAACAACAGCAGCACGTTTAAGCTTGATCAGCTGTTGTTAGAATTTATTTAATATTAATTTCTAGTATCAGCTGATGTTTGCTGGAGCCACAGCTGCAAAAAAGCTGCTGGTCATGATATGGGTTTGTACAGTGGGGCAAAAAAGTATTTAGTCAGCCACCGATTATGGAAGTTCCCCCACTTAAAATGATGACAGAGGTCAGTAATTTGCACCAGAGGTACACTTCAACTGTGAGAGACAGAATGTGAAAAAAAAATCCATGAATTCACATGGTAGGATTTGTAAAGAATTTATTCGTAAATTAGGGTGGAAAATAAGTATTTGGTCACCTCAAACAAGGAAAATCTCTGGCTCTCACAGACCTGTAACGTCTTCTGTAAGAAGCTTTTCTGTCCCCCACTCGTTACCTGTATGAATGGCACCTGTTTGAACTCATCATCTGTATAAAAGACACCTGTCCACAGCCTCAAACAGTCAGACTCCAAACGCCGCCATGGCCAAGACCAAAGAGCTTTCGAAGGACACCAGGAAAAGTATTGTAGACCTGCACCAGACTGGGAAGAGTGAATCTACAATAGGCAAGCAGCTTGGTGTGAAAAAAATCAACTGTGGGAGCAATTATCAGAAAATGGAAGACATACAAGACCACTGATAATCTCCCTCGATCTGGGGCTCCACGCAAGATCTCATCCCGTGGGGTCAAAATGATCATGAGAACGGTGAGCAAAGATCCCAGAACCACACGGGGGGACCTGGTGAATGACCTGCAGAGAGCTGGGACCAAAGTAACAAAGGTCACCATCAGTAACACACTACAACGGCAGGGAATCAAATCCCGCAGTGCCAGACGTGTTCCGCTGCTGAAGCCAGTGCATGTCCAGGCCCGTCTGAAGTTTGCCAGAGAGCACATGGATGATACAGCAGAGGATTGGGAGAATGTCATGTGGTCAGATGAAACCAAAGTAGAACTTTTTGGTATAAACTCAACTCGTCGTGTTTGGAGGAAGAAGAATACTGAGTTGCATCCCAAGAACACCATACCTACTGTGAAGCATTGGGGTGGAAACATCATGCTATGGGGCTGTTTTTCTGCCAAGGGGACAGGACGAGTGATCCGTGTTAAGGACAGAATGAATGGGGCCATGTATCGTGAGATTTTGAGCCAAAACCTCCTTCCATCAGTGAGAACTTTGAAGATGAAACGAGGCTGGGTCTTCCAACATGACAATGATCCAAAACACACCGCCCGGGCAACAAAGGAGTGGCTCCGTAAGAAGCATTTGAAAGTCCTGGAGTGGCCTAGCCAGTCTCCAGACCTCAACCCCATAGAAAATCTGTGGCGGGAGTTGAAAGTCCGTGTTGCTCGGCGACAGCCCCAAAACATCACTGCTCTCGAGAAGATCTGCATGGAGGAATGGGCCAAAATACCAGCTACTGTGTGTGCAAACCTGGTAAAGACCTATAGTAAACGTTTGACCTCTGTTATTGCCAACAAAGGTTATGTTACAAAGTATTGAGTTGTATTTTTGTTATTGACCAAATACTTATTTTCCACCCTGATTTACGAATAAATTCTTTACAAATCCTACCATGTGGATTCATGGATTTTTTTTTCACATTCTGTCTCTCACAGTTGAAGTGTACCTCTGGTGCAAATTACTGACCTCTGTCATCATTTTAAGTGGGGGAACTTGCACAATCGGTGGCTGACTAAATACTTTTTTGCCCCACTGTACATCTGATGAGAGGGAAACATGACGATGAAACCAGGAGATGTCCTTACTGAATCATCAGAGCTGAACAGGTGATGGAGAAACAGGTTTACCTTTTAGCTGACATGAATGAGTTGAAGGGAAGTTATGAACTGTTTCTGAGAGACAAATAACCCCAGGATCCTTTTTTAGGTAGCTGACAGCTGGTAACTGTGCAGGTGCGGATCTAGCAAAGTTTTGCCAGGGGGGCCAGGTAGGGCATTAACAGGGAGAGGTGGGCACAAAGAAATACTTTTCTTTCTTATTCTCATTTAAAATGTCTAGCTTTTAAAAAAGAATTATCTGAATCTTACAACAAACGATTGATAGATTAATGCATATATACCATCAGAACAGTGTGCATCACTGTCACAACAGTGTTTGTTTTTATTCAAAGGCTTTATGATTTTTCCTATAATGGTGGGCCAGTCTCTAGTCAAAATGTCCGGGACGATTTTGTTGTCCCAGTCCAGCCCTGTATGCAGCTCATCTGTTGTTACCTACATCTTCCTATTCAGAAGGCAGAATTTCCGAGTTCTGAGTACAATCGAAAGCACCACGACTGCAGTTTTTGTGTTGGATGTAAAAGGCGCACATGACACTGTGACGTAGGCTAGAATCATGGCAGCAGTCAGTGGCGGTCCAGGCGTGGGATTTCTCTTGTGGAAATATGCACATTATCTTTTCCTTTCTATTGGTAGGTGGCACAGTGCACTTGTGGCATGTAAGCAAGCTAGAAGACTGGCAATCTGGCTGGATATCCAGTTACGGAAGCAACACATTAACAAGAGAATTCTGAGTAAAACCAAAGTTACTTTCCCTAGTAACTAGTTACTTTGAAAGTAACGAGTAACTTGAAGTAACTGAGTTACTTTTGAGAGACGTAACTAGTAATGTAACTAAGTTACTATTTTAAAGTAACTTACCCAACACTGGTCACCAGTGACCTGTTTAGCATAAGGGTCCTAGTTACATCACAGCTACCCATTTATATGTATTATTCACCTATTTTTCATACTTAAAGGGAACATCTTCTAGTTTCTAACCATGACTTTACCACACCCTAAAATGGTTTTCTTGTAGCCTGAAGGATGTTAAAAGGACCTGCCTAGCGTACACTTAATAAACTGATGAAGTTTGTTCATAATGTTTAAATTCTGCCTGTCACTAGGTGTCTAAAGGTGACAGGCAATGGAGAGAAAGTGTTGGATGGCTTGCGGTAGCATTTAAAGAAGTCTGAAGAGGCTATAGAAGCTGCCATCAGTTTTGCCTGCATGCTTGGTGTGATGCTGACGCTGAGCAAAAAATGAATATTGGAAACACTCAAAAGCCACAAAATCCCAGTTTCTCTTTTTGTCATCTTTCTTCTCACTTATCACTCTGATGTCAACTCAGACAATTTTATCAGTGCCACTGGCTACAGGTTATTCCCTTTATAATAGTGGATGGGAATATGGTGGCACAAGGAGCCTCACTATAGTCAGTCATATAGGCATCAGAGGCCACAGGGAGGAAATTCCACTTAAGGCAACAATGTAATGAATAGTAAAATGTGTTTTCCTCACAGGACATCTGTGTTTGTGTGCATCAGTGTGCGCACCACTGAAATGTGTGAACTCCTAACAGTAATTGCAAAGCAAGCTGTTTTTTAGGATTGTGTAGAACAGAGTATGTTCTTGTGTGATAATATGTACTCCAGTGAACATTAAATCTTTACAATGTAGTGTTCTGCTCTGGCATTCATGTGGATGTTGCTTTGACTCTGAATACCCATCGAAGCATTGCCTGCAAGAGGTTTTTTATCATGCCAAAAAACTTGCAACTTGCGCATTCAGGTTTGTTGTTGGGACTGTACAATAAAGCAACATCTGAAAATACCCATATTAATTGACACCGCTGTAGGCCCACATTAACTTGATCCTTACTTGAAAATGCTTTCTCACATGGAGTTCTTGCACAATGCAGTAAAAGATTTAAAAGATCTCTATTTGACCTATTTGATCTCTATTTAAAATAGTTTGTTACTCTCTAAAAAAAAAAAAAAAGCCCTCCACAAAGCCAGGACATCTTACTATTTGTCACTGACTCCAGGGTTGTTCCTATTTTCCTTGACCAAAGATCTGTTGAGCCAATTATTTCTTTGATCTGAACTAGTATTCCAAAAATGTTAATTCTGTTCATCTGAACATAACGTTTTCAGTGGAGAAACTTTTCATCGCTCATACAAGTGACTTCTTCAGTCTCAGCTGTCTGCAGGTCAGCTAATTCAATAAAATCCTAATTCTGGTCTTCCATTTTCACAAGCTATCCTGATTGAAAAACAGCCATAAAATGATAAAAACACACATACAAATTCTGGAAAAAAAAACTTTAGAAACCCTCCAGTAAAAAACAGTCCATATGTTTTATGGGTAAAAGCCATTCCTCCATGTGATGTGACATTTTTCATAAATTTATTCCTCCAAGTTTCCCAGATTGCTACTCCATATTTGAGTGTGTGTGTGTGTGTGTGTGTGTGTGTGTGTGTGTGTGTGTGTGTGTGTGGCAGTTAGAGGGGAAACAACAAGAGAGCAACTTTTACATAAAGTTTACTGTGCAGCAGGGATGGATAGACAGTGATGCCGAAAGATAGCACCTGACCATGTGTCTGCATGAAGAATGTGCCCAGTGTGAGGTTCCTCCCTCAGGGAGCAGGCTGACAGCAACTGCTAATTAGACTTGCTGGTTTCAAGCAAGAAAGATGGAGACAGATAGAGCGGAAGGAGGAAAAGAAAACTGAGAGATATTATGCAAAAGTTAGGGAGAGACAGATCACATGGACAGTTTCAGTAAGAGGCCGTGTGTGTGTTAGAGAGATGGAGGGAAAAGTGTGGCTGTTCAGAATGAAACCATCAAACTGCCAGAAAGGTAAATGAGAGAATGTTTTCTTATTGTATACCAAAAACCAAGATGTGTGCAAAATATGTAGGAAATTTGGTATTCTTAGTCCTTTTAATGAAAAAAACAAAACATTTATGTGTACTGTGTAAGTTATTCAGTAAAATTTGTATTGTGTCTTATTGTAATTTCAACCTTTCAGTTAAGGCTTACATGGCCTAGTTAAATTTATTAGTGTGCACACTCACACTATATCCTTGTGGGGACATCTCATTGATATAATGCTTTCCCTAACTCTAACCTAACCATAACCTAACTGATACTTTGACACTCAAACAACATTTTGAGTCTCAAAAATGCCTTCAAACTTGTGGGGACTGGGATCTTAGTCACCCATAACGGCTGTTGGTCCCCACAAGTATCGTAAACCTCCAATTTTTGGTCCCCAGAAAGAAATTAATACACACACTACACACACAGAAAGAAAGAAAAAGAAAGCACCAGATGTCATACAGTGGCTCTTTAACACACTTTATCCTGAAAAGAGTTGAATACCCACTTTGCAACCCACTTCCACTCATCCCCTCCTTTTATGCAGTTCCTGACTTAATCAATTAAATGTAATTTTGAGAGAGTTGCTTTATTTTCTTACAATCTGTTCTGAGGTTTTCCCGTTCCCCCAAAATTTCTAAGATTTTCAAGGCCCCTGGGAACCCAGCAGAAAACTAAAACATCAAGTTGAACTCACCGTAAAAACTTTTACGAGTAGCCAGAACTTTAACAATGCCTTTAATGAATGTGTATTTTGGAAAGAAATCATGCAATTCAAGGCCACATTTTCATGTTAATATTGACTGCAGTGATGCGTTTCATGTAAGGAGGAGGAGAATGGGGGAGGGATGGGTTAAGGAAATGTGGGAGAGTGAGAGAAGAAAGGAAAATGGAAGAGAAAATTAGATGGAACCTTTTGTACCCATTCCCTCGCTGGTTTCTTTGATACGTTCAGCATTGCATAATGATATGCAAATATGACAAAATATGAAAGTGGTACTGAGCGGGGAAATCTGGTCTAATGCACTGTTTTCAGAGTTTTGAAAATGCCTTTCAATCTGAAGAGTCCTTTTCATTTGCCTCTTACGAAATCCTCATTCAGCCATTTCTCCCCTTTTCTGTCTACCAGCTTCCATCTCAAACTCTTTCACCCAGTTTGCAATTTTTTTCGGAAGTCTTGCTCTTTCTGCAACTTTTTCTCCCTGCTTCTAACACCCATCCCCAAGCATGTACGTATAGAAGTCAATAGTCCTAAGAAGCTATACAGTCCAGAGCTTTTAAGTCAATGTCACCTTCAGGCTCACTGCTGGTGCTATAGCAGTGTGCATTATTAAGAGCCAACTGTAAAAGCTCAGAATACTCTGGGGAGAGGGGTTTAGAGCCCTGGAACTGATCCTGAAACAATTTCACCGAGAGTAGGTTTCCCACGCTAACCAACCCTGAAGAACATCTTTCTCTGCAACGTCTCCTGATTGCTTTTGGGAGTGGTAACACTGAATAATTTTATGTTTGGGAGGAAGAAGAAAGAGAAGGGAATGAATTAGATTAAAAAAAAGAAATTTATACAAACCAACCAATCGTAAAGCTTCTGCTGGGCGCTGAGTTCCTAAAACTCTTACCCATATAACTAAATCCGAAAGGGCTATGTTTTGAATATATGTTGCCCTACATGAGATTTTATTCCTGCCTATAATTTTCTGCATATATGTGGATGTAAAAAATGATCCCCTTTAATCACAGCATTGCAGTAACAAAATTCAAACGCGGCACATTTGTAGAAGAATGAAAGCCATAAAGGTTAACATAGATGTCTTGTCTGCACACGTCAGTCTCAAGTCAGGAAGTGTATGACCTTTGTGATCTTTAATCTTGGGATTGGACCAACTTCAAGCTCTTTTTGTGTGTGTTAGTCCAAAAGTCCAAAACAGTTAATGTTTACAGTCAAATCAATTAGTTTCAAACATTGTCAGGGATTGGCTTGCAGCTTCGTATCTTTGTGTCTCCTCGGTTCTCATGAGGGAAGAACCAGTCTGAAATGTGGAGAGCACATCACACTCAAAAAGCAAGATTTCTATCAGTAACAGTAAAAGTCTCATCTATTCAGTTCAGTTTTAAATTAAAGCTATCAGTAGTTTGGAGATATTTTGCGATTGCTGTAACAGTAAGTTCTGGCATGTAGTTTTCCATATTTAATTTGCTAAAATGCCACATGGTGCCCAAGTGAGCTGATGCAATTAAAAGACTAAGCTGAACTTCTCTGGCATCTTCTTTTACACTACAATATCTTTGGTAACACTTCTTGGGATCATGTGTTTAAACACCACTCTGCATTTAGTCACTAGTAATTCTTGTCTTTTCCTGTCTTCCTCCCCTAACCGCCAGCCCATTGTGATGGCTGTCCCTCCCTGAGTCTGGTCATGCCGGAGGTTTCTTCCTGTCAAAAGGGAGTTTTTTTCTTCCCACTGTCACCAAGTGGGTTTTACCTCTGTTATTGTTGGGTCTTTACCTTAAAATACAAACTACCTTGAGGCAAATACTGGGACTATTGATACTGGTGCTATATAAATAAAATTGAATTGAATATTTTCTGCTCTTCTTTAACATAATAAGTTGTTGTCATCTCGTCTGATCTTTACCCGTTTAACTTCTGCTCAAAAACTAAGGTGGATCTGCAGTAATAATAAAACTGAGGGCAGGAAAAAAGAGATTCGCACAAATAAGAGCCATGCACATTAAAGACTTTCACGGTCAGCTGAAACGAAGAAAGTGCAAATTTTTCACGTTATTTATTGTGGTTCTGTTCTCTATTGTTTTTATTTTAAATGTAAATTGTGTACATTTATATATTTTGTGTATTAACTTTTTTCTATTATTATGAGCCTCTATTCATAATTTTTACACAAGACTCTACTGTAGTCTTTTGTAAAAGCATTAATGTGACAACAATAATTTATTATTGTAAGACTTTTTCTGAGTTAAAAGATTGCCTTTGTTATTTTTATGGAAACGTTAGCAGAGTGTACTAATGCGCCATAATGCCAGCACGTTAAACTGCTATCAGAGCACCGAAAAAGCCTCTTTGAAATAAATAGTATCACAAAAATCATTTTTAGAATCTCAACCAACAGATCTGAACTTTACTTGTAAAGTGTAGAAAATGGTTGTCAATGTTTTGCAGCTTTGGAAGGTTGAAGTTAAGCTGCTTGTGGAAAACTCTGATAAATGATGCTGCCCTGCTGAAAGGGCTTCCAGATCAGAACTGCCGATGACACAATTTAATGATGTCTCTGCATGCTTTAAAAAAAAAAAAAAAAAAAAAATCACATATTCAGCTGAAATGTACATCATATTTCTAAATGATTCAGCAGGAACTTTAATCTATTAAGCTGTGATAGTATCTCCCACAACTTACAAAAGTCCTGCAGTAAAGAAAGAAAATATTTTTGAACAAAAACCAAAAAGTTACACTCAAATAAATTTCTGCCTCAAATGCTGACTTGACTGATTTTGTTACATAAAAAAACTCCACAAATTTGTTACATAAGTGCAAAGTCATTACATTTAGTGGAATATGGTCAAGTGAAATTTACTTGCATTTATTTTCCTTCATGATTAAAAATAAACCCTTGATTATATATATTTCAGTTGCTTTTTACTCTGAATTATTGCTTCATGTTAGTGGAAGGTGAAGAATCATTTGAAATCAGTTGAAAGCTTAGGTAATGATGTCACAAGCTATATAGTTTGATTAGCATCCCTCTTATAATTGTGAGTCAGCAAATATTGCCATAGACATGTGTCTAGCAATGAGCTTGTATTAAACATCTAGGGTTGAGGATTTAGAGTTGACAGTTTAGAAATGGCTTGCATTGTTAAAATCATCATTGGCGGGCCACATTTACCTATGTTTGTGGCTTGTCACTTCGATTTTATTTATAACCATATTCAAGGTTGTTTTTTTGTAAAAGATGAGTCATTCATACTTAACACTTGGGCCTGCAGTCTTATAATAGGAGTCTGCTTGTCAGCCAGGAAGTGAGAAGAGGACGGCATACAAAACTAGAATGTTGCCAACTGCTTGATTTGAAATTAATGGAAAGAGAAACAGAGAAGAAACAGTCAAAATATACTGGGAAAGACTGAGAACCACTTCTTGCAATGTTTTTGCATTATACGGGACTTTCCATTTTTTCTCATAACGCAACACACAGTAAGATAATCATGAAAAGAAATCTGTAAAAGAAGGGTGTATGAATAAAAATGAACAGGGAAAGCAGACCTACCGCATGGAGTGGGTTGCCCTGATCGATTGGCACCTTGAAATCTGCCTGAAGCTCATCAAAAGCTGTTATCTGACACAAAGAGAGGGAAAGAAATGATCACTGTATAACAAGTAAGATAGAGGGACTGTAAAGAGCAACATTTCTCACTTTGAAAGAACATCATTATTTCACAGAAACAGCCTGCAGTGTAGATTTATGTACCGAGCTGAGCTGCAGAGTGCCAATGTTATTAGACTGTCTTTGCTTTATGCTAAATAAGTAAAATTAATCATAACCATAATCATAATCCATAATCATAACCATATAAATCATAAGTACTTTCCAAATACAATGAAAAAAAAATGTAAAGAAAAGTGTATGAGTTCAAAGATTTACATCTCTTTAGTCTGCTTCACCATAAAGCACTATTGCTTTTCAGACAGATAGAGCGAGGTAGAGAGATTCATATCTTCAGCAACCAAGGACTATACAAGTACATTTCCACCAAAAATACTTTGAACTTTCAGTCCTGAACCTTGTTTCTCACGCACACAGACAGAGGACCTGAAAATGTCTTCAGCTCACTGGATGACTGCATTTCCACGTGGTCTAAAACCTCACAGATTAGGCAAATTAGTCCACTTATGTTTAAAATCCATCTGAATTATGTAAGGACAACATGTCTGCAGTTTGATGTTTCATTTGCTGAACAAACTAGTCAACTTGCTGCAATGCCAGAAAAGCATTTGACATGGAGATTATATTCTGTACTTTAAAACCTCATCTCTCTCCAAGTTGCTTTTACTAAGAGCCATTATTGATCCATCCATCCATCCATCCATGAGTAGTAGCTCAGTGTCTTTCCCTCTGACAAACAGTTTGATTACATTCTCACACTGTGGGAGAGATTATTCGCTAAGTGTCCAAGATCAACAATTTTGATCCACTTCAAAGAAAGTTGTACTAATGTCAGCTAACAGCACCTAACAGAGGCTAACATCAACTAACAGATACTAACTGGACCTAACAAATGGTAACTGCCGCTACCAGGAAAAACATAGAAGTGAGCTACACTAACTTATCAACCCGTATCAGACCCTTTCATCAAAATTTACAGCCTCCTCCAGAGTTAATAGACATGGACACATATTGACAGTTGAGGTAAACAGCAGACTGACAGTCTAAACTCACAACAGAGTTATTTGTCCTACAGCAGCCACCGTACACAGCAAATTCAAAAGTGTTAAATGTTTTGGTGTTAATAGTCTTCTTGCAAAAGTATAGTTAATTTTACTCTAAGCAGAGTCACATTCTTTTAATGTAACTCTGAGGTGTAAAATGATAGTAGTTAAAATCGAGTGTTAAAAATGAGTGTTTCTCTGTCAAATCTGGAGGTGTTACAATGGAAACATTAACTCCTGACCTCTTAACTCTGAACTCCTACAGGGGCTATGACACCAACAGAGTAAATTCACAGACTCCGCCCCCAGCACGGCTCCAATCGAAGCTGAAGTGAAGCCGTTTCAGAACATTTTGCTCTACATATTTGAGTTGTTTGCCATGCTTGGTAAGTCATTTTTTCAAAGATTGTTTCAATTATTATTATGAGCTTTTACTTCTGTGGCTCTTTGGAGTTGAGACAAAGCTGTGTGAAAGGCATTAGCCATGTTGCTCGGTGATAGCATAACATTCTGTTTTAGCTAGCTGAAAGGTATTGTTTGCGGGCAAATACCACAGCCTTGAGAAAAAGCTTGCATGTGAATTTTCAGTCAAACTTTTGGTCAAATACACCTAAAACAATGTGTAGAATGTGAAATGTTGGTATAATGGTGCTACTTGAAGCCTGAAACCGATCGCCCAAAAAAAAAACAAAAAACAAAAAAAAACACACGAGCAAACAGCAGTAGCAGACGTCCTGACTGGGTTCTACGTTAGCATAGATCCCTCCAGAGTTTTGTGCACACGGTTTAGGTAAAAATCAAAAAGGTTGAGGTTTTACATTTAGTTCAGTATTACCTGTTGCCTGTGTCCTTGTCTTTTGGGAAAATACTTTACACAAGTAATGGCTCAAAGAGGATTCCTTTTTTTTTTTTTTTTTTTTACTGTGCTGCAATTGATTACTGGATTATTTGTGCCATTAATTAGTGTCAACTAATTTTTATTCAATCTCCGCACAGGATATGCTTGTGAAGATGGAATATGGGGGAGAGCAGAAGTGCGTTGAAGTTCCACAAAGGGATGAATGAAGGACATGCATATTGTATTGAAGAAATAAGTGATGAGAATGCTGTTATTTGCATTTACCATGTCAGACCTTTTGATAAACAAAATTCTAATGAAAGTGAGAACATGTATACTGTTACATCTTTCAGAAAATGTTTTGAAATTGTGGTGCACAGTTCAGAATAAATGTTTTTCAAAAACCATTGCATCTTTTTAGTAAATGTTTATTTCCAAAAGAAATTTCTAGAAGTTCAGAACAGTAAAATTCCCGCTTTTTAGAATGAATTAGAAGATAACTCTTACGTAGTTAAACTAAAATACTCTTTGAGAGTTAATATATAAACTCTTAACACCAAGTGTTAAATTATCAACTCCAGACAGATTTGGTGTTTAACACTAAATCAGAGTTAACGTACCAACTCTCCAAAAAGAGTTAAATTAACACTCTCTGGTGTGGACCCGTATAGACACTTTAATAGTGTTGAAATCAAATCCAACAGTGTTAATTTGGACATGCTGGATTTGCTGTGTAGCAATGATTATGCAATTGAATTGGGAGGGTAAGAAAACAGAGCTCAGGTGACTGCAATCTGAAATCTACTGACATCAAGTGGTGAGATTTTACACACTGTAATGAAATATAAAACATTTTGTATGGGTTTGGAGTATTACATCATCTGCCATTTGAAAACGACACTTCAACTTCATCATCATTCACACAATCTGCCATAATTAATCAGATCTACCCACAAGTGACATCAAGCCATTCACCCACCACTGCACTGTAGGTCTTAGTTTAGTTCTTAGTGATAACAATGCTATTGATGAATAGCAGTAAAAAACGATGCAACAGTTCAATTGGTGTTTTGTGTTGCAGTGGAAGCAATTGCACTACAAAGACAGATGCCACTGCTTGACTAGCTGGGCCTCATGAGGCAATGAGAGAGCTAAAGTGACAGTGCTGGAAAAGATTAGTGTATTTCTCAGTGTATCCATGAGATACTCTGTGTCTCCAGTGCGTGTATATCATGGGAGAGCTGTGAGTTGTGAGAACACCAACAGCACACATATCAGTGTGTGCGTGCCACGTTTAGATATTTTTGTGAGGACCAAAACTTGGAATGCTACTACTGGGGACCAACAGTGCCTTATGGGGACAAAATGCTCGTCCTCAAGAGTTTGAAAGAATTTTGGAGACTGAAAATGTGGTTTTAGTGTAAGTTAGTTTATGGTTAGGTTTAGGCTAAGAGTTAGGGTTAGGTATTCAAGTTTGATGAGTTAGCCGTTAAGGAAAGCATTATGTTAAGTACAGGGTGGGCCATTTATATGGATACACCGTAATAAAATGGGAATGGTTGGTGATATTAAAGGCCTATTTGTGGCACATTAGTATATGTGATGGGGCACACTCCTCAAGATGGGTGGTGACCATGGTGGCCATTTAGAAGTCGGCCATCTTGGATACAACTTTTGTTTTTTCACTAAGAAGAGGGCCATCTGACACATCAAACTTACTGGTAGTGTCACAAGAAAAACAATGTTGTGCTTGGTTTCAACGTAACCTTATTCTTTCATGAGTTATTTACAAGTTTCTCTTTTTTCACAGCCATTGACACGTCGAAGAGTTTAACATGTGAGGAGCCGATCGAAATTGTGTTGATATCTGGTGAACGCAGTAACCAGGTCATTGCAGTAGATTTCAATGCAAGACACCCTACGAGACCACCCATCTCCCCTGCTACAGTTAGCAAACTGCTTGCTAAATTTCGGGAAACTGGTTCAGTGTTGGATTTGCCAAAATGTGGACGCAAGAAAACTGTCACTAATGAAGAAACATCAGTGGCTGTCCTAGCTTTATTCAGCAAGAGCCCACAGCATAGCACTCGCCACATGTCACTGGAGAGGGGCATTAGTCGAACATCCCTTCGGCGGATATTAGCTACTCACAAATTGCACCCTTACAAACTCCAGCTACTGCAGAATCTCAACGAGGATGACCCAGATCGGCGCACAGAATTTGCAGAATGGGCAAAACAAAAATTGGAACAGGACCCTCAGTTCACGCAGAAGATTTTGTTCAGTGATGAGACAAACTTTTATGTGAATGGCAAAGTTAACAAACAAAACCACCGCTATTGGTCTGACACTAACCCACATTGGATGGATCCCTCCAAGACTGTTAGAACAACAAAAGTGCTGTTTGGTGTGGTATATGGGGTACGATAGTGGGTCCATTCTCAAGGCTCAACCTCAAGGCCACTGGATATTTGAAATTGCTACATGATGATGTGTTTCCCTCTTTATGCACTGAAGCTGGCACGTTCCCTGAGTTTTTCCAGCAAGATGGTGCACCACCATATTATGGGTGCCCAGTCCGAGCATTCCTAGATGAACAGTTGGATTTGTCGTCGTGGGCCAGTTGAATGGCCCCCAAGGTCTCCCAATCTGACCCCCTTAGACTTTTATCTTTGGAGTCATCTGAAGGCAATTGTCTATGGTGTGAAGATACGAGATGTGCAGCACCTGAAACTACAGATACTGGATGCCTGTGCTGGCATTTCTGTGGTCAGAAACTTGTAAATAGCTCATGAAAGAATAAAGTTACGTTGAAACCAAGCGCACCATTGTTTTTCTTGTGACATTAGCAATAAGTTTGATGTGTCAGATGGCCCTCTTCCTATTGAAAAAACAAAAGTTGTATCCAAGATGGCCGACTTCTAAATGGCCACCATGGTCACCACCCATCTAGTGGAATGTGCCCCGTCACATATACTAATCTGCCACAAACAGGACTTTAATATCACCAACCATTCCCATTTTATTACGGTGTATCCATATAAATGGCCCACCCTGTAGATATGGTCACTAAGATATGAAAACAAGTGTGTGTGTGTGTGTGTGTGTGTGTGTGTGTGTGTGTGTGTGTGTGTGTGTGTGTGTGTGTGTGTGTGTGTGTGTGTGCAGAGTCAGTAAAATTGGATTTCTGTGTGTGTAGTATAAAAATACTATCAATGCATTATATGTTATATGAGCAAGAGACCAATGAAGCAGTTTCATATGTGTTTGCACATGTGAATGTGTGTACGGGGAATTAACAGTGATGACAGAGGTTCACACCAATCTTAGTTATTTCCCTGGGCTCTCCCACACACTGAAAGGCAGTGCTTTACATGTTATTTCCCAGTGGATCCTAACAGTGTTTGTGGCTCATTGCCTTGGTCTGTTACAGCACGTTAGCTTCCCCCAGGCTGTTCCTCATGGAGGACACACACACACACACACATCAATCCAAGCACAGTATGTACTCTTCCACAGAGACTACACATCATGCAGCAGAAAATTATCACCTATGCATTTTTATGAGCACGATATGAGAAGAAACACTCGATGTTCTGAGTGCATGTCATCCTTAGATGATAATTCACAGAATAAAAACCTGGTAGATGCACCAGAAATCAGAGGGTTGTATGCAAAATATAATTTAACGCCTCTTATTCAGGAAGGGGTTGAATTGAAAGCAATATAGCAAACAGACTGTTATATAGTGCTTTTCTATTCTTACCGAGTGCTCAAAACACTTGTACACAACAAGCCATAGCCACCCATTCACATTCATATTAATAAAGTGCTTATCATTGCCTCCATTATCAGATGTGCCTTGCACTCTCCTTCTTTTTGAATCCTCTGGAGATGTGTCCAACCAGTGTCCTATCATATGTCCAAATTGCCTGGAATCGATGGTTCAATGGTTTTCAAACACCGGCACAGGCCAGATTTAAAAAAACAAACAAAAAAAAAAACCATTTCAATGGAGAGCAAATGAGGTTCTGGTGCAGCAAATAATTTCACAACAAATTTCAGAGATGTTGATCACTATGTTGAATAATCACTTGGTTTTATGTATTTAGTTTAAAAAAGAAACTATATGAAACCAAACGTTTCAAGGCGACCTCAACCACACTACAAAGAGAACTTACTTTGGTAGCTTGTATCTATGATATAAATCTTTCAGTTTTAACCTGCAGGTACAGTCAAATATAACCTAGACTGAGCTGTAAATCTGGAGTTTCACCTGTTGTAGTCCTTCAGCGAATCCTACGTTTACCACGTTAGAAGGTTTTGTGTGCCGGTTTAAGAGGACAAAATAGCCCCTGGCTGGGTCATTCAAGGTAAACAGTTTGGGCATTTGAGAAGAAGCAATTTATGAAAACTTCAACATCTGAAGAAAGGATAGCACTGTCATTTGCTGAAGCAAACCTGGATAGAACAACTTGCCCTGAGGCAAAGAAGCCTGAGGCATGGGTTTGGAGCAAGACAGCAGAAGAACCCTTGTGAAGTGGCAACTTTCAAAGAAAGCTTAAATTGCTTGGACTTTGTTTACTGAGTACCTTCTCCTGAAGCAACTCAGGGGCAAAAAGGGCTTTGAGTGAGGCAAAAGATCAGAGCAAGAACCCAAACCAAAGCTCTGTTTGCTTGGATTACAGATACCAAAACCAGTACGGCTGCTTTGGTTTCTTCTCCTAACAAACTTATTTTAGCAGTAAAGCCAAATTTTGTTAGTCATATAGCAAAACTGTCATTGATAAAAGGGGCGATTGTGGCTGAAGAGTTGGGTGTTTGCTTTGTAATTGGAAGGTTGCCGGTTCGAGCCCCGGCTCGGACAGTCTTGGTCGTTGTGTCCTTCGGCAAGACACTTCACCTGCCACCTACTGGTGAGGGGCCGATGGCGCAATATGGCAGCCTCGCTTCTGTCAGTCTGCCCCAGGGCAGCTGTGGCTACTACTGTAGCTTGCCTTCACCAGTGTGTGAGAGTGAATGAATAGTGGTATTGTAAAGCGCTTTGAGGGGTCCCAAAAAGCGCTATATAAATGCAATCCATTATTATTATTATTGATACAAGCCACAACATTGGACAAAAGAGTCAGAGCATCAAATTCCACATTTCAAGACTGAGCTTATTTTTACTATCGACTGTTCTGAAACTTTAAGGGAAAACACACCAGAAAACAGAATTCCACCCCCTTTATCTCAGACTGCTCAGTCATGATTAGACACAAACATCTGCCCCTGAGCTGCAGACTACACAACCAAATCTCAAATTTGTCACATGCTCGAAGGGTGATTCCTTTGCAGTGACTGCATGCTGTGTTTTTGCAAATCCAGTTTTATTTTGATGTGGATGTTCACTGTAACAGAGTGCTTTGAAGTTAGGGTTGGCTGGCAAAAACAGCCAAACTGGCACCCTCCGCTCTTCTTTTGCCATGCCAAACTCTCCAGTGTCTTTCATTGCGACTAAGAGACTGACACCATGCTGTGTGTGTCTTTCCTGGGAAAGAGAGCAAAAAAAATGTTTATTTAGCCTAATTTGTTTGCCAAATTAAATTTGCAATTTCAGTTATGCCCGACCAAAAACATGCTTTAATTCTACCATGTAGCCGTTCATTTTAGAAACAACAAAAATCAGTAATAACAGAAATATGAAACGGTGGTTGCTAACAGGTAACAAACAAGCAATGGTTAAAGTGTGCTGCAACAATCCAAAAAGGCCTTCTGGCACCAGTTAATGTGAATTTAAATCAGATAGGCAGTTCAGTATAGGGCTGTGCGATATGACCAAAATCTCATATCCCGATATAAGACATCTATCATCCCGATAACGATATAAATCACAAAGTTTTAACGTTTTCTGTAAATTCTGTGAATCTCGGGCAGCTCGACTTGCGTGAAGTGTTTCCAGCTGGGTGTTGTGTACCTGGAGTTGAATGTTTTAACGGATGCATTAAAGGATGCATTTTTAGACATAAGTTGTAATGGCTGCCATTTCCTTTGTGAGTATTTATAACACAGCGTGCTGCGGGGAAAAGCCTGTTCTAACGTTTGAGTCTAAGGTTTATTTTTTAGCACCTGACAGCTCTTTATTGCTTCTCATCCGTAAATACTCTGCAGACTCTTTCGTGTGATTCAGTTTATTTTGAAAAGTCTCAACAGGATCTTGAGCTTTATTGTGAAAGGTTTATGTGGAGAATAAACAACCGGACACACGATGGTTTTAACGTCGTTGTTGCTAACAACCACGCATAAAAACAGGCGCTTGTCCGTCCGTAGTGTGGTTATATTAAATATAAGAGAATGAGAGAACTTTAAGAAATTAATATAGCCACTACAGTGGCCATCAAAACGATGAAAAAATATTGCCATGAACAGTTTATTTAGCGACACCACGAAACAAACGATAGCGTAAAATGAAATGATAGACGTTTTTATATCGTCATCCGATATACATCGTTATATCGATGTTACGGTTCGGCGTTGGCAGTGTATTGTTTTAGGCGTTTTGTTTTGGCGTGACTGTTATGTGTTTCCTGTTTTACTTTGAAAGTCTGTGTTATCTTAGTGTTCAGTTTACGTTTCCTTGTCTCGTCAGGTCTTATTTGCCCCAGCTGTGTATCCCTCCTGTGGTCCATTCCCTAATTGCTCCTTCTATGTATTTAAGCCCTGTGTTTCTGTATGTCATGGTCGCGATCTTCCCCCCCCGTTGTAAATAGTTTGGCGCCTAGTGTTTGGTGATGTAAATAAATGTCGTATCTTGCTTTAAATCTCGTCTTGGGATTATTTTTGTGGAAGTTGCACGCCGGTTGCCTAGGCCGGGGTGTAACATAATGGGGCTCGTCCAGTCGCTGGGGGGTCCGTGGACCGCTTAAGCCGTCCGCCGTCGCTGGTGGGTCCGAGGGGGGGACCGCTTCAGCCGTCTGTCTTTGCTGGAGGGTCCGAGGGACCGCTCCAGCCTTCATCCGCCGACACTGGAGGGTCCAAGGGACCGCTCCAGCCTTCATCCGCCGTCGCTGGAGGGTCCGGGGTACCGCTCCAGTCTTCGTTTGTCTTCGCTGGAGGATCCGAGGGACCGCTCCAGCCTTTCGTCTGTCTTCGCTGGAGGGTCCGGGGAACCGCTCCAGTCTTCGTTTGTCTTCGCTGGAGGATCCGTGGGACCGCTCCAGCCTTCTGCAGCTGGTGGGCTGCGTGTCTGTGTTTGCAGCTGGTGGGCTGCGTGTCCGTGTTTGCAGCTGGTGGGCTGCGTGTCTGTCTTCGCTGGAGGACCCGTGGGACCGCTCCAGCCTTTCGTCTGTCTTCGCTGGAGGATCCGAGGGCCCGCTCCAGTTTTCCGTTTCCACTGGAGGACCCGTCCAGCCATCAGCGTCGCCTGCGGGACGGCGGCCGGTGCCATATAGGCTGGACATGGAACAAACATTTTTCGTTGGGGTTGTATGTTTTAAATGATTGTTTTTTTGGGTGGGGGGGTATGTTACGGTTCGGCGTTGGCAGTGTATTGTTTTAGGCGTTTTGTTTTGGCGTGACTGTTATGTGTTTCCTGTTTTACTTTGAAAGTCTGTGTTATCTTAGTGTTCAGATTACGTTTCCTTGTCTCGTCAGGTCTTATTTGCCCCAGCTGTGTATCCCTCCTGTGGTCCATTCCCTAATTGCTCCTTCTATGTATTTAAGCCCTGTGTTTCTGTATGTCATGGTAGCGATCCCCCCCCCCCGTTGTAAATAGTTTGGCGCCTTGTGTTTGGTGATGTAAATAAATGTCGTATCTTGCTTTAAATCTCGTCTTGGGATTATTTTTGTGGAAGTTGCACGCCGGTTGCCTAGGCCGGGGTGTAACAATCGAACAGCCCTAGTTCAGTAACAAATATTGTCAAGCTAGCTCATTTTTGGTATGCTGCAGCCACATACAGTGGGGCAAAAAAGTATTTAGTCAGCCACCGATTGTGCAAGTTCCCCCACTTAAAATGATGACAGAGGTCAGTAATTTGCACCAGAGGTACACTTCAACTGTGAGAGACAGAATGTGAAAAAAAAAATCCATGAATTCACATGGTAGGATTTGTAAAGAATTTATTCGTAAATCAGGGTGGAAAATAAGTATTTGGTCACCTCGAACAAGGAAAATCTCTGGCTCTCACAGACCTGTAACGTCCTCTGTAAGAAGCTTTTCTGTCCCCCACTCGTTACCTGTATGAATGGCACCTGTTTGAACTCATCATCTGTATAAAAGACACCTGTCCACAGCCTCAAACAGTCAGACTCCAAACTCCGCCATGGCCAAGACCAAACAGCTTTCGAAGGACACCAGGAAAAGTATTGTAGACCTGCACCAGACTGGGAAGAGTGAATCTACAATAGGCAAGCAGCTTGGTGTGATGGAAGACAAGACAAAATGGAAGACATACAAGACCACTGATAATCTCCCTCAATCTGGGGCTCCACGCAAGATCTCATCCCGTGGGGTCAAAATGATCATGAGAACGGTGAGCAAAGATCCCAGAACCACACGGGGGGACCTGGTGAATGACCTGCAGAGAGCTGGGACCAAAGTAACAAAGGTCACCATCAGTAACACACTACAACGGCAGGGAATCAAATCCCGCAGTGCCAGATGTGTTCCGCTGCTGAAGCCAGTGCATGTCCAGGCCCGTCTGAAGTTTGCCAGAGAGCACATGGATGATACAGCAGAGGATTGGGAGAATGTCATGTGGTCAGATGAAACCAAAGTAGAACTTTTTGGTATAAACTCAACTCGTCGTGTTTGGAGGAAGAAGAATACTGAGTTGCATCCCAAGAACACCATACCTACTGTGAAGCATGGGGGTGGAAACATCATGCTATGGGGCTGTTTTTCTGCCAAGGGGACAGGAGGACTGATCTGTGTTAAGGACAGAATGAATGGGGCCATGTATCGTGAGATTTTGAGCCAAAACCTCCTTCCATCAGTGAGAACTTTGAAGATGAAACGAGGCTGGGTCTTCCAACATGACAATGATCCAAAACACACCGCCCGGGCAACAAAGGACTAAGAAGCATTTGAAAGTCCTGGAGTGGCCTAGCCAGTCTCCAGACCTTAACCCCATAGAAAATCTGTGGCGGGAGTTGAAAGTCCGTGTTGCTCAGCGACAGCCCCAAAACATCACTGCTCTCAAGAAGATCTGCATGGAGGAATGGGCCAAAATACCAGCTACTGTGTGTGCAAACCTGGTAAAGACCTATAGTAAACGTTTGACCTCTGTTATTGCCAACAAAGGTTATGTTACAAAGTATTGAGTTGTATTTTTGTTATTGACCAAATACTTATTTTCCACCCTGATTTACGAATAAATTCTTTACAAATCCTACCACGTGGATTCATGGATTTTTTTTCACATTCTGTCTCTCACAGTTGAAGTGTACCTCTGGTGCAAATTACTGACCTCTGTCATCATTTTAAGTGGGAGAACTTGCACAATCGGTGGCTGACTAAATACTTTTTTGCCCCACTGTAGTTCTGTTAGTCGACTAGAATTATCACTAGTGATACGAACTAATAAGAATTTATCGATTCCATTATCGATATAATGCATTGATTTGATTCATTATCAATTCTCTTATCGATTCTCATTGGCTCCACTTTGAAGACACCACTGTTGCTAAGTAGCATGTCAAAGATATGACATTCATGCTAATTATTTGCATGCTGTGGTCAAATCTTTGTGCATGTCGGGGGTATTTCCTCTCTTTGTAGGCATCAGTGCTGGGGTCGTCACTCAAAACAAATAGTGATTACACATATTATACGGAACACTTTTCTTAGAAGTAGTACAGCAGTGGAAGTGCAAGTGGAACTGATAAGCGGGATCGATACGCAAGCAGACTTTGCTGGAATTTAAAACTCAATAATAATACCCAGGGAAATACTCAATACTGAATCCAATGCTACATGGAAAATTTTAACCCTATCCTGCAAAAGAAGTGATGGTGAAGAAATCATATCTCAAAAGAATTAACTGTTTACTTGTTAATTTAACTCGTTTTCAACTAAATTTCCCTAAATATGACTTAGCTTTAAAAAAAAAAAGATTAATGTCAAGTCTGGAGGTTTTAATTTGTTTTACAAATTATTTAGATAGTTTCATTACAGATTGTGCAGGGTACAACAGATTTCAGAACCTAACAAAAAACAAAAGGGTACAACAAACAACACAATACCTCACACAACTATACGATTAATGGAAAAGTAAAGAATAAACTTTGGGTTAAGTTGGTATAAGTTATACTAAAATAAAGAAGTTCTAAAAGAACACTGTAAAATTGAAACCGTTACTGCCTGCATTTTAAAACTGACCTTGTTGATGGCTACAACAAAATAAGAACCACATTTTATTAAATAGTTGTACAAAGACGTTCCATCCATGACTCTTTCAGCTCTGCAATAATTATTCACAGTTTACCCAACTATACTTTTCATCTCCTAGTTGCTAAGTTATTGATACCAGATGGCTAATATGGCTTTCGGGTAATTGCTTGTAGTGCATGCTGGATAGGTCAACATTTATGATAACTGTTTCAGTAGCTTTACTGACCTCTGAAATTTCGCCTAAACTGTTATGAATGCCAAGTACTTTAGCTGTTAGAGAGAGGAAGATCAGTGGGCCTTGCTTTCTTCATCGCATTGCTGTGTAAAGTTATCAGCAAGAGGAGGCAAACAGGGCACTGTTGCTATCAATACCATAGCAAATGATTATCTTAATTTAGTATTGTTGATTTTTACTATTAATTAATATCTGAGTATCAATTTTGCTGACAACCCATACAGTGCACATCCTGTTTTTTCTTCTTCTCACTGCTGAACTTTCAATAAAGTTATCATGCATCCAAAGTTCAGTCATGCGGTCATTTATGTTCGATTAACAATTGTTATGAAAGTTTAGTTTAGTAACTGTCCAAAAAAAGTTACCGGAAGGATATCAATATGGCTGCTAACTAACAGGACGTGCTTCTAGAAGACTTTGGTAGGAGCCATCACTTTGAATTTAAAGTTATGATGTACTTTAATAGCAGTAGCAGTAGTTTAGTAGCAGGCTTGCTACATCATGTAACACTGTGCATTTTAGAAAATAGTTGCTAAATCTGCAAAGAGGAATAAACCTCAGAACCAGCACAGGTCAGGTGACCACACCCTGTCCACAGAGAAAATAAATTAAAAATGTCTTAATAGAACCTATTAAGTGACTTATTAAGCTCATTAAGTTAGCTATTTTGTGCGACTGCCCTGATGCACCAAAACATAGGGCTTTCCCCACCTGCAGAATAACACTTTAGGTACTTTGAACTCTCAGTGTGTTACAGTTTCTACCACTTGAGCCAGTGGGCCGGTATCTGAACTGAACACCTTGGCATGGCAAGACAGCTGGAAAAGTCAGTTTTGTTGATGCCCTGTGGCCTCATATTTGCACTCGACCACACCTTACTTTGAAGAGATCAAATGAAATTGAGTTTTTCCTTTTTAACCATTTCTACCAGCGTGTTGTTATTTATGCACAGTTCACTTGTCAGGACTTTCTACAAGGTGCCAAAAGCAAACGAACTGCACGTGTGATAGTTATGAAACATATATTGTATCCATTTGTTTACATTAAACCACATGTGTGGCCACACTATTTGAATAGTTCAAGGAATCTGACGTAATTGCAGGCTCATTGAAATTGTAATAATAATATCTTTTTGCCACTCGCAGGGTTCATATTACCATGGCAACACTGATTCCAGCAACACTTGCTTTCTTGGCCTTACAGGCTGTTATTGAGCCACTACTGCAAAGGTTTTTTATTGTGTCACACCCATAAAGCAGAGGCCACCAAAGAAGCATATACCTGAGAGGCAGGTTTACTAAACAAATTGTACCATGCCATTCAATACAGGGCTGCAAATCCTTTTGAAAATTACATGTCAGTACACAACATTAAAAAACTTGTGTCTAAAATTGACCTATTATGCTTTTTCTATGTGTTCTGTATTGTTGTATTGTTCTGTATTGATGAATCTGTATAGGGTTACAAAAGTCATAGTGATAAGGTTTAGGTTGCACATTGGCCAACAACACCTTAGTACCTCAATTTCCTTTTCTGTGCTCCATGAAACAAGAAAACTTCTGAGTGTGAGGCTAGCATAATTTCTGGTTGTCGTTTTCCTCAAAATCAATGCTGCTACTACCGTAATACTATAAAGACTAACAAAAACCTACTAAAACCTAAAACAAAAAAGCAAAACAGAAGCAAAAAACTTAAAAACTCATTATCAATACAACTAATGTTTGTAGGCTACGTACATCATACCACCACTTCAGACTTTCCAAACTGATGTCCAAACTTCACTCCTTTCGCCCTTTTATGCTCATATTATATATGAGCTAGGTCCGCGTTTATGCAAGCTCTCCCTGTGAGATTACTTTCAGGCTTTTCCATTTTATTTTTTTAATATCATTTTACAACCCCTTACACGCACATGGGCAAAATTGTTGGTTAAATTCTTTTCTATGAGCTCTGATCTAAATCTGACTATAACATGAAACATGTAGTCTGGAGAAAGCACCTTTTAAACCTGAAACAGCTAGAGCAGTTTACTCATAAGGAGTAGGCCAGGAAATCTGACGACATGTGCAGAAGTCACACTGACAGACAGCAAAAGAAATATTAAGTTAAGGGTACTATAATTTTAATTCTATTGAACCACAATTCAAAAGCAATGTCTGATTTTCATTAGCTAACTTTTAGCAGTTATTTCAGTGACCATTGTGGATTTTTCTTTCTTTAACGTAAGAGTACCAATACAGGTATGAGGTAAGCTCAGCAGTATGGGTAGTGTTGGCCTCAGCTGTCCAATACAGTGGGGCAAAAAAGTATTTAGTCAGCCACCGATTGTGCAAGTTCCCCCACTTAAAATGATGACAGAGGTCAGTAATTTGCACCAGAGGTACACTTCAACTGTGAGAGACAGAATGTGAAAAAAAAATCCATGAATTCACATGGTAGGATTTGTAAAGAATTTATTCGTAAATCAGGGTGGAAAATAAGTATTTGGTCACCTCAAACAAGGAAAATCTCTGGCTCTCACAGACCTGTAACGTCTTCTGTAAGAAGCTTTTCTGTCCCCCACCTGTATGAATGGCACCTGTTTGAACTCATCATCTGTATAAAAGACACCTGTCCACAGCCTCAAACAGTCAGACTCCAAACTCCGCCATGGCCAAGGCCAAAGAGCTTGGGGCTCCACGCAAGATCTCATCCCGTGGGGTCAAAATGATCATGAGAACGGTGAGCAAAGATCCCAGAACCACACGGGGGGACCTGGTGAATGACCTGCAGAGAGCTGGGACCAAAGTAACAAAGGTCACCATCAGTAACACACTACAACGGCAGGGAATCAAATCCCGCAGTGCCAGACGTGTTCCGCTGCTGAAGCCAGTGCATGTCCAGGCCCGTCTGAAGTTTGCCAGAGAGCACATGGATGATACAGCAGAGGATTGGGAGAATGTCATGTGGTCAGATGACACCAACGTAGAACTTTTTGGTATAAACTCAACTCGTCGTGTTTGGAGGAAGAAGAATACTGAGTTGCATCCCAAGAACACCATACCTACTGTGAAGCATGGGGGTGGAAACATCATGCTATGGGGCTGTTTTTCTGCCAAGGGGACAAGACGACTGATCCGTGTTAAGGACAGAATGAATGGGGCCATGTATCGTGAGATTTTGAGCCAAAACCTCCTTCCATCAGTGAGAACTTTGAAGATGAAACGAGGCTGGGTCTTCCAACATGACAATGATCCAAAACACACCGCCCGGGCAACAAAGGAGTGGCTCTGTAAGAAGCATTTGAAAGTTCTGGAGTGGCCTAGCCAGTCTCCAGACCTCAACCCCATAGAAAATCTGTGGCGGGAGTTGAAAGTCCGTGTTGCTCGGCGACAGCCCCAAAACATCACTGCTCTCGAGAAGATCTGCATGGAGGAATGGGCCAAAATACCAGCTACTGTGTGTGCAAACCTGGTAAAGACCTATAGTAAACGTTTGACCTCTGTTATTGCCAACAAAGGTTATGTTACAAAGTATTGAGTTGTATTTTTGTTATTGACCAAATACTTATTTTCCACCCTGATTTACGAATAAATTCTTTACAAATCCTACCATGTGGATTCGTGGATTTTTTTTTCACATTCTGTCTCTCACAGTTGAAGTGTACCTCTGGTGCAAATTACTGACCTCTGTTATCATTTTAGGTGGGGGAACTTGCACAATCGGTGGCTGACTAAATACTTTTTTGCCCCACTGTATGTACCTGTTAATTCTTTTTTTAATTCAGTGGAAATATAACATGAAAATTATGAGTACCAGTTACAACTTGTCAGCAGTAAGGCTCCATTTGGTAGTCCCCTCCAAAAACATACTTGCTGTGCAACCCTGTGATCTGAAGAATAAGTGAGCTGAGTTTTAAAAATAAACCCATTAAGAAATTAAATACCTGTTACACATTACAGTATGCACAGCAGTGATTTTTTTTCCTTTTTCATGAAAGAAAAATCAGTACAAGTCAACAAGCCCTCAGAGACTTTACCTTGTCAACTGTGATCACTTTGCCCAGAGAAATATTCACAAACTAAACATACCCACAAAGAGATGATGATTCCTTTGATGTTTAAAGCAGTCTCTCCAGAGGATCGTTTAAGGAAACAGTCAAAAAACTGTGGAAACCTGATCATCGCTAATCAAGACTACATATAAGACTTTCATAATGTCATGGGACGTGTACTGTGGGTTGTGTGAAATTGCCACCAGGCTCCTGTAACATCATCACTGACACAGCAAATGAGTAACAAAGAAAAACAATGAAAGAAGAAAGTCTACTGTTAAAATTGCACACTTTTAAAACCTCACACTACCGACTACCTAAATTTTTTTTAAATAGAGAAGTGCCAATAAAACCAAAAAGAAAGGACATGGAATGAAAAAGGAGGCAGGGCGAGGATCACCCCTGAAATCCTCCAAAGCAGGCACTGTGTAGTGGAACAACAGACACAGTGGAGTCAGGATGATGGATGAGGAGCCAGCAGGGGTTAATGAACAGACAGATCGATTCTGAGCAGCCCAGCTATATACTGAACACAACCTCTATTAGCCTTAGGTTCCTGATGCCTGAAAACCATGCTGACTGTTTGCTTCATTAAGATTACAATCAATGGTATCATCCTATGCAGTTTTTCAGTGTGATGTTGTGCCAAGGCACATTAAACATGAAAAAAATCCTCATTTGTCCAATTTACTGGAGCCTGTGCTAAACTCTAAGTGAAATGTACACAACCTGTAATCATTTGGATGATGAGCTCAGCAGTTGAGAAAGGTCATAGTGAATGCCAATAGCTTCCAAATTGAGGCAAATTTTAAGATGTTTTCACGATGTTCAAAATATAATATGTAATAAAACAGTAACCTGTAATGTAATCTGCATCTGAATCAGTTCATAAAAAGACCATGAACAGTTTGAAGGGTGGTTGTAGCGTAAGAGAGGAGGGCACCGCCTAATCGGAAGGTTGGTGGTTCAATCCCCGTCTGCTCCAGTCTGCATGCCAAATATCCTTGGACAAGATACTAACCCCATGTTGCTCCCTGATACATCCACTGGAGTGTAACAAGTTGTATAAAGTGCTCAGAGTAGAAAAGTGCTAATTCAAGAACCAGTCTTTTTACAATATATTTATGCAAGCTCTATAAGTCATAATTATGGGTGTGTTACGGCCCTAGCAGGGCCGCCTCCTGAAGTTGTCTGTGTGGGCGTGTTCGACCATCTCTCCTGCCTTAGCTGCCACCTTTTGTCTTTTGTGCAGCTGACTCTCGTCAGTAATTAAAAGTATTTAAGCCCAGGGACAGGTGAGCTCTGTACAAGAGTGCCATTAGTGTGGTTTTCAGCTAGAGAGCTGCACTCTTTTTGGCTTACTTTGTACTTTATTGACTAATGCTTGAGTTTTGTTTGTTTCTTTAAACGGTAATAGTGGCTTGTCCGTCTCTTTTAGTTAGTATTAATAGAAACTCTGTAATTTAACCTTTATGCCTCCTTGACTCCTTTTTCTGACCTGGACACTTTTTGTTACTTCCCCCTCACCGCCTAGACCCCTCAGGGGAACGTAACAGGTGATATTAACTAACTTTTTAATTGTTGTGTTTCAGGTTCTCTGCATTTTAATTTGTATTAGTAATGTCCACTGTGGTAAGTTATTGCCAGCTTTTAGGATTATCCGAAATTACTGTTGACTTTTTTTGTCAGGTTTGGCACTGCAGTCACAGCTTTAAGCCATCCATCTATGCAAAACTCGTTCTGCTAACATCTCTTCCACTCAATGCAATACAATCATATTAGGTGCAAAATACGACATGCCATTTTTTTTTGACTAATTGTAGGGCAATTTGTAGTCGAATATTCTCTTCCCAAACCTTTGTGCACAATAAAACGCACATCTTGCAGTACATCTTCTAAATACTGTAGTGGCCTCTGCCATGACATTGTTAAGGAGTAAATGTGGCTGGATTCTCTGCCCTTTTGCTAAATCTTCCTTCATAGTTCGAACAATGTAAATGTTATAAAGTGAAGTGGAGGAAAGTAGGGCATAATTTTTTTTTTTTTTTTTTTGGACTACTCAGCCATACCCTCAGTCTACTTCACTCTCTGGCATGGAGCCTTTTTGTTTCCCCTGTCTTAAAATTAATTATTGGCATCCTAGGTAAGACTGCTGTCCATAGAGCTGTCCATTCAAAAATCCATTGTGGAACTACTGTTTAAATCGTGAGTACTTTATGAACACTTGCTGGTTCAGCAATTCAAGCTTGCCAGGCTCTTTGGTGCTCAATGAATCAAAAAATAAAAAATCACTCTAATTAACAATTTGTTCAAGATATTTTTCCTCAAAGTTAGAAGCCTTCCAAGTCATAAAAATGTTTTAAAGAAACACCATGCCTACACTGCGTTCCTAATCACACAGAAAAAAAGCTGCTTGACATCTAGCAAATGACTAATTCCAGTAGCTTTTTCATTCAGCTTCCTCCATGTTATTTGAGTAGCTAACATGCACAGATTACGGTGTCCTGCAGGTTTTAGATCTCACCTTGGGTCAACACACCTGAATCACATGATTAGTTTGTTACCAGGCCTCTGGAGAACTTCAGGACATGTTGAGGAGCTAATTTAGCCATTTAAATCAGCTGTGTTGGTTCAAGAACACGTTTAAAACCTGCAGGGACACTGGCCCTCAAGCAGGTAAGTCAAATTTGCATGATCTAATGCAAATGTGACAAATTGTTCATTGTTCGGAATTTGCAAGTTTACGTCTTTGTTAATACTACAATTCACCATTTCACACCTTCGTAAGCCATTACACAGAGTCAAATATGATGACAAACAAAACTATCCAAGTATTTGCTGTGGGAACCGCTTGACAAGAGCGGAACAGCCAAAAGAGCGTGCTTCTGATTAAGACAACTTATCTATTGGAAGTTAATGTGAATGTCAAGTGTCAGCCGTATAACAAAACGCTTTACTTACTGTGGCTGAATTTGTCTATTTTGTCTCAAGAGGGAAATAATGATCTATTTCTGCATTTTGTCTCCAGTGCTGTCACACTTGTCTTCTAGTAGAGCTTGATAGCCCTCTCCCCCACCCCCTCACTATAGGACACTCAATCTTTTCAACAAAGAACTTTCATTTTATTAACCTTGTTTCCTTTTGATCTGCATTGCTACCTGCTCACTGCTTTGCATCTGCCATTTTCCTTTCTTTTCATGTCTTAGATTAATTTTGCCCCAGTCACCTGACCAGCAGCTGAATTGGGCTTTTGTGTTTGACTGGCCTCATCTTCTTTGTCAGTCCTTCATTGTGTATTTCATTATATATCCTATATCCTTCATTAGACTTTGCCTCATCCCCCTTCCATTAATCTTCCGGTGGTGTTATGGCCCTTTCCTCAAAAGATTTTACCAATGCATCCTCCAGCAAACGTGTGACGTACATGTCAGGGGTGTCATGGTCTGCGGTGGGTGGCTGGAATTTCCATAAGGCTCCTGAACTGACCTGGGATCCGCCCCTGGGCAGGGCCAACTCCAGCTCCCGCACACCTGGAGCCTATTGCAGGCAATCAAGCCAGAGGGATTTAAACCACACGTTGATGTTCATTCACTGCCAGTTCGTCATCAACACATGTTGGTAACAGGCCGTATACGTTAAGTTCTTGCTGTGATTCATCCTGTTAACACGACTCTCTTGTGCTACAGTTGCTGTATCCACCTTGGCTCACACTCCACCTCTGGACTCAGGATACCTAGTAATCATTCTGGAAATCTCTCTGTGCCTCACCTGCCTGCCCTCCTGCCATCACACTCCATCTGAAGCCCCGGATCTCAGGCCAGCTTTTCCACGCCACTCAGCCTCCCCTGGATCTTCATCACCCCCCTCTCAACACTCCATGTCCCTAACTGCAAGTAAGAATTGCTGCTCTTACAACTGGCCACTGCAGAGCTGCCTTCACTACCTACCTAACTCCTATATCCTCTTCCTTCAGTGTGACTGTTCCCCACTCAGCTCCGTTCCGCATCTCAGGCCTCATTCCCTCGCCATAGCCACGTTCCCCAGGCCACGCCGCACCAAGACTCCACGTCTCGCTGTTTTTTGTCTTTGCCACGTTTTTCTCTTGCACTTAAACCTAATAAATTGTTGCATCATCTGCTGTCTCCGCTCTGGGTTTCTGCACCTGAGTCCTGTTCAGTACCGGCCACCCGGCCACGTGACAAGGGGTATTACAGATCAGTAGAACAAGCTTGGGCTTCATGGAGAACCAAAGTTGGCCAGATATCATTTCCACTTTTTTTTCCCTCTACATTAAAACATCTGTCTACAGATAAACCTGTCACTTGAAAATCTAATTTCCCACAATTTAATCCAGAGAAAGTAAAACAAACCCTCTCGGTGCATTTCATTTCTACTCTGTCCAACACCATTAGCTACTCTCTCCTTCCTGCAGCTTCCCCCAAAAGCTAATTGTTTTGCTCCATCAGTTGAACACCATAGGGACAGTCACAGATGAGGGTGTATTGTGGCTCTTCAGTGTGAACAATTATTCACGCAACACCTGTTAAACCTGTGAATGCCCTGTACTTGTCAAAATCTCAGTGTAATCCAGTGCAGCGGTAAAAGCGCACTGTTAGCTGATCTGCTCCCCTCCAAATCCATCCTGAAGTGTGCATGAAACTCTGTGTAGTGTCACCTTTTTCTTCAACAAGTATTCTCTTTGTGTGAGGCAGTTTAAAAAAAAAAAAAAAAAAAAAAAAAAAAAAAAAATAGCTATCAGAAGGCTAAGTGTGAAAAGTATAATGGGTTATAGAAATAAACACATTCCTCCATCACTGCCAGGGGTGCATTGACCTACAGGAGGACACCCTTAAATATTCAACTGTGCAGCGTTAAGTCTATGACAGTCAGCTTCATCATGGTTTGCTTTGGAATCACCCAGTGGGGCAAAAAAGTATTTGGTAGCCACTGATTGTGCAAGTTGTCCCACTGAAAAAGATGAGAGGTCTGTAATTTTTAGTCTAGGTTCACTTCAACTGTGAGAGACAGAATGTAAAAAAAAGAAATCCAAGATTTTAAAGAATTTATTTGTAGAATGGTGCAGAAAACAAGTATTTAGCGCCTACAAACAAGCAAGAATTCTGGCCCTCACAGAACTGTTACTACTTCTTTAGGAAGCTCTATCTTCCACTCGTTACCTGTATTAATGACATCTGTATGAACTCATCATCTGTATAAAATACACCTGTCCACACCTTCAGACAGTCAGACTCCAAACTCCGCCATGGCCAAGACCAGAGAGCAGTCTAAGGACACCATGGGCAAGATTGGATCATCTCAGTCTTGTGTACAATCTCCTATAGGCAAGCAATTATGAGAAAATGGAATAAATACAAAACCACAGAAAATCTCCCTTGACCTGGGGCTCCATGCAAGATGTCACCTCGTGGGGTACAAATGATCTTGAGAACAGTGAGGAAACAGCCCAGAACTACACGGGCGGAACTGGCCAGTGACCTAAAGAGAGCTGAGACCACAGTAACAATTTTACTATTAGTAACACACTACATGGTCATGGATTTAAATCCTGCAGCACTCGAAACGTCCCCCTGCTTAAGCCAGTACATGTCCTGGCCCATCTAAAGTTTGCCAGAGACCAACTGGATGATTCAGAGGAGGATTGTCAGATGAGACCAAAATAGTCAAAGTCTTTGGTATAAACGTCACTCACCATGTTTGGAGGGGGAAGAATGCTGAGTTGCAGCCCAAGAACATCATACTCACTGTGAAGCATGGAAGTGGAAACATGTTTTGGGGCTGCTTTTCTGCAAAGGGGACAGGACAACTGATCCATATTAAGGAAAGGATGAGTGGGGCCATGTATCGTGAGATTTTGGGCAAAAACCTCCTTCCATCAGTGAGAGCATTGAAGATGAAATGTTGCTGGATCTTCCAGCATGACAATGATCCCAAACACACCACCTGGCCAACGAAAGAGTGGCTACGTAAAGAGCATTTCAAGGTTCTAGAGTGGCCTAGCCAGACCTCAATCCAACAGAGAATCTGTGGAGGGAGTTGAAAGTCCGACAGCCCCAAAACATCAGCTCTTGAGCAGATCTGCATGGAAGAATGGACCAAAATACCAGCTACAATGTGTTCAAACCTGGCAAAGACCTACAGGAAACATCTGACCTCTGTCATTGCCAACCAAGGTTACATTACAAAGCATTGAGGTGAACTTTTGTTATTGACCAAATACTTATTTTCTGCACCAATATACAAATAAATTACAATGCGATATCCTGGACTTCTTTACATTTTACACTTTACATTCTGTGTCTCACAGTGGAAGTGAACCTATGCTGAAAATTACAGATCACTCTCATTTCTTTCAGTGGGACAAGATTTATAATTTACTCAAATTCCATCCATCCATCCATTTTCATCCGCTTTGTCCGGGGCCGGGTCGCGGGGGCAGCAGCCTAAGCAAAGAGGCCCAGACCTCCCTCTCCCCAGCCACCTCCTCCAGCTTATCCGGGGGAATACCAAGGGGTTCCCAGGCCAGCCAAGAGATATAATCTCTCCAGCGTGTCCTGGGTCTGCCCCGGGGCCTCCTCCCGGTGGGACATGCCTGGAACACCTCACCCAGGAGGCGCCCAGGGGGCATCCTTGTCAGATGCCCGAACCACCTCAGCTGGCTCCTTTCGATGTGGAGCAGCAGCTGCTCTACTCTGAGCCCCTCCCGGATGGCCGAACTTCTCACCCTATCTCTAAGGGAGAGGCCAGCCACCCTTCGGAGGAAGCTCATTTCTGCCGCTTGTATCCGCGATCTCGTTCTTTCGGTCACTACCCACAGCTCGTGGCCATAGGTGAGGGTAGGGACGTAGATCGACCGGTAAATTGAGAGCTTCGCTTTTACACTCAGCTCCCTCTTCACCACGACGGACCGGTGCAGCGTCCGCATTACTGCAGCTGCAGCCCCAATCCGTCTGTCGATCTCCGGCTCCCTTCTCCCATCACTCGCGAACAAGACCCCGAGATACTTGAACTCCTCCACTTGGGGCAGGAACTCATCCCCGACCCGGAGTGGGCACTCCACCCTTTTCCGGCTGAGAACCATGGCCTCAGATTTGGAGGTGCTGATCCTCATTCCCGCTGCTTCACACTCGGCTGCGAACCGCTCCAGTGCGAGCTGGAGGCCCTCACCCGATGAAGCCAACAGAACCAAATCATCTGCAAAAATCAGAGATGAGATTCTGAGGCCACCAAAGCGAAAGCCCTCCGCCACTTGGCTGCGCCTAGAAATCCTGTCCATAAAAATTATGAACAGAACCGGAGACAAAGGGCAGCCCTGGCGGAGCCCATCACGAGTCCGACTTATTGCCGGCACTGTGTGCCAAGACTGGCAATAGGGACATTTACTCAAATTTATAACAGGAAAAAAAAGGTAGTAGCCTATGTTCAGAAAAAAAACATTTGGATGGTTAAGACCAGTAAAGATTTTACTGCTTGTTTTTAAAGTTCTTATATTAGCTGTGTTCTATGTTTACATTCAGCTCCCAGGGGTGTGTACTATGAAGTAAGATTAATGGCTTAGCGAGCTATGTCGAGCTTGCTTTTAAATTAGCCAAACACATACAGTAAGATTCAAGATTTTTTTATTTGCCATTTACGCACAGGACCAACAGTCTATGCACATTGGAATTCTTGTACAGAGCTTTCCAGGTCAAGTTACTCTTTTTACAAGATAAAGACAAAGCAACTTAGAAAAGAAAAAAAAGAAATAAAGCAAGGAATGGAGCAATCATAGTATATACTATTTACTATATACAAAAACACTGTACCTAGCTGGAGCAGGTTATGTTCCAAGTCTCGATTTAAAATAATCTGGAAACCCGTTGTTTTCATTGATTTTTTTTTATTTTTTTTTTACAGCATGTTTTAATTCTCTGCTGGGGGAATATGTTTTGTATGTGCAAATTATTAAGCTCTACCTTAGTAAAAATGCTAAATGAAACAAACTGTTTGTTGGATTACCCTAAATTACCAGGAATATTGTGCAGCATGAATCTTTCTTTTTGCAACTGTCTTTTTTTGTGTTCTTTATCAATTTAGAATCATCATAATCATTCTCTGACAACGCCCTGTACCAACACAGAGCAGAGCAGCTACCTGAACGCTACCCCAACAGAGGTCGATTATCTTGTTAATAATTTCACCTCCTCACTACGTACGACTCTGGATACTGAAGCTCCGGTGAAAACTAAGGTCTCTAATCAGAAGTACCTGACTCCGTGGTATAATTCTCAAACACGTACCCTAAAGCAGATGACTCGTAATGTGGAGAGGAAATGGCGTGTCACAAATTTAGAGGATCGTCATTTAGCCTGGAGAAATAGTTTGCTGCTTTATAAGAAAGCCCTCCGCAAAGCCAGAACATCTTACTATTCATCACTGATTGAAGAAAATAAGAACAACCCCAGGTTTCTCTTCAGCACTGTAGCCAGGCTGACAAAAAGTCAGAGCTGTTTTGAGCCAACCATCCCTTTAATGTTAACTAGTAATGACTTCATGAACTTCTTCACAAATAAAATTTTTATCATTAGAGAAAAATTACCAATAATCATCCCACAGATGTAATATTATCTACAGCTACTCTTAGTACCATTGATGTTAAGTTAGACTCTTTTTCTCCAATTGATCTTTCTGAGTGAACTTCAATAATTACTTCCTCCAAACCATCGTGTCTTTTAGAACCCATTCCTACAAAACTGCTCAAAGAAGTCCTGCCATTAATTAATTCTTCGATCTTAAATATGATCAACCTATCTCTAATAATCGGTTACAGTGGGGCAAAAAAGTATTTAGTCAGCCACCGATTGTGCAAGTTCCCCCACTTAAAATGATGACAGAGGTCAGTAATTTGCACCAGAGGTACACTTCAACTGTGAGAGACAGAATGTGAAAAAAAAAATCCATGAATTCACATGGTAGGATTTGTAAAGAATTTATTCGTAAATTAGGGTGGAAAATAAGTATTTGGTCACCTCAAACAAGGAAAATCTCTGGCTCTCACAGACCTGTAACGTCCTCTGTAAGAAGCTTTTCTGTCCCCCACTCGTTACCTGTATGAATGGCACCTGTTTGAACTCATCATCTGTATAAAAGACACCTGTCCACAGCCGCAAACAGTCAGACTCCAAACTCCGCCATGGCCAAGACCAAAGAGCTTTCGAAGGACACCAGGAAAAGTATTGTAGACCTGCACCAGACTGGGAAGAGTGAATCTACAATAGGCAAGCAGCTTGGTGTGAAAAAAATCAACTGTGGGAGCAATCATCAGAAAATGGAAGACATACAAGACCACTGATAATCTCCCTCGATCTGGGGCTCCACGCAAGATCTCATCCCGTGGGGTCAAAATGATCATGAGAACGGTGAGCAAAGATCCCAGAACCACACGGGGGGACCTGGTGAATGACCTGCAGAGAGCTGGGACCAAAGTAACAAAGGTCACCATCAGTAACACACTACAACGGCAGGGAATCAAATCCCGCAGTGCCAGACGTGTTCCGCTGCTGAAGCCAGTGCATGTCCAGGCCCGTCTGAAGTTTGCCAGAGAGCACATGGATGATACAGCAGAGGATTGGGAGAATGTCATGTGGTCAGATGAAACCAAAGTAGAACTTTTTGGTATAAACTCAACTCGTCGTGTTTGGAGGAAGAAGAATACTGAGTTGCATCCCAAGAACACCATACCTACTGTGAAGCATGGGGGTGGAAACATCATGCTATGGGGCTGTTTTTCTGCCAAGGGGACAGGACGACTGATCCGTGTTAAGGACAGAATGAATGGGGCCATGTATCGTGAGATTTTGAGCCAAAACCTCCTTCCATCAGTGAGAACTTTGAAGATGAAACGAGGCTGGGTCTTCCAACATGACAATGATCCAAAACACACCGCCCGGGCAACAAAGGAGTGGCTCCGTAAGAAGCATTTGAAAGTCCTGGAGAGGCCTAGCCAGTCTCCAGACCTCAACCCCATAGAAAATCTGTGGCGGGAGTTGAAAGTCCGTGTTGCTCGGCGACAGCCCCAAAACATCATTGCTCTCGAGAAGATCTGCATGGAGGAATGGGCCAAAATACCAGCTACTGTGTGTGCAAACCTGGTAAAGACCTATAGTAAACGTTTGACCTCTGTTATTGCCAACAAAGGTTATGTTACAAAGTATTGAGTTGTATTTTTGTTATTGACCAAATACTTATTTTCCACCCTGATTTACGAATAAATTCTTTACAAATCCTACCATGTGGATTCATGGATTTTTTTTTTCACATTCTGTCTCTCACAGTTGAAGTGCAAATTACTGACCTCTGTCATCATTTTAGGTGGGGGAACTTGCACAATCGGTGGCTGACTAAATACTTTTTTGCCCCACTGTATGTACCACAGGCCTTCAAGCTGGCTGTAGTTAAACCTTTACTCAAAAAGCCATCTCTAGACCCAGCAGTCTTAGCTAATTATAGGCCAATCTCCAACCTTCCTTTCATATCAAGAATCCTTGAAAGAGTAGTTGTCAAACAGCTAACTGATCATCTGCAGATGAATGGCTTATTTGAAGAGTTTCAGTCAGGTTTCAGAGCTCATCACAGCACAGAAACAGCTTTAGTGAAGGTTACAAATGATCTTCTTATGGCCTCTGACAGTGGACTCATCTCTGTGCATGTCCTGCTACACCTTAGTGCAGCATTCAATACTGTTGACCATAATATCCTATTAGAGAGATTAGAACATGCTGTAGGCATTACAGGTACTGCACTGCAGTGGTTTGTATCATATCTATCTAATAGACTCCAATTTGTGCATGTAAATGGAGAGTCCTCTTCACACACTGAGGTTAATTATGGAGTTCCACAGGGTTCAGTGCTAGGACCAATTCTGTTTACATTATACATGCTTCCCCAAGGCAACATCATTAGAAGACATAGCATACATTTTCACTGCTATGCAGATGACACCCAGCTCTATCTATCCATGAAGCCAGATAACACACACAAATTAGTTAAACTGCAGGAATGTCTTAAAGACAAAGAGCTGGATGGCCGCTAACTTTCTGCTTCTTAATTCAGATAAAACTGAGGTTATTGTACTCGGCCCTGAAAAGCTTAGAAATATGGTATCTAACCAGATTCTTACTCTGGATGGCATTACCTTGGCCTCCAGTAACACTGTGAGGAACCTTGGAGTCATTTTTGACCAGGATATGTCCTTCAACGCACATATTAAACAAATATGTAAGACTGCGTTCTTCCATTTGCGCAACATCTCTAAAATTAGAAATATCCTGAGTGACGCTGAAAAACTAGTTCATGCATTTATTACTTCCAGGCTGGACTACTGTAATTCATTATTATCAGGATGTCCAAAAAACTCACTGAAAAGCCTTCAGCTAATCCAAAATGCTGCAGCAAGAGTACTGACAGGGACTAGAAAGAGAGAGCATATTTCTCCTGTTTTGGCTTCCCTTCACTGGCTTCCTGTTAAATCCAGAATTGAATTCAAAATCCTGCTCCTCACATACACTGTCTTAAATAATCAGTCCCCTCTTATCTTAATGACCTTGTAGTACTATATCACCCTATTAGAGCACTTTGCTCTCGCTCTGCAGGCCTACTTGTTGTTCCTAGAGTATTTAAAAGTAGAATGGGAGGGAGAGCCTTCAGTTTTCAGGCCCCTCTTCTGTAGAACTAGCTTCCAGTTTGGATTCGGGAGACAGACACTATCTCTACTTTCAATATTAGGCTTAAAACTTTCCTTTTTGCTAAAGCATATAGTTAGGGCTGGACCAGGTGACCCTGAATCCTCCCTTAGTTATGCTGCAATAGACGTAGGCTGCCGGGGGATTCCCATGATGCATTGAGTTTTTCCTTTCCAGTCACCTTTCTCATTCACTATGTATTAATAGACCTCTCTGCATTGAATCTTATCTGTTATTAACCTCTCTCTTCCACAGCATGTCTTTTATCCTGTCTTCCTTCTCTCACCCCAACCGGTCGCAGCAGATGGCTGCCCCTCCCTGAGCCTGGTTCTGCCGGAGGTTTCTTCCTGTTAAAAGGGATTTTTTCCTTCCCACTGTTGCCAAAGTGCTTGCTCATAGGGCGTCATATGATTGTTGGTTTTTTCTCTGTATCTATGAAGCGCCTTGAGGCGACTTTTGTTGTGATTCGGCGCTATATAAATGAATTGAATTGAATTGAACGCCTCTGACTAGAGTAAGCTTTATTCAAGAAGAAGAATTATATGACTTGTGAAACCCCTCTATGTTTATGTGCGTACACAGAGTCTGGAGCAGAAAGCCTGGCTTATCAGAGAAAGTTGATAACCACCATAGTGATATCGGTTCTCTCCATCTGGGTTTCAGGTTTTGTTGAGCCAGATAACACAAAGAAAGGCTGGCTGCTCTAAACTTCGTCGTACTGTAGTGCTCAGGTCTCTCAGATCCACTTGCAAAAATCTCTTACATTTTCAAACAAAATTGTGTCAGAGCCTTTGCAGTCGCTGCTCCGTGGGTGCAGAATTAGCTACGACTTGACATAAGCATGTGCTGCTATTGGACCACCAGAGACCTCTGCTTTTAGTCTAGGCTCAATGCTTGCCTTTACTCTCTGGCCTTTCCAGCCCACCAATCTCTCTTTATCGTTATATCTGTAGCTCTGTTTATCCTCTGCTGTCCTCTGGTTTTGTCATTATGTCTTAATTCTGTATTCTCTACTTATACTTATTACTTTTTAAATGTATTTACATAACTGTGTGTAAATATGTAAACATTCTACAGCACTTGGACAATGAAAGCTGTGTTTAACTGTGCTTTATAAATCAATGTTACATACTTACTTAACCAGAACGGGGTTAGCTTTAGCTGGCACTAGACTGAAAACAGCTTAAAACATGGAGGCCATTTTTGTGCTTATATTTAATTTTAAATCTAATAGGGCCTCTATTTTTTATCAACGAAGTGTATAATAAAAAAACCCCAATTATTTTATAGATGTTTTACAGAGTTGCAACATATATTTTTGTTGTGCCTCTTACATTAAGGGAAAGCTAGTCAACAAATTTACAGGCCATGCCAGGAAAACTGATTATGTGTATCTACTCTCCCCTTCTACTTGACATCCTGAAGTATGTTTTTATTACTGATGATCATGCCTACTAACATTTTAATTTTTCCACTAATTATGCTACCATACAACTACAGTTAAATTGTTATAAAGGGTACTTCTGTCAAAAAAGTGTTGACAAAATGAATGAAATTACTGCAAACAGTAAACTATGAGCCTCTGGTGGGTCCCTGGTGCTTCGACAGCTACACACACAAATAAACTAAACTGCTGTAATTTAGTAGAAACCCTAAGTGAGAGGGGAAAATTATGTTAGTTTGACATTCCAACCTTTGCAATACTGCCGGGTAACCTCTCCATCATATCTGCACCACAGGGCTTTCCCATCTATCAAAGGTGCACCAAGGGAGCGCCTGGCCTGTTTCAGGCTTTAATGACTCATTAGGGGCTGCTGTTACATGGGAGGAGAGTCGCTCAAGCAGAGTGGAGCTTGCAGTTCACCTTGTATTTTAATTAAAATGGCTTCATAATCACTTCAGTGAGTGCTCCCATAGGTAACTGTGGAGTTACATTTTATGTGAGAAACAGTTTGATTGCGGTTTGATGTGAGCAGTTCTAAATGTCATTATGCCCCACAGCAACAAGAATAATGGAATCTACTTATTATCAGTAGAAAAATATGTTATTCCAAATAGACAAATGCATTTTTTTGAGTGTGTGTTTCTGACTCTTATTAAATGTGCCATAGCCTTCAAACAGGAGTAAAAAATTGTGGGAATGATTGTATTTAATTAATAATTACATTTAACTAAAATTACATAATTAAACCTGTGTGAGCGTCAACACATGCAAGGTAGCTCAAAGTTTAAGAAAAGAAACATCCAAACTGAGGATCCAGCTTGAAATACATTGAAAAACTGTGACTGATCAGGTAACATGCTTTTACACTTACAACATCAAGCAAAATGAAACTAAACTGAACAAAAGCAAATCAAAGCTCCCACATGTGGGATAAAACTCATCACCTCTTGGTTAACAGCTTAACTTTAGCACTTCTTTAAGGAGGCCATAGGACATGTATGGTAACATTTAACATTTCTTCATCTCAGTCCAACAATGAGAAAGACATGTAACATAGAGGAGGTGAAAAAAAAAGGGTAAATACTCCGTTAAAGATGAGAAAACAACTGCCAAAGACACAAAAGTACTACTGGCTGGAGAATAGGTGCAAAATAGCATCAAAGAAAGTAGATAACTGCAATGGGACATTGCAGGAGCCCAGTTGTAGGATATAATAATAACCACTGCAGCCTAAAAGAGTGCCTGAGGAGCCCAGTTGTAGGCTATTAAGAGTCGACTGTACACTTTTTTCGTGTTTTCCTCCAAAACAATAAGTTCCATTGGAGCCTCTTTGTCTCTCACTAGCAAAGTTGACCCAGACAACACAGTAAAGCTAGTTCTCGGCTACGAACCCGACACGATTTGCATTACAGTTACCCCCCCCCCCCCCCCCCCATGGGAGGGGTTTGTTTGTCAGTTTGTTAGCAGTCTAGCGTCCAAAGTTTTCGAGATATCAGATTTAATTTGGACATGCAGGATTTGCTGTGTATCACTTGTGTTATCTGTTGACAGAGTCTGTAGTGTTTCACTTCTTATTTTATTTCCCTTTTCATTGTACTTTATGTATGGGCTGCTTCACAGCCTCTGTCTTTATCTGTTCATTTACATTAGCTTGTTTTATTTATAGCCTGATTTGACCCTGGGTAGTTTGACTCAGCATGCTTGCTCTTTTTAACAATGCACTGCTGCTCGGGGCTTTAAAAACTAACCTTTTGGCCAAGCAGCAACTGTGGCACCAGGGTTCAGTATTTTTTTTCTCTTTTGTCTTTGAAACCAGATGAGAACTTGAAAAACAAAGACAGACTGAGAGATGGCCACCTGCCAAAATGATTGATAGAAGTGAAGGAAGAGTTTGAGCCAAATTTCCCTAGCATTTTGGCAGGTGGCTGGTGTTAACATGCAGCTTTGGCTCAGCAACTCCCCACACTGCACAGCCTTTTCCTAATTATGTTTCCTCACAGTATGGAGCCCTAGCTTATTATCCTGCAAGTCTGTATGGCAATGTGAATGGGGAATTATTGGAGGAGGCATCTCCACACTGTTTCTGCCTCCTTAAGCAGAATGCACAATAAGGCAGGCTTCGACTGGATTATTATTGCTGAACGCAAATGTTGAATTGTGATCTTTCTTTTCACTGGTGCAGAATTTACATCGCAGGCAACACACTGAAGGATGTGTTGTGGATCGTGTCCCTCTGTAGACCTTTTTAATGTTTCTAAGTACTAATGATGTGTTTTTGTGGCGTGGCAGAAAGTGACAGCTCTGCAGTTGCATATGCATATAGCTTTAGAGAGCTTTATAATAAGGGTTTCTGCAGGCAAAAACATGGATGTGCCATGGGCTCCCCAGGGTCACGTATAGTAGCCAGCCTTGTAGGAACATGAAGAAAGTGGAAAGTAAAGCTCTTGGCTCTTTTAAAGATGACACTTGGGTCAATATCAAAACCCAAGAAGTAGAAGCCTTCACTGCTCACATACACTCAGTGGATAGAAACATAAAGTTCACCAGCGAATATTTGGACTGTTGAGGAGAATGGAAACTTCAACACTGGAGTTTACAGGAAGCCTGCACGCACTCGGGCCAGTATCTCCTCTTTGACTCCCACCACCCTCTGGAACACAAACTTGAAGTAATCAGGACCCTACAACAATGGGCAGAAAATGTTCCCTCTAAGCCAGAAGGGAAAAAGAGGGAACACACATGTAAAGAAAGCTCTAAGAAAAGAACATGTGATCATCGTAATTGGGCCTTCATGAAATCAGCAAAGATGCCAATCTTATAAACAGTACATTTGCATAATGACTGAAACCAGCCCAGTGGAGGAACAATGGACTGGGAGGTCAGTTCTTTAATTTTAATTATGCAAATTCTCAAAAATGTACTGTTTATAAGATTGGGGAAACCTGTAGTCACCTGAGACTGAAGAAGTCACTTGGATGAGTGACGAAACATTTCTCCCACAAAACGCTACGTCCGGATGAACAGGATCAACTTTTGGAGGCCTCCCAAGGGACAACTCCCACTAGGTTTAAATACCCGGGACTCTCCACCATTTGGTCTTAGAACTGAAGAAGCTTCTCGGATGAGAGGAGAAACATCTTCAAGAAACTTAAAGAAGTCCAGTTGCTTTTCTTTCCAAGCTCCTTAGATTACCATGACCTGGATGACTGAGAACCCTCACATCCCTGAAATGTCTCAATGTAAAATGAAATGCAATATCAAATATCACATGTCAGTTTTTCTACAAGACAAAGAAATGCTGAAGTAAATGAAGACATCTATGGTCTAGTATATCAGACATCTATATCTTTCACCTTTTTCAGAAATTTCTGTATTGGATGGTAAAAAAGAAGGAACTTTTCTGTCATTTATTTTTTATCAATTAGTTAATTACTATGGTTTTCAATCATTCAGAAAAGTTACAAAATTCGTGAAAATACAGTTCACATTTTCCAAAGCCATCAAGTGAACCGGACTGGTGTCTTTATTGGGCCAATTCTTGCCGCTGGGGCCATATGTTTGACACTCCCGATCTATACACAAGAAAAACTAGAAATATCTTAGTTCTTTGAAGTCACATATAAAGCAGTTTGTGTGCTGCACATCACCCTGGAGCTGACAGGTGTGTAGGTAACCCTCCAATGTAAAGACGAAGAAACATCACATTTTGGTGACGTCCGTGGTTTCTAGACTTCAGGGAGACTTTGACAGCAAGTTTTTTTTCATCTGAGTATCAAAGTCTTTACATTTAATCTTTATGTTTATATTAGCCTCTCATCAGTTTTGAGCCTGTGAAATTTGGGTTCTGCTCATTAAAAAAATGGCTGCATCTCTGAAACTGTTCATGCATTACGTTGTAAAACCCGCTTAATCAAAACTGACAGCCTGCATTTCAAACACATATTGATAGTTGATTTACAGTCCACTGTTGCTGTGGACAGAGGCAAAACTACAAAACTTGTGTCTTTGACCCAAGCATTATGGAGGGCACTGAATGTCACTCAGCAATAACCTATTGGTAGAAAAAACTGACATTGGTAGATGCTTTAGTTGTTTACTTCAAAGCTGAAAGAAAATGAACTTATTTACTTCACCGGAAGAAACTGAATTTCACTAACTGACACACTATGGGGTCTGGTTGCTACATCGGTGTTAGTCTTTTCTGTCTTTAGTGAGATCATGTGTTCCTAAGGCATAGTTAAATTATAATTTCAGCTGAATGATATAATGTCATAATACCCCATTATGAAAAAGTAATAACGTTTCCTTGAAATTCTTGTTAAAGCCCCCTAAATATAACATGTATGTAAATATTTAACCAGTTTTGAAATACGTTTGTAACATGACAAAATGTGGAACAATTGAAGTGCTGTAAAAACTGCCAAATTGCAGTCCAACCATAAGCCAACATCTAAGTGGTTCGCTGGTGACCTGGTGGATATTCAGGCAAAGCCTGGGTACCTCGCCCAGTATGAAATGCACTATGTAGGAAGGATACGAGAGTACATTTCTGTCCATTATGATCCTTTAAAAACTTTGTTTAAATACCTAAAATGTCACACAATTCTGTTTTTGCTTTAAACAATATCTCTGATGAAAGCATTCTATAAAAGCGATAGAACCCTTTTTTTTTCTTTTGCATGTATATCATGACATCCTACATCACATACATTTGCTTTGTTTCACTTGGCTCCTGTTTCTGCCACCATGACATCTACTTCAAACGGGGGAGTACACTTCATTTGTGAGGAATCATAAAGGTGTTTTCAGCATGATCACTTAGTTTTAATTGTGCTACTACGTGTGTCTGTACCCTTACTGTCTAGGACTCTTTATTTCTGCTGACACATGGGTCATTGTCTGACAGACAGACACACCAACTATTAGCTGGAATTGCCAGAGGATCAGTCACCCCAAGTGCATCAGGTCTATGTAAAAGACAGACCCGGGGCAAAAGGCTGGAAGACCTGACCCAAATCTGTCTTTATACAAGGCCCTACATGTTGCTCAGGGAGCAACTAATAAGATTATTCAAATATCACAATGCAGTCAGCCATATTGGCACTGGTGTGTAGCTGATCCGATGCTTGATTAAAAGGATATGAAGAGAGCAGGAAGATGAGAAGAGAGAGAGATAACGTTCTACAAGATTCCCTAATTGATCTGGAAGGGAAGTGTGCTTAATTGATCTGGAGGATGCTGCACAGGGATGCAGGCACTTTCTGTGTGTGTGAAACTGGGTCGCTGGGGATGTGTAAAGTCTGGAAATTTTTAAATTCACATTGTAAACTAAAGCTAAAGCCAACTAGCACTGTTACGTACACCTGCGAGTTCAGTATACACTCACACACCTTGCCATCAACAACGAGTAAGAAGAGCCCCCCCCCCCCCCAAAAAAAAAAAAAAAAAAATACATCCAGTGATACCCAGTGTAAGGTACTTACATGCCATATTGCGAAGAAAATCAGGGACACACAGAGGACCAGAGACAGCATGTAGCAGAAGGCAGCAAACGTGAACATAATTGAAAAGGGAAACGTGGATAATTTCCCGAGGAAGCACGATCCTGCAGCCAAACATCTAAAACAAAAGAGGCAAGGGGGAAGAAGAAAGAGGGGCAAGGGGTGTATGAAAAGAAAGTTCTCACAGTGCCATAGAAAGCCGAGGCGGTGCTGGCACCATGACTTCGCCCCTCACAATGTTTGCAACAATTTGTTGCAGAAAGCCCCTCTCCGGCTGATCAGCTGTGCGTCCACCCAGCAGCACCAGCAGCAGCGAGGCGACTCCGAAGTCAGAGCTGCTCGCAAATCAGTGCATGATCAGTGGTCGCAGTCCCGGTGAGCATAGAAATCACAGAAAGGCGCCGAGACGAGGAGGTGTCCACGCAGAGCCACTCGGGGAAGGTGAATAAGTAGGTAATCCATTCAGCGGCGGCAGGAGGAGCCCTGCTGCTGCGGCCTCTGCGCTGAGCTGCTGTTAGAGAAGAGCCCTGCCACAGTGCACAGCACACAGGCGGCAATAAACGCTGCTCTCACCCTGACAGACCTATCAGCAGAAGCGAGCGGAGCGCGCAGGGAAGAGCTGTGAACAGGTGGATTTAAAAGAGCAGCACCCGGTGTGCGTGCACGTGCGCGCGTGTGCTTGCAGATTCCTCTCCGCACACTCACAAACACACATACAAACACATACACATCGTTTTTTGTTTGCTAAATACTTGTGACCGCTGTGAATTGTTAGCTCTTGTTTGGCTGTGTGTTTGTGAGAGTATTTTTGTCCTTCGACCAAGTCTGTAACCAGCTAAGTGCTGCAACCAGATATACATACCAGCAAACAAAAGGACAGGAGCAAAACATCTTCATGTCGTGGACGGTCTTTAGAGAAAAAGAAAATGTGCACATTATTAAAGCAAGTACTGACTCATGCACACATGTACATAAATACATGCAAACACATGTAATAGTGAAAATATAAATGTCTAAAATGATCAATTAATTTGAAATCACAATTCATTTCTATCGTAAAGAAACTAATGAGGCCACAGCCTGCAGAACTGATAAACTGTGAGACTAACCCCACCGTCTGGCTCCTTTATAGAATGCAAGCTTTAAATCCTAATGGGGAAAAAAACCCTCAACCAGGTATTTTGCTGTCTGCTGCTCTGCAAAAATATTAATAATAATATTGAGAAAACAGACTGACTGTTAACCATTGTTGAATCCAGCTGTTTGGGTTATCCGTTATTTTTTTCTTCATTTATTAAAGCCACAGACAAATAGCCAAAAGTCCAGAGAGCAAGCAAACAACAGGTGTGTGCTCTCTGAGTTGTTTTTAGCAAAATCACATTGTAATGTTTGATAAGGTCCAATGCTGAGAGTTAGTTTTCATTTTTGTAAGTTTCAGTGTTGATTTTAATCTTTTTGAAAAATGATATCATGGTTTAATTTGTCACAGGTGTGTGTTCACATGCTGAAGAATGTGAGTGTTCACAGCTCCTTTATACGCAAGTGTTAAACTCAGTCTGGCACAGAATGGCTGTGACTGGGTGATGACTTGCATGTTATCATGGTTTGTGTCTGTACCAGTTGTACTCTCTGCTGAGTACTCACACTGACAAATTCAGTCCAATTCAATGTATATAGCATCAAATCACAACAAGGCACTTGCTTCAAGGCTTAAAATATGAAGTGCCTTGAAGCAAGTGCCTAGAGACCCTACAATAATACAGAGAAAACCCCAGCAATCATTTTACCCTCCATGAGCAAGGACATGGTGGCAGTGGGAAGGAAAAACTCATTTTTAACAGGACCCAGGCTCAGGGAGGGACAGTCATCTGCCACGACTGGTTAAGACAGGCGGGAGCGCACCGAGAGAAGTCTGCACATCAGCCAGTGATACAGTGGACTGAGCCATCGGCCAATCAGCCACAACATTAAAATCGATCTCATTATAATGCAATGTACTGCTGTGAAACCTTGGGTCTTTGTGGCATCTTTGTTTGAAAGGTTCCAATCAAGCATTAAAAAAAATAACCTGAAAAATGAAGCCAAATGGGGAGTCCCAAAATCTCCAGTTCCTCTAATGGCCACTCTAGCAAAGCTCTTGCTTCTGTGTTTGTGGCTTTGATGCCTTTTGGAGCACTTGGTCACACCAGAACCTTCATTTTGGTGGTTTTGCGCCATTCACAGGTGGATTTGCTAGTGTGTTTTGGACCGTTGTCTTCTTACATAAGTGTAAGCATAAGTGTGCTTGAGCTTGAGCCTGTCAACCACTAGGCATCAGTGAGCTGGGACGAGCTTTTAATTTAAAAAAAAATCATCAGTGCAAATTCTTTGCGTTGATGCTTTGTTTAACGCATGCTCTGTGGCTCTCTGACTTTACCATTTAAATGCAAGCACTTCACCCATATGTGTGACTAAAAGTAGACCTGCAATAGAAATGTGTTTAGAAGCACACATGTTAATACAATGTACTACAATATTAAGACAATGCAGCCTCCATTTTTAACAAAAACGCTGATAACACAACATCAGCAGTGAGTATGATGCTGTCATGGTTTAGCGTGGAGGCGGTGCCTGCATGCCCTGCAAAAGAGTGAAGAGGCGGAGCTGTTGCTGAAAAGGTGAGCTCAGGTGGAGTGAAAAATGTTTTTTTCTGGCATCAAACCACATGATCAACAAATTCATGATGAAAAGTGAACTTTTTAGCTGCTGCATCCATCGTTTGTTTTATACAGCAAAAGTAAAGCTGCAGAAGCAAGGCCACATAAATAATAAGCAGATGAGGTGTTAACTTAGGCTACGTTCACACTGCAGGTCTTAATGCTCAATTCCGATTTTTGATCAAATCCGATTTTTTTGTCTGCTTGTTCACACTACAAATAAAATGCGACAGCAAACGTGCTCTAGTGTGAACGCTCAAAGCGGCCCGCATGCGCAAAAGAAGACGTCACACACAACGCGCTCTGTTTAGATCCAGAGCAAACAATATTGTTTGACTGATGGCCCTTAATATAAAGACTTCGGGCTTTACGTGTCCCAATTTTTGCTTTAAGTTATTTTGTTTGTTGAGTATTGCAGCATCGACAGCGATCAACTCGAAGGAAAATGACGACGGAGGCAAAAATGTCCTTAATATTTTGGGAACTTTATTCCACATCAACACGCGGCAAAACTTTCCTCATGGGTACCATTTTCGTTGTGGTATACTTTTTTTTTCTTAGGGGCGTGATGACGCAGCATCCGTGCGCTTACAATGAAACAGTGCCTCCTTGTGGTGACAACTAAAATACTGTCTCTGTTAAACCACAGTAACCAAAATGCAGTTAAACACTGTACAACATGAGTACACACAATGAATATCTTAACATTGTTATTTACATAATAATGTAGATAACCTGATAATTATCCTTATTGCTGTTTTAGAGAGGAGCGGTGCTTCAAAGAATAGTTGCAGATATTTGTCAGAATCTGCAGATTATACAGTACAAATAAAATGTTCACGTTGTCTTCCCAATAGTTTCACTAACATCTACACTAGATGGCCAGGAAGCGTTCGCGATGTCTTCTCGGGCGCTTCTCTGGCACTGATAATTGGCGTCTGTCTTGTGTCAGTGACGTAAAAGACGGATTTAATGCGACATGGCCATTCAAACAGCAGTCGCTTTCTAAAACATCGGATATGTATCGGATTCAGTACCACATATGAAAGGCTACGTTCACACTGCAGGCGAAAGCGCATCAAATCCGATTTTTTGACCCTATGCGACCCATATCCGATCATAGTATGACAGTGTGAACGGCACAAATACGATATTTTCAAATCCGATCTGGGTCACTTTCGCATGTGGTACTGAATCCGATACATATCCGATGTTTTAGAAATCAACTGCTGTTTGAACGGTCATGTTGCATTAAATCCGTCTTTCGCGTCACTGACACAAGACAGACGCCAATTATCAGCTCCAGAGAAGACATCGCGAACGCTTCCTGGCCATCCAGTGTAGATGTCAGTGAAACTGTTGGGAAGACAACGTTGGAGAAACATGAACATTTTATTTGTACTGTATAATCTGCAGATTCTGACAGAAATCTGCAACTATCCTTTGAAGCACTGCTCCTCTAAAACAGCAATAAGGATAATTATTAGGTTATCTACATTATTATGTAAATAACAAAGTAACTTAAAGCAAAAATTGGGAAACGTAAAGTCCGAAGTCTTTATATTAAGGGCCATCAGTCAAACAATATTGTTTACTCTGGGTCTAAACAGAGAGTGTTGTGTGTGACATCTTCTTTTGCGCATGCGGGCCGCTTAGAGCGTTTGCTGTCGCATTTTATTTGTAGTGTGAACAAGCAGACAAAAAAATCGGATTTGATCAAAAAATCGGAATTGAGCATTAACACGTGCAGTGTGAACGTAGCCAAAGTGACTCAGATCGGATTTGAAAATATCGGATTTGTGCCGTTCACACTGCCATACCATGATCGGATATGGGTCGCATATAGGGTAAAAAAAAAAATCGGATTTGATGCGCTTTCGCCTGCAGTGTGAACACAGCCTTAGGCTACGTTCACACTGCAGGCGAAAGCGCATCAAATCCGATTTTTTGACCCTATGCGACCCATATCCGATCATGGTATGACAGTGTGAACGGCACAAATCCGATCTTTTCAAATCCGATCTGGGTCACTTTCGTATGTGGTACTGAATCCGATACATATCCGATGTTTTAGAAAGCGACTGCTGTTTGAACGGTCAAGTCGCATTAAATCCGTCTTTTACGTCACTGACACAAGACAGACGCCAATTATCAGCACCGGAAAAGCGCCCGATAACACATCGCGAACGCTTCCTGGCCATCCAGTGTAGATGTCAGTGAAACTGTTGGGAAGACAACGTTGGATAAACGTGAACATTTTATTTGTACTGTATAATCTGCAGATTCTGACAGAAATCTGCAACTATCCTTTGAAGTACCGCTCTCTAAAACAGCAATAAGGATAATTATTAGGTTATTTACATTATTATGTAAATAACAAAATAACTTAAAGCAAAAATTGGGAAACGTAAAGTCCGAAGTCTTTATATTAAGGGCCATCAGTCAAACAATATTGTTTGCTCTGGGTCCAAACAGAGCGCGTTGTGTGTGACATCTTCTTTTGCGCATGCGGGCCGCTTTGTGGGTTCACACTAGAGCGCGTTTGCTGTCGCATTTTATTTGTAGTGTGAACGAGCAGACAAAAAATCGGATTTGATCAAAAAATCGGAATTGAGCATTAAGACCTGCAGTGTGAACGTAGCCTAAGTCTGACACAGTGCTAAAATTAGGCAGCTTGCTGAAGGTGACAGCTTTTAATTGCAGTGATACCTGCAAGCACAATCTGGTTATTGTGCTTGCAGGTATCACTGCAATTAAAAGCTGTCACCCCCTTTAGACTCAGACCTGGTTGTCTGAGTCTAAAGGGGGGCATGGGGTGTAGTAGATCACTTTTGTAACCCTATTTTTAGATTTAAAGTAAAATAATATAAAAATACATTAAATCATATTAATTATTGAAAATCTTAAAATAAAAGCTTTTTTGCAGGCCAATAAAAATACACATAGGCCAGTAAAACCCACATGCTCTTTAAGACTTACAACGACATGCTGACACTCATTCACTAGCACGCTTATTAAACACACATTCAAATACAGATACAGATACACATTCACATGAACACACACCAAACCTACTTCACTGAGCAGATAAAACACTCTCAGAACTCGTTTAATGTAAGAAAGCATCCCAAAATAAAACTAGAGTAAAGAGCATTTTATTTTATACCTTAGTTTAAGTTGCATATTTCTATCCATCCATTCTGTTCTGCTTATCCTTATCAGGGTCACCGGGGGGCTGGAGCCCATCCCAGCTAACACAGGGTACACACCCTGTTTGTATTTAAGAAAGTGTTTAAGACATTAAATGTTAATATGGTACGAAAATACAATAAAACGGTTTTGTTTTTTGGACAGATGTATGCGGTTAATTAGCATTGCAAGTGGATAAGATGCTTTATGCTGAATTAGATTTTTCCTGGCTACCATCACAGACTTCTCACATTTTCAGTTTGAGTAATTTGTATATGAAACACAGTCTTCATTGTTATTTATTTGCTTGCTGTTTTTTTTTTTTGACTGATTATTTGTAGCTGAGCCAAATTTTGACAGTTTTCTTTTCTAGTATTCCACTATCTTCAATGCCACTGTGGGCTGTAGTGGGAGATACATTGCACTCAGGAGAAACTTTATCAGCCTTACAAATTCGGAACCATATTGCATTTTTCTACTTGCATTGAGATGAATGAGATGTTTTACCAGCAGATGGAGCCAATTCTGTTCCTACTGGGGGCAAAGGCAGATTTTACATATCTCAGTATTTCAAAATCTCCACTTTTCTTTGATAACTGATAGTATTTATTCTTTATTTTTTTTAAGACAAGGACACATACCATCATTACTCTGAACCCTTCTGTGAAGGTACAGTGAGTTGAAAACTCATGTATTATATATTTTCAAATGAAGAAGTATTTCTGAATGCAGCTATTTTGTACAGAAAAGCTAAGCCACAGGAATACACCATCTCTTTTTTTTTTGTTTCCTCTGCAGTCTGTTCACTATTTAAAGGAAAAAGGAGACTGCTGGACAAAGAAGACAATATTGAGGAAGGAGTGAAACAACTGGATGAGTGCAAAACCTTTCATTAATGGTGCCCTGGTCAGAGAATAAAACCTTTACCATTGCATTGAAAAAAAATGAATAATTCTAATGAGTAAATGCTTTCAATAAAAGCAAACAGTTTATAACAGCTGACATGATTGACTGATTGATTCAATTTATTTATACAGCACCAAATCACAACAACAGTCACCTCAAGGTGCTTTTTATTGTAAGGTAGACCCTACAATAATACATACAGAGAAAAACCCAACAATCCTATGAGCCCCCATGAGCAAGCACTTTGGCAGCAGTGGGAAGGAAAAACTCCCTTTTTACAGGAAGAAACCTCCGGCAAAAGCAGGCTCAGGGAGGGGCGGCCATCTGCCACGACTGGTAGGGGTAAGAGGAGGAAGACAGGATAAAAGACATGCTGTGGAAGAGAGCCAGAGATTAATAACAAGTATGATTCAGTGCAGAGAGGTCTATTAACACATAGTGAGTGAGAAAGGTGACTGAAGAAGAAATACTCAATGTATCATGGCCATTATTACAGTATAACTAAGGAAGGATACAGGGTCACCTGATCCAGCCCTAACTATATGCTTTATCAAAAAGAAAATTTTTAAGCCAATATAAGAGAAATATGCTCTTTCTTTCTAGTCCCTGTCAGTACTCTTGCTGCAGCATTTTGGATTAACTGAAGGCTTTTCAGCGAGTTTTTAGGACATCCTGATAATAATGAATTACAGTAGTCCAGCCGAGAAGTAATAAACGCATGAACTAGTTTTTCAGCATCACTCTGAGACAGGATATTTCTAATTTTAGAGATATTGAGCAAGTGTAAGAAAGGAGTCCTACATTGTTTAATATGTGCACTGAAGGACATATCCTGGACAAAAATGACTCCAAGGTTCCTCACAGTGTTACTGGAGGCCAAAGCAATGCCATTCAGAGTAAGAATGTAGCTGGTCTAGCACCTGATCTAGCACTTAACACTCACTGACTGCTTTGTTAGATGCACTTTACTGTCAGGTTTGGCACAAGCAGGACCCAAATGCATGACTTTCTGTATGAACACAATGCATTTACAGCTAAAATTACAACAAAGGTGCCAGTAATCCACAGTGCACATGTTTCTCTGTGTGTCAGTTCCCAATTCCTGTGCAGTGATTTTCCTCTGTGGTGAATGTTCCGCCTCCTTCAGTGTCTATGTACATTAGTGCCCAGCTCCCTCCACACGTTTCCGCAATCCTCCTGGAAACAAGAGACGCTACAGTAAGTACATTCCCAAGACAACCACCCGACAAACACTTTCACCTCACGAGCAGGAGACCTGACTGTGTTCATCATACAAGGACATGTAAATGGAGAGTCCTCTTCACACACCAAGGTCAGTTATGCTGTTCCACAGGGTTTGGTGCTAGGACCAATTCTGTTTACATTATACATGTTTCCCCAAGGCAGTATCATTAGAAGACATAGCATACATTTTCACTGCTATGCAGATGACACCCAGCTCTATCTATCCATGAATCCAGATAACACACACAAATTAGTTAAACTGCAGGAATGTCTTAAAGACATAAAGACCTGGATGGCCGCTAACTTTCTGCTTCTTAATTCAGATAAAACTGAGGTTATTGTACTCGGCCCTGAAAATCTTAGAAATATGGTATCTAACCAGATTCTTAATCTGGATGGCATCACCTTGGCCTCCAGTAACGCTGTGAGGAACCTTGGAGTCATTTTTGACCAGGATATTGTTATGTTTACATACACTGCTAAGATGGTGAAGGGTTGCTTTACAAGGGGGACTGAATATGAACATATACTCAGTTACCAGTAGGGGGCTCTGTGACTAATAGTGATAGAAGGATAGAAGAAGAGAAGTGTATTGTGATATGTTTTGGATGGCTAACTACTGCTGAATACACATTCCATTATAAACCAAGTCGTCTCCGTTCTTCTGTCGAAACACCACAAATTGGCGACGAGGATGAGTATTGCAGTATTGCACTATTGCAGGCCAGGTGGAAGCAGCAGTCAAAAACGCTACTCTACTCTCCACACCCGGCTCGTTTCCGACCGCGCCTGTTCAGACAGTCAATGTGGCAAATTCCCACTCTCACCAGAGGAGAGGACCTCGCCCTGCTAAAGGCTGCACTCCAGACCAACGCAAACGGGGAGGTTCAAAGCAGCAGCAGCGGAAGTGCTTCAGGTGTGGTTCTCACAAGCACTTAGCTAATGATAAAAACTGCCCGGCTGCTTCTTCAAAATGCAACAACTGCGGGAAAAAGGGACATTTTGCCAAGGTATGTAAGTCGTCAGTCAGTGAAGTGAGAGAAGTAGTGGTTCCAGAATTGGCAGTACTGTGCGTGCAAGATGCTAAAATGATGGCAGCTATTCAAGATAAGCTTACCTGCACTGTCGACATTGAAACTGTACAAGGTGGTTCTAAGACGGTAGAGCTGATAGTAGACACTGGAGCTTCTGTGTCTATTCTGCCAGAAACTATCTACAGACAGTATTTTGCAGACTGTTCACTGGTGCGACCTAAAGTCAAACTAGTTACTTATGCTAAAGATGAGTTAGCTGTGATGGGTTGTCTGCCTGCATCAGTTGCACTGCATGCACAGAATGAAAAAGTTCCTGCTTCCTTCTACATTGTCAAAGCTGGTTCCCCGCTATTAGGCCTCGATCTCATTAGAGCACTGAACGTCTGCATCGTCGGAGGCAAAGTGGACCGCATTCAGGATGAAACTGCAGATGAGCCGGATTCTACTAACCGGAAGTCTGCTGTATACAATGTTGATCCTATTCCACCAGCTCAGCTTGGGTGTGTTAAAGGGTTCATCCATAAAGTACAGGTAAACAACAATGTGCAGCCTGTCCGTCAAAAGCTGAGACACCTGCCATTAAGTGTACGTACAGAGGTATCAGCAGAACTCTCTCGCTTACTCAAAGCTGGCATAATTAAAAGGATTGATGCAGCTGAGTGGGTGAGTCCTCTGGTCGTGGCCCGGAAGCGCAAAAGGGAGTTGAGACTGTGTGTTGACCTTCGTGAACCCAATAAAAGCATCATTACTGACTGCCATCCTCTTCCTCACATGGAGGATCTGTTTTCTGAGTTGGCGGGTGCCACTCACTACAGCCAGATTGACCTGAGCTCAGCATACCACCAATTACCTTTGCATCCGGAGAGCCGCAAGCTGATTGCTTTCATCACTCATGAGGGACTGTTCCAGTTCACACGTGTTCCATTTGGCCTAGCATCAGCACCTTCGGCTTTCCAGAAAATGATGCAAACGGTCCTGAAAGATCTGCCTGGTGTTCGCAACTACTTGGATGACATCATCGTCTACAGAACATCAAAGGAGGTGCATGATACACGCCTGCAAGCTGTTCTCCAACGTCTCAGAGATGTCGGCCTGCAGATTAATACTGGGAAAAGTTCCTTCTGCCAGTCACACATCACATTCCTGGGCCATGTAATCTCAAAGGAAGGCCTACGTCCAAGCCAACATCACCTTACTGCTATTGCTGAGGCTCCTACTCCAAAGGATATGGCTGCATTGCGCTCATTCCTGGGTTTGTCATCCTGGTTCCGTAAATTTATTCCAGATTATGCTACACTGGTGGAGCCACTGCGACAGTTGCTGAAAACAGACATGAAAGTTGAACTCCAGTGGAACGAGGCAGCACATGAGAGCTTCAGTAACCTGAAAAAACTCCGTCTGGAAAGTCCCGCACTTGCCGTCTATGACCCTGACTTACCTGCTTTTATCACCACAGACGCATCAGACTACGGGCTAGGCGCTGTGTTGACACAGTTACATCCAGATCAAGTGGAGCGGGTTGTGGCGTTCGCCTCCCGAACACTGTCTCCTGCTGAATGAAAGTACTCCACTACAGAAAAGGAGGTGTTAGTCTGTGTCTGGGCGGTGGAAAGATGGCGTACATATGTATGGGGCCGCAGATTCACGCTTCGCACTCACCACCAAGCTCTTACTACCCTTCTCTGCACCAAAGGTATGAACAGAGCTGGCATGAGAATCGCACGATGGTCTGCAAGGTTGATGTGTTTTCAGTACGATGTGCAGTACCGTCCTGGGGCCCGTTCTTCGTACGTCGCTTACTACATCCAAGATCAAATAACACATCCAAGACCAAATCATCGCGCTAAACGTGAGCTCGCTAATCTGGTTCTCCGAACACACCTGCTGTTGACGATTAGTACAGCTGGATGAAGTAATGTGAGATCACTGGGTGTCGTAAAAAGGGCTACGCATCGATAGTAGAAACATTGATCGGCAACCCTCTGATTGGTCTGCGAAAATGTCGAAGGAGAGCGCTCAGTATTTTTCGGCAGCAGAGCAAGAACTCTTGAGTGAGGGATTTCAGGAGTTTCAGAGTTTAATCAGAACGCAAGGGAACACTGCAAAGGCTGCAAAAGCAAGGAGAGAGGGCTGGCAGAAAGTTGCTGACAATAAATGCGAGGTCCCTGCGAGAAAAGGTAATATGCCTCGCACACGAAGGTCACCAGGGCATAGTTCGCACAAAGCAGCGGCTCAGAGAGCTTTACTGGTGGCCATGCATGGATACTCAAGTCCATGCGATTATGTCATCGTGCTCTGTCTGTCAATCGTGTGACAAAACGGCCAAAACTGCTCCTGCTCCCCTACAGCCGGTTCAGTTTCCAGATGGTCCCTTTCAGCATGTGGCCGTTGACATTGTTGGACCTTTTGACCGTGGGTCGCAGGACTGCAGGTTTGCTATCACACTGGTCGATTACTTCAGCAAATGGCCAGAAGTAGCCTTTACTTCATCAGCTACTACAGACACTGTTATTAGGTTCTTGTCTTCAGTTTTTGCACGGGAGGGAAACCCTTGTGAGCTTACGACAGATAATGGACAACAATTCACTTCATCTGCTTTTGCTGATTTCCTGAAGGAAAGGGGCATCAAGCACATTAAAACAAGTGTGTATCACCCTCAAGCAAACGGGTGTGTTGAAAGATTCAACAGAGTACTGAAGGACTGTGTTCAGGCTGCACAGGTGTCCCAGAAGCCGTGGAAGCCCGCCGTAACAGAATGCTACAGCTCATGCAACAACTGGAGCAGCTCCGTTTCAGCTTCTCAGAGGGAGACCAATGAGAACAAAGCTAAATGTCCTGCCATTTCCCAAAGACACAGGACAGTATGACCAATGCAGGGCCAGAGTCTTTCACCAGCAATGTAAGAGTAAACGCTACACTGATGCTAAGAGGGGGGCAAAACCTCCCCAGCTTGTGGTCGGTGACAGGGTGCGGATACGTAAGCCTTTCCGAGTGGGGAAGGGAGAGAGACAGTTCACTGATCCACTGTCAGTGCAGCAACAGACTGGACTGAGCACCTTCATCTTGAGTGATGGAAAGAGATGGAATGCAGCCGGTCTCTCACTCTGCCGAGCAGAGAATGCTGAGCCGTTGCAGGCTGGTGAAGAGGTTGAAAACAACACAAGAGAAACTCCTAATGTTCCTAACAGACCGAGACAGTTACCAGCTTGGACCAAGGATTATGTAATGAAATGAGTTTTAAAAAAAAGTGGGAAATAACACGCTTGAGCTGTTGGATGCTAATGTTAAGTTCCATACTGCTAGTTCTGAGGTCCAAGTATAATAGATGATTGATTTACTGTGATTTATTTGTGAAGTTTTGTGACTTAAGGTTGTTACGTTACTACAGTAACCTTAACTGTACAAGTATTCATTATAAAGGACGATTTAGGCACCATAACAAGATGGGTATAGACCACAGGTATAGTTCAAACACCCAGTAATGTTATAAGTGAAATAGGTTCAGCAAGCAGTATTGAAAATGCTGTCTGGTTGCAAAGTTTACTACTGATAATGTTATGTGCAAATAGTTATGTTACCATGCTAAGTAAGTAATACTGAGGTAGTAGAATTCTGTGAGAATGAGGAGAGATGTTATGTTTACATACACTGCTAAGATGGTGAAGGGTTGCTTTACAAGGGGGACTGAATATGAACATATACTCAGTTACCAGTAGGGGGCTCTGTGACTAATAGTGATAGAAGGATAGAAGAAGAGAAGGGTATTGTGATATGTTTTGGATGGCTACTACTACTGCTGAATACACATTCCATTATAAACCAAGTCGTCTCCGTTCTTCTGTCGAAACACCACAGATATGTCCTTCAACTCACATATTAAACAAATACGTAAGACTGCTTTCTTCCATTTGCGCAACATCTCTAAAGTTAGAAATATCCTGTCTCAGAGTGACGCTGAAAAACTAGTTCATGCATTTATTCCTTCCAGGCTGGACTACTGCAATTCATTATTATCAGGATGTCCAAAAAACTCGCTGAAAAGCCTTTAGTTAATCCAAAATGCTGCAGCAAGAGTATTGACAGGGACTAGAAAGAGAGAGCATATTTCTCCTGTTTTGGCTTCCCTTCACTGGCTTCCTGTTAAATCCAGAATTGAATTCAAAATCCTGCTCCTCACATACAAGGTCTTAAATAATCAGGCCCCATCTTATCTTAATGACCTTGTAGTACCAAATCACCCTATTAGAGCACTTTTCTCTCGCACTGCAGGCCTACTTGTTGTTCCTAGGGCAGGGGTCGGCAACCTGCGGCTCTTTAGTCCTTATAGTGGTTTGGGAAAATAAATTAGAAGTATTTAGCTGAAGTGTATTTTATTTATGTTAGTTCTTTTTTAAAAAACAAACCAAACTTGTAGTTCTAAATTGGAAGATTGTGATATTGAAATATAAAAATAAAATTATATTTTATTATTTTTTCATTGCTCAAAATAAGCGTCACGCACGTGGAAGCCGGTATACCCGCCGAAACGCCGTGCATTTATTGAGTCTTTCAACCCCAGGTAGGCCAATTATGGATCTTCGGAGCCACATTATGTCCGCAGGTATTCTCCAACATGAACTATGTTAAAAACAAACACCGCTCACGCCTCACAGATGACAGCTTACAGTCCTGCATTAAGATGAAAGTGACTTCGTACAGCCCCGATTTGCAGACGATGTGTGCACATCGAGGTTCAGGAGCAGAAGTCCCATTGTAAACATATCACGGCAGACCCTACGATGTTTGCATGAACATGCTTTTCAGCATCTCTTTATTGACCACTTTTCACACACGGTTGCTGTACGCATGCAGCCGGCTGTAGCTTTTCAGCTCACAGCCACACATATACCAACAACAGCATAGATAGCACAGACGTTAAGGCGGGGAGGCGTGATTGCGGGTGCCACTCAGGTGCGTCCGCCTCACCTGCAGCGTCACTGCAGACGACGCCCCGCTACACACATTAACCTGGTATAATACATATTTAGGCAGAATTTTGCAAATATCTGTTTTTCATTTTTTAGCAGCATAGTGCTTTTTTCCCCAATTATTTTTAAAAGTCAGGTCAAGGCTCCAAAAGCCCAAAGGCGATATAAGGGTGGCGTTTCTGTTTGCTACATGGATCATTTTAGTTCAGGTTGGTGTCTGTCCTTTTGTTATATTTCTTTAAGAGTTCAAAATGTGTTAATTACATAAATAAAATGTAATTTTCTCTGTAGCACTTCATGGATTTTATAAGCAACACACCTTAGTTGTTCACACAAAGCATAAAGGTAAAAAACAATATATACAGTGTTATCTTCATTTTAGATGTCAAAAAGGATTTGCAGCTCCCAGTGTTTTCTTTTGCATGGAAACCAGGTCCAAATGGCTCTTTGGGTCTTAAAGGTTGCTGACCCCTGTCTTGGGGTATTTAAAAGTAGAATGGGAGGGAGAGCCTTCAGTTTTCTGTGGAACGAGCTTCCTGTTTGGATTCGGGAGACAGACACTATCTCTACTTTCAATATTAGGCTTAAAACTTTCCTTTTTGCTAAAGCATATAGTTAGGGCTGGACCAGATGACCCTGGATCCTCCCTTAGTTATGCTGCACTAGACGTAGGCTGCCGGGGATTCCCATGACGCATTGAGTTTTTCCTTTCCAATCACCTTTCTCACTCACTATGAGTTAATAGACCTCTCTGCATTGAATCATATCTGTTATTAATCTCTGTCTCTCTTCCACACCATGTCTTTCATCCTGTTTTCCTTCTCTCACCCCAACCGGTCGCAGCAGATGGCCGCCCTTCCCTGAGGCTGGTTCAGCTGGAGGTTTCTTCCTGTTAAAAGGGATTTTTTTCCATCCCACTGTCGCCAAAGTGCTTGCTCATGGGGGTCATATGATTGTTGGGTTTTTCTCTGTATCTACTGTACAATATAAAGCGCATTGAGGCGACTTTTGTTGTGATTTGGCGCTATATAAATAAAATTGAACTGAATTGAATATTCTGGAGAAATATTTTGGACCTGGCATGTAAGTAGGCGTTTAAATGCTACACTTCCACCAGTAGCCTTAAGTAATGATAAGGCAGAATGGATCCACACTTTTGTATTGTTTACACCAAATCTGACTCCTTAGTTCAGAGGAGTGTCACCCAGTGTGGTCTTCTGTTGCTGTACAGATGATAAATGATCTTATTCTTATATAGCGCTTTTCTACTCTCCCAGAATACTCAAAGCACTGTATACAACATGCCTCATTCACCCATCTACGTCTAAACACAAGTGCAAACTAACACTTCATACACATTCACACTCCGATGAACGCGTGGGTTAGTATGTTGCTCAAGGATATTTGACATGCAGACCGGGGAAGCCAAGGATCGAACCACCAACCTTCCAATTAGTAGGTGATCTGTAGGTGATCGGATGACCACCTGAGCCACAGATGTTCTTCTTGATGTAATCAGATTAGAAAATGGTCAAAACATCTTCCCAAAGGGCACATCCATGTTTCTTTCTCTTTTTACTCTCATAAGTGTTGTGAAAATTTGGACTGATTCCCCAGCTACTCCAGTCTTTTTAATGGAAGTATCTTTGAACAACACAATAAACCATGAGTTTTGCTCAATGACTCCACAATAGTATGAGTGTCTGTGTAAATGTTAGACAACACACAGATACAGAAAAAAGTGCTAAATGTATGTGTGGTTGGGTGAATAGGGCTTCAAAGGATAGAGCCTTTCTGAGTACTAGTCCATTTACCATATAAAAATAATCTGTAAACACAGAAATTTGAATTTTTATATTTAACAATTCAGAGTTCAATTCATATTAATAATAACGTATACTTTATTAATCCCGTAGGAAATGAGCCCTCTGCATTTAACCCATTCACTCAGTGAAGCAGTGGGCAGCCACCAATCCAGCGCTAGGGGAGCAGTGTGCAGAGACTGTAGCTTGTCCAAGGGTACCTCAACAATTTGGCTTTTTTTAAAAATATGTTTACACATTCAAGGAGTTTTTCCATATTTATTATATATAACAAATAATGTTTTTAGAACAACAGCAATAATATAAAAAATAGAAGCCACTGAGTCATTATGAAACACAAAACTCTATATGCTCTTTGAATAGATTTGACCACACAGTAGTTAATTATTTTATCTATTTGAGTTATTTACAAATATTGTTTCCCAAAACAATTAACAAAAAAAACATAATATTATGTGTATTCGAAATAACTTTAATTAAAAATGAAACACTGATATAATATAATATCATCAAATCAGTAATACACAAATGATAATATAAATATTGTGTAATTGTTCTTTTTGTATGCTTTTGTAATGTCCACCCACTGTCTCGCTACCTCCATGCACTTGTATTTTTAGTTAATTATTAGACAAAAGGAAAACATAGAAAAATAGTTATAGATACATATAGACTGATATAAATGGGGTGTTTTGTATATGTTTTTAGATACTAGAATATAAAAGTGATTACATAGCTCATTAATCGGGAAATTTGTCAGCATTATTGACCTACTTGCAGTTTCGCTTAGCCCAAAGAGGCTCTTTGTCTCTGCCTTAGCTCATTGTAATTCATTTTAAATGATCAGCTTTATATTCATTTAAGCCAGTTCAATACCATTCAAGTCTCTCCTTTAATAATATATGGTCACAGCAATAACCAGGACCGAGGCACCCTATGCTGGCTATATGCTGGCTATTTCACTGATCTGAACAGACCAATGTTGTGATAATGATTTAATCAATTTGCCCCAAGGCCCCTCAGGCCAGCAGAATAAAGCAGAATTACTGTTTCAATATCACACACCCTGCTGCTGCTGGTACATCTTCTGTATATCTTAGATGATATGTAAGCAGCTTTTTTTAAATTTATTTTTAAACTTTTGTGCTACTTTCTATGAACCAACCTTTCTTCACACAGTAAGCTATCCGGTTGTTCAGTCAGACGTCACGGATGACGTTGCAGGTATTTCCGGGTCTAAGTGCTCCTCAAGAAACAACGATGGCGGAGCCAGTGACTTTGTTCACGATTACCTCCTTCTTTAGCGAAGTACCAATTAGGGTTAAAAAGGGTCTTAATTCCTTCAACTCTAGTAAAGTGGTCAGTGTAACCGTTCTCCCAGGCGGAATTATAAAGGGAAGTGTCCAGGCATCCATGAAAAAGAAGATTTACAATGTTGAGGTGAGCTAGGAGTAAGCTAGCTAGCCGACGATTAAACATGAGATATTCTGTATTCTGATGTATTTCATAAAGCACACACACGTACAGCAATGCTATAACAGTGGAAGTAAACGAAGATGAAAATCTACATAACATGGAGGTTTTGGAGAGTTAGTAATGTTAGCCTAGTACCAGTTATATTAGCCTAGTTAACCTAGTACCAGTACACAGAGCAGCGCTGCAAGTGTTTGTTAGAATGTTTAGGGTAAGCATTAACTTTCTTTCAATGTAGGTGCATGTTGAGGGTCAGTCAGTCAGGTTCAGCTCCTGTGAGTGCCCGATTGGCAATGATAAGTGCCATTATATGGCGGCATTGTTGATTTGGGTGGAGAAGAATGTGTCTCGCACTGACGTGGAATGTGTGTGGAAGAGGGTAAAATCATGCAAAGCAGAAGAAATTACTGCCAAGAGAGTGTCTGTGATGACACCCTCAACAACACAAGGTCAGTTATTTATTTAAAATTTGTCCTTTGAATTAATTATAATAATTATTTTCTTAACTTTTTAAAAAGCATTATGTTTTATATGCTAAAATTATTATTTATACAGATTACTAAAAGTTTTTTTTTTTCAGCTGGAATCGAAAGACCTGTCTCCCAGGAGGACAAGGAATGGGCAGTGGCATCCCTATCGAAATTGCAACGTTTTACTGGGATGGGTTGGATTTTGAGTCCTGAATGCTCTCAGGTACTTTGATATTTACTTTAACATGTGGTATAAATTGTACATGTATGTAAACTCTTGTAAACTACATACAGCAGACTGTTTGCTTCCACTGTCCCCACTTTATTTTTTACATGTATTTTATATACTCTGTACCTGACTTTGTCTATTCTGTGGTCAAAATTTCTTGGTTCCATTAAAACCTTTAAAATCCTTTTGCTTTAAATCTAGGCTAAACCAGCCAAGACATTTGATGAAGTGCTGAGGAACCTGGGATTTCCCCAAGCAGAAGACAAGGCTCGTTATCTCTTGGCATCACTGGCTGTGTCTGACGAAGAGAAGAAACAGATTGAGGAAGCAACAGTTGTGCAAACGAAGAATGCATTGTGGTAAGAAAGTGCTTTGAAATTTATTCTGTTAAGTGTTAAGTAGGAAATTTTAGTTAACTGTGTCTCTTAATTTGTGTTTCTTTATAAAAGGTCAGCATATCGCAAGAAGAGAATCACAGCCAGCAACTTCGGTTTGGTCCTGAGTGCAGTCCAGCGGCGCTCATACCCCCCTTCCTTATTTAAGACTCTGCTTGGACAGTACAACCTGACAGAAGGATCTAAAGTAAGTTGTTAGTAAAAAGGGTCTGTGCATCTAAGAATTCCTTTATGACTAAGTTGTATTTTCATCCCCAAAGGCATGTGATTGGGGGATCCTTCATGAGCCAAAGGCCAAGCAGTTGTACACTGACTGTACTGGTGCAGCTATCAAGGAGAGGGGACTGTTTTTATCTAACAGTGGCCTGCTTGGTGGTTCTCCAGATGGGACTGTCTCTAATGAGTGCATCATTGAGGTGAAATGCCCATGGTCAGCCAGAGCCAAAACTGTATTGGAGGCTGCAGAAAGTAAGGACTTTTTCCTACAGCTGGATGAGGCAAGTGGTTCCCTGGTATTAAAAAAGAATCACAACTACTGGCATCAGATCCAGGGCAACCTCTATCTCACAGGGGCGAAAAGCTGTCACTTTATTGTTTGGACTCCATGTGACTTTTTCATCTTGCATGTGGATAGAGAACAAACTTGGGCTGTTAACATTGAAGCGTTGGAAACGTTCTACCGGGAAGTTTTTTTACCCCATATTTTATCGCAGCTTTGAATTCATATCAGCATGAGTAATTTATCAGTCCAAATGTTTATAGTTAATTTTAAAACTATTTGGAAATTGTACATTTTTTGTCATTGTAACTTTGTAAATATATTCAGATAAATTCTTAAATTATATTAATTTTTGATTTGAAAAAATAAAATGTTTTGGACAAACTGTTCCTGAAAATAAAGAGTAACACATGTATCTGGTATTCTTCATTTTAATTGAAAATGCATAGCAAGAAAACTAGGCAGTAATCAGGAAGCTGGAATGGAATGAAAAATGTAACAAGCCATTGATAAAAACAGAGTAAAACATTATACGAATCACAAATGAGACCATTCTCAATTTGAAACTATGCAACTAAGTTGTTTTTATGTTGTAACATCCTGAGTATACACACAAAACAATCCAGAACACTTAGGAGTTATAAATAATAAAAGTAAACTTATTCAACAGTTGTATTTTCTGGTCCACAAGTAGTTAGAAAATGACACAATGTACTTTTACCTCTGAACTCTCACAGGTATAATTTATTCAATTTCATGGAGAATAGGTGTTTGTAAATTTGTAAGACACACACATGCTTTCAAGATCTTATTAATATTTTTTTTTAACTGATGTGGGATGTGATGCAAAATTGAGAAAAGTTTCAGTCTTTGAATGGAACGCTCTACATGTATTCTTGCACAGGAAATCTTCCTGTTGTTGTTCACTTCCTCCTGTGTGAATTGTCCGTTGGTGAGGAAGGACGGAATGTTCAGTGAGACCCCTTCTGGTAGGATGTCCCGAATTGTGAAGCCCTTATCTGCAATGACCATGTCACCTGGTTGTAGATGTTGCAGTACTCCACAGTCAGCTGTTATGGCCTTATCTGAGGCACTTCCACCGTACAAGTTGCTTACAAAGGTTATTACACCATTAGGAGCCACACCAATTAGAGCCTTTAGTGTGGTCCGTCCTTTGTACTGGCTGTACAAATGACTTTGTGTGTCAAGTCTCTCTGTGTTACAAACAGAAACTTCCGTGCAGTCAAGCACAATCCTGCAGTTAGGAAATGGTTGGAAGCAATCTGGCAGCGATGTTTGATTCTTGGCTCTCGAGGGAATGTTGTTTTCCAGCATGCCAACATACAAAATGTCATACAGTGCACTAACAATTGTTGTAAAAATATTAGTTACTGTGCCTCTGCTGCAGTTAAACCTTATTGAAAGGTCTTCATGACCAAAATTAAGTTTGAGCTTGATCAGGGTTAGAAATAACTGGTCAATTAGGGGCATCATTTGGACAGTCCAATCAGAATGATATTTAAGATCAAATCTGGAAAGAAGCGCTTCTAAAAACAGGACAGAAGCAGCATCGGGCAATCCAGTATAGTACTGGACCCTTTCAGGATTGTCAGATATTTGACTGAATGAGAAAGTCTGCTTCTGCTTCTCTACTTGTTTTTTAAGTTTTTCATTCTCTATTCTTAGCATGTCATTCTGAATCTCTAGCACCAGAAGACTTTGGGAAGAACTTGTGGAACTTGCAGTATCTGTCTGTGTAGCTGCATTGTTGGAATGATGTGGCTCATCTGATATTTCACTCTGATTTTCACCAATAGCTGGGACCTGCTCTTTTTTCTTCTTTTTTCTAACAGGGTTGTGGTCATCTGGGAACTGAAAAGACTTCCCGTCGTTCCATGCAAATCTTGTTGGCCCCGCAGCTTTTCCTTGAGGGAAGTGCCAACTGCAGACTCTTGAGTTGCAGTTTGGGGTGAAGTTTTCACGTCTGTGGAAGTGTTTAAAAAGACAGAGAGAAATTTCAGATCATACGCTAGCCCTCCATTAGTTATGATTAATACAAAAAAAAAAAAATAGAGATAAATAATAGAGAGAAGCTTCTTTCATCCAGATGAGAGAAGCTTCAAGAAACTTAAAACTTAAAGAAGTCCAGATGCTTTTCTTACACATCGTTGTACTAATTTGCTTTTAAGCTTACCAGAAAGATAAGTACTGGCAACCTTTGCTAGCTATTTGTTGGTTAGGTCTTTATTTTGGTAATTAACTGGCACATAGGCTGGGGATTGTAATGTATTTTCTTACATAGACATCGCTTTTTGGACGTAATTTTTATTCCTCTGAGCGTCGAAAGCTAACTAAGGTTCATATATATAGCGAAGTGACCCTTAGCTCTCAATCTTTGCTTGGAGAAATAAAAATGACTTCAAAAATGCAACAACGTCTTTGTATTAAAAAAAAAACACAATAAAATCCATTGTCTATATAAGTACAATTACTGGTAAAAGCCAGTTTGTCTTTTAGTAGCGGGTTTTAATTGTTCATCACTAGCTATATTAGCTAACTAAAGTAAGAGCCCACTAGCTCTTATCTTACAAATTTATTCATTCACTTACGAGTTGTAACATACCTTATCAACTTCAGCCACTTCCTCTTCTCTCTCTTTTCACAAGGAAACCGGTAAAATGACAGATTAGACTGTTGTTTTGAGCCAGATTGGTTAAAACAACCAGGAACACAGCATTGTGTCATATTGAACACAGGAGCGTTTAGACCCGGAAGTAGGATTCGTCGGATTCGTCGCGTCATCACTGAACAACCGGATGATTGTGGATACCTGCTAATGAAGGAGTCTGATTACCACCAGAGGGGTGAACTGTTGTGCACACTACAGTTAAATACAGTTCAACCACAGACTGCATATAAGGTGCAAGGATAAGTGTCCGAGTGCGAAATGCGACCAAACCAAAGACATGTCCACCGTTGCCAAATGGAGAAAAAAACCCCACAAAGAGCAAGAAACAGAAAATACCCTGGCCATGACAGATACCTTGTGTACTGTTAGGGTTGAAAATGTTTGATTTCTCTTACTAAAATAAGTGGTTATAATCATTTTCATACATTTACTGCAAATGTGCTCATAATGAGTTGGCACTCAGTCTTCTGAAGGTTATAAGCTTCGTTCAGCGTGACTGTCCGGACTGATATATTGTAAGAAATGACTTAGAGTGCAGAGGGGTAATTGCAAACACGCTTACACACATAGATAATAATTAGAATAAGTCTCTGGGTCAGAGAGTTCCGAATATGATATTCTAAACCAACTTTGAATCACTAGAAGAACAATGGATAATAACATAAGATTATCAAGGCTAGGCAGAGGGGAGTTTTGCTTTTCTGTCTCTTACAGAGGAGGGAGCGAATACCAGATGAGGTCATGGAGATAGGAGGATCCTTCGGAGCAGACACCAAGACTACCACGTCTGTGCGGGAAGAAGATAGCTGTTATAATCTGTTTTTCTCTCACTATATAATGTTGTACAGCCCACTTGAGGGTCATCCTTTTTGTGAAACATGCTGCAGGTTCACATAGAGGTCCACAGCGCTGTGTAAACTTGTAATTTCAACTGCCAAAAGCAAATACATTTTTAAAAGACAAACCTGTCTTCTGAGATTCCTTCCAAAAATTCTGAACATAACAGTATCCACAGACTCTCACAGCACTGTAAACCCAAAGAAGTTAGCAAAAGTTTGAAAAAATTTATGCAGCCAAGATCCTTAAGTTTTTGAAGTTGATGAACTTAAAAGCTAAAACCTATAAGAACGTCAATATTTTGATTAGATTACAATTTGATTACAAAGACTGGGCACGTTGAGTCACACGTCCTAGCCTCCTGGCCTTAACACAAACTATGTGAAAGTGATATGTTTTTTTTTATTTATTATTAGTTTTATTTGATTTTTTAAAAGTTTTTTTAAATAAAAATCTAGAAATGGGGAAAACAAATAGAAACGCACAATGTATCGCCAACTGCTGCCTCAACTTGACCGGTAAGAGTCAAAACAAAGCAAACACACTTAAACACCCAAAACTAGTGATGGGATGTTCTGTATCGAGGCTTCGGAGCGTGTGTCGAGTAATGGAGGGGGCGTTTCCGCGAAGCGCGTATCGAGGCTTGCTTCATTTATGGGAGGAGCTGAAAATGATGACGTCCGAAGCCTCGCTGCCCGGCTGTACCACGTGACTGGTTCATGAAGCGGTTCGAACTTTGCCGCAAATAATCATTTTCCATACTGCCAGCATAAATATACACAGTATACTGCCATCACTACAATATACATGTTTTACACACTCCTTTTGTTGTTGACATTTACAGGCTGTGTGCAAAATGCCACACTCTTCAAATTCATGCCAGCTATTATTTTTACGTCCAGTAGGTGTCCTGCTAGAGCAAATGAAGCTTCATGAAGCTTCGCGTTGGGGTGAACCAATTGGATGAAAAGCTCCAGTGCTTCATGGGGCTTCATCTGCCCATCACTACCCAAAACACACACAAAAAATACAGATACTGTTGTAAAGACCCACCTTTTAGCACATCCCAGCACACCCACTCACTTCACCAGATGCACCTTGTTTAGTTCTCTCACCTTTGATTGGGTGTGGTGCTTGTCCTTAATTGCACTCACCTGTCACACATTATATAAGGACTGCATTCACTTTTGGCTCACTCTTTCTTCACTCCCACACGGGGCGGCAGCAGAGGTGAGGTTCTTTTTTGGTTTTTTTATTTTATGTATTGTTTAAGGTAATGAGTAACTTAAATCTCTGTTTTCTTTCAGCATTGGCAGTCCATGTGTGTCTTTCCTTCCTTCCTTCTTTGCTTTATTGATTTGAGAATAAAGGGAGAACCCTGTGAATGATTAGATGACTGCTTATTCTTATTCTAATCGGATGAGCCCATGATGCTGATTACTTAAACCCTGAGCCTTCCTTCCTTCATAACAGATACAAAAATCAACAATCTTCCTATAGTGTATGTGGATGGCTATTAACATCTTTGTGGTGACCAAAAATTTGAATTTACTATAGTTGTGGAGACCAGCAGCCCTTGTGGGGACCAAAATCCTGGTCCCCACGAGTTTGAAGGCATTTTTGAGTCTCAAAATGTGGTTTTAGTGTCGGGGTTGCAATCTGGTTATGGTTAGGATTAAGGTAAGGGTCAGGGTTAGGCACAAAGAGAACCAGGACAACCATGCCGTCCGCAGCTTCTATGAGTACTAAAGACGTGAGGCCACACATCTCAGTGACATGTGCGTGCCCATGCCAGCAGGACAAGAAGGGAGCCCTCATATGGGTGACCCTTTGTGTGAGTAAGGTGTTGTATGAGGGAGAGGGCAGGGACCGGTAAGACCGGAAGGTAGAGGACTACCCCCAGAAGGACAGATCCGGCCAACGACTGGCTCAGGAGCATCCCCATTCCTCACACCCTGCCATGGGGCACTCATGATACTCATGACAGATTCCCCCCTCAAGGGTTGCCTCTTGGCGACAGATCACACTGACCTGTGAGGAGATTAGCCAAGGGTCAGGAATGAAGGATTGTACACTCATCCCCCCTCCCCCTCCAAACGCCTTCTATGCTTATTCCTCTCCGATGCTGACGGTGGATCAAGGAGACCAGCGCTTATGCTGCAGGCCCGGATGCACCCTTTACCCGTCCCTGTTGCTTGTCATGTGTTTCTTTGGTGTATTAAGAGTTTTTTCATGTGCTATGTGCAGAGGTGTTTTTTCTGTTCTTAAACTGATCTCCCTGGGGGGGAGGAGTTATTTTTTTCTCCTTATCTTTGCTCATGTTGTGATTTTTCCATGTTATACCCCTCTGACCTGTCTTTCCCATGTGATGTTTGTGTAATGAATGTATGGTCGGAAGGGTAAGACAGCGCTGGCACAGCTGGCAGCCTTAACCCAATTTCCCTCGGATGAATAAAGTATGATCAATCAATCAACTATATGAGACTGCTGTTTGTTGATTACAATACAACGTTTAACACAATAGTGTTGAAACTTCTGCAATCCGGCAGAAGGTTCCGCACCATCCAGGCAAGGACAGAGACTCAAGAGGGGCTTCTATCCCCAAGCCATCCGCATGGGTGCTGGAACACGCTGGTGGGGAACGCCGGTGGGGGTTCCCCACCAGCGTGTTCCAGTGTCGGCTGGGACCAAATCTGAGTTTCCAGATTCTCAATCACCTGCATCCTGCGCTCGATCTGGTTTCTGTGCTACCTCTGTGTGACCAGCTCGGCCACCATTTGGGCCAGCTCCTTCCCTGGCTGGTCCCGTCATGGTTCCGCCATTGTGCCTCTGGGGTTTCGGCACCAATGTGGCAGTAAGGATGGAACAGACCACAATTCAATGCTTTTTAACATCTTTATTCCAGGTTGCTTGTTCGAACACTCCTGGCTGCAGCTTTCCAGCTTGCAGCCACATGTACACAACAACGACAACAACAACATTCAGGATCTTGGGTCCGTTCTTCGTACCTCGCTAAGTAAGTTAGCTGGATTTGATTGACGATTTCGCGTGATCTTGGATCGTTCGGTTCTCTGAAGCTCATCCGGGACTTGCTGTCATAGCAACAGATCCGTAAGCGTAAACCTGCTTGGGAGCAGGCTTACTTTATGTAAACAGGATTAGATCGCGGCCACTCTGGTATGTCCGCTTCATTTATACGAAAGCAACAGCGATATTCTTCCACTGTTTTTCCATAAATAAATATTATCAATGTAACTAAAGATAATGCAGTACTTGATTCTTTGATTTCATACAGATACATACAGGTCATTTCCTAAAAAAAGGGAAATGTACTATTAATCATTCTATTTCATGTATTTGATTATTTCAGATGTAATTCATATTTTAGAGTAGTAATAGTAAATTACTTCATGTAATCAAGATGAGAGACCACGGCTATAAAAGCGAAGGTGGATTTGGGAAGTCTGTCGCAGCCATGTCCTGTCCGTATACGCGAGCCACCCATTGCGGAAGGTGCAAGATTGATAAGGAGAGTTTTCAGAATTCAGCGTATATTGCGGGATAGACAGGATCCTTTAGCTCAGCGCAACAGTGTGCTCATAGAGAGATATCGATTTTCCCGTGAGGGTATTATTTACTTAACCAACTTGTTGACGAGGGGGTGCAGGACCACCACCTGTCTTTTTTTGCTCTGCCCTTTTCTTGGTTGCTGTTATAAACAAACAGATTATTTCAGGGTCTCTTTTCAAGAGACTAAAAGCAATATAAGTGATAAATATTACCATTCTGTAGAATATTCTTATATTTCACTTTTACTTGTTCCCATGTTCTAGTGGGTCCTGTTGTGGTTCTAATGTGAAAGAGGATATAATATAATATAATGTAATATAATAAATTTACCCTACCGCCTACTGGTGATGGCCAGTGGGGCCGATGGCAGCCTGGCTTCTGTCAGTCTGCCCCAGGGCAGCTGTGGCTACAACTGTAGCTGCCTCCACCAGTGTGTGAATGTGAGAGTGAATGAATAGTGGCATTGTAAAGCGCTTTGGGTGCCTTGAGAAGCGCTATATGCCAGCCCTCTCTCCTTGCTTTTGCAGCCTTTGCAGTGTTCCCTTGCGTTTTAATTAAACTCTGAAACTCCTGAAATCCCTCAATCAAGAGTTCTTGCTCTGCTGCCGTAAAATACTGAGCGCGCTCCTTCGACATTTTCGCCGACCAATCAAAGGGTTGCCGATCAATGTTTCTACTATCGATGCGTAGCCCCTGTTAAGCCACCCAGTGATCTCACATTACTTCATCCAGCTATACTAATCGTCAACAACAGGTGTGTTCGGAGAACCGGAATAGCGAGCTCAAAGTTAGCGCGATGATTTGATCTTGGATGTGTCATTTGATCTTGGAGGTACGAGGAACGGACCCCTTGTTTGCTCTCATAGGCAGGGAAGGCGTCACGAGCTGATGCAGCTCAGGAGTGTCAGCCGTCCCCGCAGCTGCACCACGAACCATGCCCGCCACACCCGTCTACCATGATATTTGCGGTTTTTCAAAACTGGTATGCAGAATGGTTTGCTCTGTATCGCTGATTTCTCAAAGATAATCTTTTGAGGTTCTTGTCTGGGCATCACTTTGTTCTTAATAAATGTCAGAACATCAAATGTCTTTCATTGTCATTTTCTATGAAAATGTCAACAGGTGGACAAAGAATACACAAGACTCGTTTGAGTTTTGGACGAAATGCATTCTGGGATATTTGCCTGGGTTTGGCTACAGTAGCTAGTGAGCTGATTGGAGGCCAAAACAGCCAATCAGAATTTTTACATCCAAGTCTGTGATTGGTTGGTTTTGTGGCACAAATATTACGCTGTACAGAGAGTTGTCTGTGAAGGTTCTCAGTCATCCAGGTCATCGTAGTCAAAGGAGCTTGCAAAGAAAAGCGTCTGGACTTCTTTAAGTTGCTTGAAGACGTTTCTCCTCTCATCCGAGAAGCTTCTTCAGTTCTAAGGTCAAATGGTGGAGCCACCTCCACAGGACAAGACTCAGCAGTCCATCTGCATCTTAAGGATAAAGGACACTCTTTCGAGGATGCCAATGTTCACATTTTGGACAGAGAGGACAGATGGTTTGAAAGAGGAGTGAAAGAAGCCATCTATGTCCACTGTGAGCGACCATCTTTGAACAGAGGCGGGGGTTTACGACACCAACTCTCTGCCATCTATAATCCAGTTTTGAGATCCCTTCCCAGACGCCTTAACGCCCACTCACATCCTGGGCCATCTGACCTCAGGAATTCGCATGATAAGGTGGGGCCAGGTTTCACAATGAACACACCCGAAACTCTGGCTGATTGGGACCCACACCCAGTTTCACACCTTGGCTCAGGCGATTAGAGGATCATCAGGGGGTCCTTTTGTCCCTCTGTGGGGGGTTTCTCCCACTAGGTTTATATCTGGGACTCTCCACCATTTGACCTTAGAACTGAAGAAGCTTCTCGGATGAGAGGTGAAACGTCTTCAAGCAACTTAAAGAAGTCCAGACGCTTTTCTTTGCAAGCTCCTTTGACTGTACAGAGAGTTGAACACGCAGGGGCCGAGATGTTGAGAGCGCGAGCAACACATTGTGAGCAGGTCCGCAGAGATCTGAGCATGAGCAAATGCAAAAACTGAGCGAGAGGCGCTGTTATTTTGTGTGTATATGGATAATATCAAACACTGAAATACATTTTTTGCATGCAGCAGTGAATTTTGTTCACTCAAATTTAGCTTCTCTTCGCTCAAAATAAATTTCTCCTCAAAATGCAACACTTGTACTTGCAAATCTTTTTATGTGCGCTCAAATTTTTTTTTTTTTACGTGTGCTCAGAAAAGTGGCACAAAAATAACAACATACATTTGAAGAAGTTCACCAACAGTTTTAATACTTGGAATTCAGGTGACCCTGAATGCTCCCTTAGTTATGCTGCAATAGGCATAGGCTGCTGGGGGATTCCCATGATGCATTGAGTTTTTCCTTTTCAGTCACCTTTCTCACTATGACCTATAGTCCTCTCTGCATTGAATCGTACTTGTTATTAATCTCTGTCTCTCTTCCACAGCATGTCTTCTATCTACCAAAGTGCTTGCTCATAGGGGGTCATTTGATTGTTGGGTTTTACTTTGTATGTATTATTGTAGGGTCTATCTTACAATATAAAGCAGCTTGAGGCAACTGTTGTTGTGATTTGGTTTCTGTCACAAACCAGAAAATGGGACATATATTTTTTATATTTTTAGTCACCCATTAGCAACGGCAGGAAGACACACATTAAATGCTTGCAAATATCAAACAAATCCAAGGATTTGTATATAATTAGAGAGGGACACCAGATCAGAGGTAATCAAGTAGAGAGCCCAGGCTTTCTCGATAAGCCAAAATTCAAACACCTTGTTGCTCATCCTTTCATAGCACACCAGTGGAAATGCGAGGAAATCCAGCTGGATATTATACGTACTAATGTTGATTTCAGTGGCTTTCCAGGATCTGACACCAATTTTTGATAATATGTGATTATTCTGAGAGGGTCAATATTAAGCTGTTTAGCTTGAAAAAGAAAAAGTTTCTTTTTCATCATGAGTGTTATTATTACCCTGAAAAAAAGCCTATGTGCCACCTTTTTGGACTCAAAGAAATAGACTGCATAAATATGATTTGCATATGACCTTTTAAGTGTAAAAATCACCCACGAGAGGGTTAGACAAGGAAAAAAATCAAAGAGTAGGATCTAGGTTTTTAAAACAGGTAGTGGATGGAGGAGAAAGCTTAAACATCAGCTGAAGAAACTTTACATGGAAGAATGCATTGTAGCAGGAAGTCCACACTTACAGTATATGGGCAAGAATTTTACCCCTACATATGGCTATTGTTCCAATGCAAGAACTATTATCACAAATAATAGCATTTGTGGCCTAATGGTGGATATAAAAAGTGGTATTCACTATGAGGAAATTGATATGCAAATTATAGTGTTGTGTAGCAAATCAGCTTGCTGTCATGTTTCGGCTGTGTACAGGCAGGAGAAGGACCCAAACACAAAACTCACGACAACAAAATTAAACTCAAAAAGCTGCTTTATTGCAGAATGGCATGGAAAACTGAACTAAACTGGGACATGGATAAACTGACACGCAAGGAAACACAGCCATGAGGGAGACTACAACACTGATAAAGAGAAACACAGGGCTTGTGGAGGAACGCCCTCCCGGATCTGAACCCGAGCGGTGTTTTGTTATTGGACTTCTGCTGTGCAAACCATAGTTTGGCCAAAACGAACACCATGGTTGAACATAAGAGTGTCCATAAGTGCACGTGGCACCAGGACATTCTAGGCCACAGGTCGATGATTGATTTTGTAATCGTATCACCAGACCTGAGGCCATATGTTTTGGACACTCAGGTAAAGAGAGGGGCTGAGCTGTCAACTGAACACCACCTGGTGTTGAGTTGGATCAGGTGGTGAGGGAGGATACTGGACAGACCTGGCGCACCCAAACGTACAGTGAGGGTGTGCTGGGAACATCTAGCAGAGGCCCCGGTCCGCGAGATCTTCAACGCACATCTCCGGCAGAGCTTCAACGGCATTCCGAGGGAGACTGAGGACACTGAGTCCAAAACGACCATGATCAGAAATTGCCGAAGCCACTGCACAGAGCTGCGGCCGCACGGTAGTTGGTGCCTGTCGTGGTGGTAACCCTCGAACCAAATGGTGACTCCCGAGGCAGCTAATAGGTACCGTCAGGCCAAGCGGAATGCGGAGCAAACTCGGGTGTGGGAGGAGTAGGGATGGGTATCGTTTAGGTTTTATCCGATACCGGTGCCAAATTGGTACTTTTGAAACGGTGCTGGTGCTCAAACGGTGCTCAAACCGGTGCTTAAAGAATGGAGAACACAAAATTGGTCCAAAAACCTCTCATGTTCAGCTGTTTTTTTGTAAAAAGATAACAATGTTAGCCTTTTCTGCAGCTATGGGGCATATATGGTATCACTCTTGGCTGGAAGCAGTGCTTAAACAATGGAAAAAACACAAACTTTGTCCAAAAACCTCTCATGTTTAACTGTTTTCCACTTTTTCTTTGGTCATTTTAGCCTTTTTGGCCAGGGTGAAGGGAGTATCTGCCATCAAACAAGAAGACAGCCGCATGTAGCTATGATGATGTTTGCTAGTTCACCTTACATGCATTAATGTAATAACGTGGTTAGCCTACTCAACGTAAATCACACAAGAACAACATTAAGCTACTCACGCAGAGAAGAACGGCTGCTGCTGCCATCAAATACGGCGCATTTCTCGGCTTTTAAAAAAACGCTATGCGTCGCCAGGTGTTTCATGAGATTCGAGGTGTTACCTCCTTTGACAGTATCACAGTATCAGCTTAAAGCACTTGTTGCAGGCTGCTGAGTTTGCATATTTTGCTGTGAAGTACAGCCAGACTTTTAACCGCTTGGCCTTGGACATTTTTAATCTGTAGCTCTGCGCTAACAGAACGTACGTACCTGGCCCCGCCTACTATCCTCGGAAACGTAAAACGATTGGCTAAAAGTGTATCACAGCTCAGGAAAAAAAAGCACCGAAATAAAGCACCGAAATGTGCGCTGCTTTTCGGTCTGGTTACTACCGTTTATGTCAGAACCGGTGCCATCATGGCACCGGACACCGGTACCCATCCCTAGGGAGGAGTTCGGAGAGGCCATGGAAAAAGACTTTCGGACTGCTTCGAAGAGATTCTGGCAAACCGTCAGGTGACTCAGGAGGGGAAAGCAGTGTTCTACCTGCACTGTTTATAGTGCGGGTGGAGTGTTGCTGACTTCGACTGAGAAAATCGTCAGGCGGTGGAAGGAATACTTCGAGGACCTCCTCAATCCCACTGTCACGTCTTCCGTGGCGGAAGCAGAGTCTGGGGATTGTAACTCAGCGAACAGATTAATTTGGAAAGCCCAATATGCACATTTGGTATTTATAATACAACAGGCTGTGCTTACCTTTTTATATTTGGACCGGTCCTCTGTTCGCCTCGCCTCGTGATCTCACCGCAGGCCAAATCTGCCCCTCCTCAGCACACCAAAGATCCCGGTCACGGCACCAAGTTGTTGAAATCTCCCAATTCTTTTAATCTTTGGGCTGAAGGAAGGACAATGTATAAATGCTCAATCAACAATCATTTATTTCCATACAATTCAACACTTAAGAGCATTAGAACGTCCGGACGGGAGAGATGCTGACAGAGGGTTAGCCGCATTTCTCAACATGGTGGAGGGTTACTCAAGCTTTTATAGCCTTTAGTGGCCCCCACCTAGTAATAAAAGCCTAAACATTCACATTCTTTTTCTGTCACGGCGCCTAAGTTATGACCTCGGCTCCCTGTCTTTCTGCTCTCTGTAAAGGTGGGGGTATGGAATGTGGTCTGTCTCCCCTGTCCTAGACACAGAGTCTCCTGCATACAACCTTTCTTTTCATGATTCAGCCGTAAAACATGTCAAGAACACAGTGTGAGACATTCACAGCAGATCAAGGATACAGAGTGATGCACGCTTATCTAATGAACTACAAAATGAATATGTTCTTTTAACCCAAAAGTATAATGAGAACTAAGCTACATACATCGCACACAATCTAGACTAAAGGAAATTATATGTCCTACAGCTGTTATCATAATTCAACTACTTTAACTACAGATATAAGATAACATATGATAACAGAATAATCTCACAGGATGAAGGGGATGATCTGCCAATCTCTGGGGGCGAGGTCACAGATGCAGTAAAACAACACCTTGGTGGCAGAGCCCCTGGGGTGGATGAAGTCCGCCCCGTGTTCCTGAAGGCTCCGGATGTTGTAGGGCTGTCTTGGTTGACACTCTGCAATGTTGCTTGGAGATCAGGGACAGTACCCCTGGACTGGCAGACCGGGGTGGTGGTCCCCATCTTTAAGAAAGGGGACCGAAGGGTGTGTTTCAACTACAGGGAAATCACACTCCTCAGCCTCCCTGGGAAAGTCTATGCCAGGGTTCTGGAGAGGAGAGTTCGTCCATTAGTCGAACCTCAGATACAGGAGGAACAATCCGGTTTTCGTCCTGGTAGTGGAACCCTGGACCAGCTCTTTATCCTCTCAAGGATACTCGAGGGCGCATGGGAGTTTGCCCAACCAGTCTACGTGTGTTTTGTGGACTCGGAGAAGACATTCAACCGTGTCCCTCGGAGGGTCCTGTGGGGGGTGCTCTGGGAGTATGGGGTGTCTGGCCCATTGCTACGGGCCATTCAGTCCTTATACGACCGTTGCAAGAGTTTGGTCTGCATAGCCGGCAGTAAGTCAGACTCATTCCTGGTGGGTGATGGGCTGCCCTTTGTCACCGATTCTGTTCATAATTTTTATGGACAGAATTGCTAGGCATAGCCAAGTGCCAGAATGCTTTCACTTCGGTGGTCTCAGGATCTCATCTCTGCTTTTCGCAGATGATGTGGTCCTGTTGGCTTCATCCGGTGATCGCCTCCAGCTTGCCTTGGAACGGTTTGCAGCCGAGCGTGAAGCGGTGGGATTGAGAATCAGCACCTCCAAATTTGAGGCCATAGTCCTCAACCGGAAAAGGGTTGAGTGCCCACTCCGGGTCAGGGACAAGACCCTGCCCCAAGTGGAGGAGTTTGGGGGTCTTGTTCACGAGTGATGGGAGAAGGGAGCGGGAGATCGACAGACGGATTGGTGCAGCAGCTGCAGTGATGCGGATGCTGTACCAGTCTGTTGTGGTGAAGAGAGAGCGGAGTGTAAAAGCGAAGCTCTGAATTTACTGGTCAATCTACGTCCCTACCCTCACCTATGGCCAGGAGCTGTGGGTAGTGACCGAAAGAACGAGATCGCGAATACAAGCGGTGGAAATGGGTTTCCTCCGAAGGGTAGCTGGCCTCTCCCTTAGAGGTAGGGTGAGAAGCTCGGCCTTTCTGGAGGGGCTCAGTGTAGAGCCAGTTGAGGTGGTTTGAGCATTTGACAAGCATGCCCCCTGGGCGCCTCCTGGGCGAGGTTTTCCGGGCATGTTCCACCGGGAGGAGGCCCCGGGATATCTCTCCAGCAGGTGCCTTGGTGTTCCCCCGGATAAGCTGGAGGAGGTGGCTGGGGAGAGGAGGTCTGGGCTTCTCTGCTTGGGCTGCTGCCCCCGCGAACCGTGCCCGGATAAGCGGGGAAGTAGAAAATGGATGGATAGATGGATGGATAGTCAGTGATTAGTCATAAAAGGTGATTATATACCAGCCAAAAATTTGGACACACCTTTTCATTAAGTATACAGGATCCTGAGGTCACAATGTGAGACGTCCCCTAGGGTGGTCGAGAATGACCGAGCTAAGATCCTGTGAGACTTCCAGATACAGATGGACAAAATGGTGATGGCTAACAAACAAGTAGAGGAATCGACAAGCAGAGGAAGGCGGCCGTAGTGACAGATGTAGCTATACTGAGTGACAGTAACATCAGGAAGAAGGAACACGAGCGGGAGAAGAAGAACTCGAGAAGATGTGGAGGGGCACTCTGTGCAATGACCCCCAAGCTAAAGGCATATATAGACAAGTGGCTTCAGCAGATCCCAGGAACAACATCCAACATCTCTGGCCAGAACAGTGCGGCCCTAGGAACAGCAAAGATACTGCGCAGGACCCTCAAGCTCCTAGGCCTCTGGTAGAGGACCTGAGCTTGAAGGATAAATGGAGGAGAGGTCAGAGATCAAATGTGACATGATATTTAAATCTTTATACAGTTATTTCTATATGTTGACAGTACACACACACTCGAATCATACTTTTAACTTATAAGGCTTTTTGTCAATTTTAAACCAATAAATCACTAATTTCTCTTTGAGGACCTTAAACTAAATTTTAATGCATTGTTAACATGATTCCATAGGGCTGGGTCATCACATCATAGAGTTAACATGCTAATGATAAGTTTCAGAGTAGGGTTATCCTGACACCCACCTCTTTATGCAAAGTCTGGACCCATGGGTAAAGCTAAATTGAAATTTTGATCAATATAATGGTCAAATTAACATAAGAGACTTGGTGGGAGAAAAAGTTAAAATATATCATCATTTCTAAAAAAAGAAAAAAAGACATTTTCCTGTGATTTCTTTCAGTGGGGCTCCCTCTTGATACCGGTTCTGTTTAAATCAGGAAGAATCCGGAAGCAGCTATTTATACAGTTTTATCCTAAAGACAAATTTGTGCCTAGCTGTCCAACGAAGCAAATGTTCATTATTGCTTTCAACCTTTTTCCCCAGGTTAATTTTCATCCTCACCACCAGATGGCAGTCTTTAATTTCTTTGCTTTCACAGTTGATGGATTTATCATAACATTTTTTATCTTATCAAGCTTCCTGTCAGCTATGTCCTGTGGGAACTGTCCAGCATACAAGATATAGAGACAACCTGCCAGTTGATACTAAAGATGCAGATACAGATAGTGGATAATATAATGTACTCCTGCTAGAGGCATGTATTGCAGAAAAGCCTATGAAGGATTCCACACTGCTCTGTGTTAAAGATGAATCACTGATCAAAAGAATGTCGTTTGAGCCTGGAGTTGTTCATCCTCTTTGGCTCTTTGTCTGCAAGCAGAAACTGTGGGGCTGTGACATCTGACACCCAAGATGGACTTTTGTGTTTTTTTCCCTTTCAGTTTATTCATTACTTTGCCTTTTTGGGAAAGAAATAAGCTTAGAAGCAAAAAAAAAAAAAAAAAAAGAGAGATATTTAGAGAGGGAAAGCACGTTGTGCAAGACAACGTACCTTCAGTGTAATTTATATAAACACAGTAATATTTTATTTTAACTGGCCCACTGTTTTCATGTGAAAACCAATTATTGCCCAGTTAGGTGGTTGTGATTAATTAAAATTTAATTTAGTACTAATTACACAGAAAACTGACACAATCATGAGTCAAAAACATCCATCAGCTACATCTCCACTGAACCAGTAGAGTCAATTCTGCATGGAATCCCCTGCAGCCTCCTTTATGGTTGAATTCTCAGTCTCTCTGTATGCACAGCCACAGAGTTATGCAAACAGACATCAATTCAGGATGAAAGTGCACTTACTTGGGCAGTACAGCTGCAGACTAAAGTCCATTGGATGAATGACTGTAGAGACAGGCAAAGGAGACACACTCATAGACATGTATAGATTCAAGATGTCTTGAGTCTGGAGTGTTGACATTACCAAGTATTTGTGTGGATCTGCTTCTCCCCTGTGCAAACAATGTGTTAAGATGGTTCGTGTTTTTTGCCAGACTTTAATGAGCACTCAAATAAATGCAGACCTCACAATTATTGTAACACAAAGCATCAGCATGCACTTAACTATCTAAGTTAAGGGAGGTGCAACAACAAAAATGGCAACACTAGGTTTTGTGTTGGAGCCATCGCTGGTAATGATTCAGACCTCAGAGGGTTAAAAAGTTCATAAATATTTCTTATGGGACAATAAAAAGAAATTTGCCAGAGTGAGTCGAACCTGCAGATGTATATCCACATGTCCCCTAACGCTACAACATCCTGTTTTTGTACCGGGTAATTCCTGTGGTTTTACTAGTGGCATCTCTGTATCGCTTCTGTATCACCTGCAGCATTGCTGTTTGTATACAATGTGACAGACTATAGAGAACCCGATTAGGGACCTGGCAAACAGAAAGCAATGATCTTGTGAAGCATCACCTGAGTGAGCAAGCAAGCCTTGCTGCAAAGTCACAGCAATGCTCCCTCCAGCAGAGAGAAATATGCAGAGACGGGCGTTGTAATTTTTTGCACTTGACCGAATATCTGTCAGTGTGGCTTTATTTGTTCAGAGTGTGTTTCTCAATGAGTGTTGACTGCAATGTTTCTGAGCCTTTGGGATTGTAGCAGCAAAGAAAAGATGTACCAGAGTGTCTTTCTCAGTGTGGCAGTTAGCATCAGGGCAAATCTGTGCAGGGCAGAGCCTTGCTGCATCAGCAGTTTGCTCAAAGAAGACACGGAGAGAAAACTCTACTGAGGTTATGTGTCTCCAGAGTAGCCATTTACAGTTACAATTACTCTCTTGTCCCCTCGATATTCTGCTCTAATTGTGCCACATCTGCTTCCAAACCTTTCACATCCCCCATGCTTACCTGTATTATTCATTATCTCAGAGTTTCCTGTCATGACATCAGAAACCTCTTACTGCCACCAAAAAAGAGAAGAAAGGCACTGAATGTAAGGTCCACTTTAGAGCAGCTTGTAATCTCTCCGAGAGTTCACCTTGATGTAAATATGCACCTAATCAATAAACGGCATTAAAGCAGTAACAATAGGCTTGGCATCCTGCCCCCTTAAAGGCACACTGGGGAATTTGGTTCATTTATTTAAGTGGTCTTTGCAGCCAGTCCTTTTTTTTAGCGAAGTACTTTTAAAAAAAGCTTATATTGTCTTTTCCTTTCCAAGTATCTTTTGCTGTTTGTCCCCCCAGCCCACCTCACCACCCCCCACCACTGCTATCCCACAGCACACAGCCTGTTTCTGACTAATTTGTTCAGGCCAGTATCTTTTCTGTAGGCGAGGGCCACTGGTGCATGTTTGACTTTGACTCACCTTTCTAATTCAACTCAGTTTCTTTGTGAAGTGCTGTCAGGGTTGTTTATTCTGCTTCTGAGACTGCAACACTGAGCTAAAGGGCAAAAGGACACCAGCCACTCAGGACCTATCTTGCTAATAAAGACAGATTAGTCAAGCAACAGTGTTCACACATAAAACACGAAAACACACAGTGTCATGGTCCATGTGCCTCCCCGGCCAGCCCAGTGTGGCCACAAGTGTTTGTTGTTTTGCTCTCTCTGCTCTCCTTGCCTTGCTCTCTCTCTCTTGCCTGTCTGCCTGGGCCAGGGGTCAGCGACCTTTAAGACCCAAAGAGCCATTTGGACCTGGTTTCCATGCAAAAGAAAACACTGGCAGCTGCAAATCCGCAGGTTGCCAACCCCTGGCCTGGGCGGAGCTCAGATTGGGCTCCCGCCTTTGGCCTACGCACCTGCAGCTGATCACCGGTGATTTGCAGTTGATCGCTGGCTGTGCTTAAGGCAGGGGCTCTGAGCTACTTGTTGCTGGAATATTAAGTAACTCTTGTTAGTACTGCCTGGCTCTATAACGATTCTGTTGTTCCCGTGCTTGCCTCGGATTAATCCTCGTCTCTGTAAATAGGTTTATCTGGATCTACCCTCTTTGTGACCCCTGGACCCCGTGAGTGAGAGTGGATCTGCTTGTGTGGAGATTGTTTGGACGAGGAGCGGAGCGAGTATGAAGGCGTGTGTTTCCCCAACTTGTTGAACCCCGAGACCCTGATGTTTCCCCCCCTTCACGTGTATATAGCGCACCAGTGTGATTGATAAAGAACTGTTTGAACCCTGCTTTCTCAGTCTGCGCCTGAGTCCGTTCCACTGCCGTGACACACAGGAAGATACCAACCTCCCCATTTAAGCAGCATGTTTTTTTTTTTATTATTAATCATCTATTACTATCTATTTTTAATCTAATTATCTATAACATTTACTCATTGACCGATGTTGCAGTTAAGTGTGTCATCAAAGACTGAAAAATCTGACTACAATTATAATGCTATGGCTAACTAATTAAAAAAAGTATTTTTACATTATTAGCAAACTGAGTTCTCCATTTTGTATCATATTAAAAAAGAAAAAACATAAAAATACTGGACTTCTCTAACAATTAATCATAAGAATAAACGACTAAAACACTAAAGTATGACATTTTTTTCTGACCTTGACTTTAAAAATAATGCAGACAACAAAAAAGACGCAGGCTACTCATAGACAAAAGCTTTTTTAATGAAAATCTTTTTTGTCAAGTAAAAAAAGTTCATCATATGCATACTATTTATAGAGTCAACAGCAGGCAGTAGAAAAGGAGTTTACATTTAAAATATTCAGAGCATTCAAAAGCATATGTCTTCTAATAAATTGAAACTGAGACATTCCCGTACATTGTCCTCTTACTAACGGTTGTAGTTTTAGCTGGTCTGATCAGTGTTGTTCAGCTCCTCAGCTACAAGAGACACGTGTACAGTATGCAAGCCTGGGCTCAAAGTCTATCCAAAATCCTTCTGTTCATGTCCAGAGCATTTTAAAATCGGCTGTCAGTGCCAGAGCTGGGCTGCAAATGTGGTGTGTGCGCTCCATCAGTTAGTGTGAAAGACTTTTGGAAAAGGATTCAGGATAATATTTTGGCCCGGGTAATATCATTTTGACATACCACAAAAAAGCTAAAAAAAATTAAAAGTTTGTCTGTCTATTTTTAGTCACAGCTGACATGGCTAACTAGAGTTTTGTCGACAGCGGAACACCTATATGTCTGCATTTATGGAAGACTACTTGTTCCTTTTTCTGCTGCCGGGAAGGTTTGTGTTATTTCACATCTGAGAGGTAAGCTGCATTTAAGTCACACAAGTCACGGAAAACACGCAAGCTGATATAATGTACATAGTTTAATGCTTACTGGGTAACGTGTTCAAAGAACATTTACTTCTATCAGAGACTCGAAACATGTGTGCAAAGGTCACTGAGACTCCTTTCTAAATGTCCTAGGCAAAATTTTAGATTCATTTGGTTCAGCTCGAAACTCTGTATATAGCAGACCTCCAAATTTACCTACCAGCCACTCCAACAACCGGTCTATCAAAACTAAGTCAGCCAGATTTTTGAAAGCAGATATTTCCTTTGTAATTCCCTCTTTCATGCTAAAGAGTAACCTAGCAAAACAAGTTTTTAAACAGAAACACAGTTATTTTATCCAAACACCTTGCCTATAGCACCTGATTCATAATGTGTGCTGCTTTTTTAGAGTGGCCCTATTATGCTTTATCTTTATTTTTCTGTCACGTGCGCATTAAAGACATGGTCCGTGTGAGAATACCAGCCTGAACCAAAAACCCAGACTTATCTAAATACTCTAAATCTAAATGCTGTCAAACAGAGATGATTTGTTCACATGGTCATCTGAGGCATGAGGACAGAAGCCCTACATATATGTGTTTCAAAACGCCAATCAGATTAAGGTAAGTAATTAAGTTATCTTGTACAGAGGATGAACTGAGGACAGATTAAAGCATAAAATACATAATTATTTTGAACTGTGAATTGTGCAAATCTATTCTAGCAGAGTTCAAGAGTAAAAACCAAGGCCAGAATTTTTCCCCCAAAACTCTTTGGGATTGCAGTCATCATGGAGGGTTAAAACAGCTTTGACTTCCACTGTTGGTGTGTGTCAGCAGCGCCACAGACCAGGTTCCATAGGCACTAATGCTCGGGTAACATAACAGGACGTTTCAAGGAGCATTCATTTATGTTAAAAAAAAAAACAAAACACAAAAACCTCACAGTCTTTTTCTACAAGAGAAACACTTTTATCAGTCTGTCAGTTGTTAACAACTTTGCACAGTGATAGTCACAAACTGCAGCCAACCCCAAACACACCAAAACACTAATTCATTTCACAGTGCAGTCACTTATTCCAGCAGACTTTCTGTCTCTGTTGTGTCAAACATATATTCATCTATAGGAGAAAGGAGAGAGTGAAGGGACACACTACACAGCAAACAGTGGTGTTAACAGGATTACTGATAATGTTTTTTCTTTGTATATTTGGAGTGTATAGGGACAACAGCATGTATAAAACCTAATGAATGAATTAATCATTGACGCGACTGGTCAGCAGCATGGCTGAAGATATTATATTAATGATGACACAGATACATACAGAGGAAGACTGGTGGTGGTGTTAAAAGAAGACACACAGGAGGAGAGGGTGAGAAAGTGCAAAAGAGAGAGGGAGAAGAGGAGGTGAGAAAGAGAGGAAGTGGGGTGAAAGTGGAAGCGGGAGAAGGTGTGGATGGGAGAGGAAGCAGGAATAATCCGTAGGAGAATCACGACAGGATTAAAACTAGGTGTGAGCCAAAAATAACCCCAGCCAAGGCAGCTTGGCGCAACAACGCTGCAATGGAGCACAACACGACAGCAGCCACTCCTACTGCCAGCCTCTGTCAGCTCAGGAAGTAAAATGGGAGGGGATTACAAAATGCTACTGTGATGTTGCCGTATACAGTAAAAACCCCAGTATCAATTGACATAAGGCCTAGATTTTCTCTTCAGCCTGTATATAACAGACATTTAGAAGAAAAACTGTCCATCTAACTGAAGCCTCACGTCCCAATGCAAAAAAAAAAGTAATTTAATGAGCCTTAAAAGGGCACTCCAGCAGTTTGATATATCGAGGTCAATAAGTAGCATTCTGCTGCCTTTGACATATCTTTGCAAAGATCCAACCTATTTTTGGTAGAATTTGTGAAATAACCACCTGTGAGGTCTAAGTCATCATCAATAACAGCTCTAACTGTCTTACTTAATGTAATACTTAATAACTTAGTATAAATAACTTTTGATGAACTAATTATTACATTCTTTGTCTTCTGACTGCCAAGACTGGCTTAGGGTTACCACTGATGACTAACTTAGACATCACAGTGTTAACAAATTACTATTCAATCTACTGAAAGATGTTAATGAATTGAGGTTTCCTGGGGTCCTATACCCTCAGTGGCTCCAGTGGTGGTTAGGTCCACAGAGCAAAATAAACAAGAAAATTCTGCTACTAGATTCATCAGGCAGCAACACAATGGTGTTTTGCTAATATGAGCGTGACAGCACGTGAACAGTGGTAATGGCTGATTATCTAAAGCTATCTAACCATCTAGTGTGGAGTTTGATAGATGATAATACACATATGTACTGAAACATTTGTTGATCACCTAAAGTCATTAATATAGTTTTACTGGAAATGATATGAGTCCTATGACTGAAGACCTGGTGGCATGATCCTTTGATGGTGCTAGAGAGCCACTCACGTCAGTAGGGTACATCCTTAATGGAACTGGACTGCTTCAACACAACATTAGTAATCTATTCGATAGCTAAGGTATTTCTGTTTGGCCCAAAGTGGTGCTTCAAATCACTGAATGAAAAGATAATTCCTTGCAGCTCTTTGATAGTTTAACTACCCTTAATTTTGTATTAAGGGACCGAGTACAGCCAATACAGAGAAGAACCATTCAATTATAGAAAAGTTAATCTAAAACACAAAAATTGTGGGAAGTACGAAGGAACAGAGAGCCTGCACAAAACACGGAGAACATGAAAAAAATCCCAGGTTGGCCAATGGGTTTGAATCCTAAACCTTCTTGCTTCACCACCATGTCACTGAAGTGAAACCCCAATCTAATTCTGAGATAAAATTAATAAATTATTTAGTGTCATGCCATCTGAGAGTGAACATAAAGTTTTTGGTTGCAAGTTCAGAGATTTAAGTCACCTGAGTGCTTTGTCCCAGCATACCTTTTCTCCTTTCGATGAAATGGAACACTATTTATGTGACTATTCTGACGCCTTGTTGTAATACCATTTTCTTTTCAGGAAAGAGTACTTACAAAGATCTGTGTTCGCAAGATAGAATCAGTTTCCTCTGAAGCAAGAAAAATCTGCATTTGTCACCGCAGGCAGGAACTTTTGAAGCTCTGTGAGTAAACTAAGCCGGTAAGTCTCATTACACCAGCAAAGCACTCAAAGGGAACATTTTTCAAAGCACTGCAATCACCCTGGATTCATATAACATTTCCCTTCACCGGAAACCTTCCCATCATTCCTGCTGCACAAATCTTCTCAAATTCAAATAAGAGCTTACCTCCTGTTTTGCCTGCATCCGTTTTTTTTCTCTACCTCTTCCTCCCTCAAACATCTTCCTCATTCCTGCTTCTGCTCTTTTCCTCCCTTGATTTCTTTCTCTGTTGCTGCAGTCAAATGAAGTTAAATCTTCCAGCTGCTTGGCAAGAGGCATAAATTAGCAAAAGAGAATTAAAGCTCTGCCAACACCTAGCAAGGCAACAAGAAAAACAAGCAACATAAGGCTAGAGCTTGTAACTTCCTGGTCTTTTTTAAGGAATGCACCCAAAATGTAAAGCCATGCAAAGCTGTACACTGATCTAATATCTGGGTGATGTTAGCATTTACATAAAATAGAAAATGTTTAGCAGTGACTCCAGGTGGTGGCAAGGGGATTGTGCCCATTCTTACAGCCTTTTTGGGCACAAACGTGTATTTTTGTCTCTTACTTTTATTGTTGTATGTCCGATGTATGAAAGGTCAATAAGAACGAAAAGCACTTTAAAATCTACTTGACAGCATTGTCATCTCATCACAGTGTATCTTTACTACACCTGGTTCTAAAGATGTATGAAATGCAGTCACAATCTAAGAAAAATACTCCACATTAACAATATCAACATCTGCACTTGAATATTGAAAAATATATGTAAGGCAATGACACCCCCTATGTAAAAAGCACAGATTTACATCACTAACAGGCGCTTAACAACACTTAAAAGAGAACACCACCCAGTTTAAGAAAAAACATCATACTCTGATAGCATAAATTGAAAGCCATCACTGATGATAAGGAAACCATGATATTGTTATGTTACCTCACATACTATGCGTATTTCTAAAGCCAAATAACACATTCTTCTTCTTACAAATTAGTCAAGCTAATGTTTCCTGATCAAAGCTTTCTGTATAGCTGAAGTTACCAGTTTAATAACTTGAAAAATTGTTCATAAGCTACTTTTTTAGCTTTTAGCTTTTAGTTTTTACATTTATTCTGTTATTGTAACTCACAGAGTTTTGTTTAAACAGTTAGTTTGTTACTGCAAGTCTTACACAGTAGTTTAATGTAGATCTAGCTGCACACAAAAAAATCTAAAATAGTCTTTGATTTGAAGAAGATCTGATTCTGCTAACATCATGACTGCATAGCCCACATCAATCTAAAGAATATATGCCTTCTTAATCTAAGTGGTGTCATCTTTTAAGACACAGTAGTCTTAGACTTTGGTAAAAACTAACCAGAATCCTCTGCTTACACATTTATATTAACTCTAACAATCAGCCAAATGTATGCATTATTCTACTCAATATTGGTCCTTGTTCTAGACATTTTAAGCAAGTTATACACCCTCAGCTGACAGCACTGTATGGATGTGGACAGAGAAACAGTAGCAAAAAATAGCTTTCTGATAGATAGATAGATAGATAGACAGAGAGAGAGAGAGAGGGAGGGAGAGATACTTCACAAAAAGAAACTTAAGGGGCCCCAATTTACCCAAATAACCTCACTTTCATTTGATTTCCTGCAAAATGTTGAAGTTTAACATAAAATATGAAACTTGTAATTACCAGGTTTGATGAACGGGGCCAACAACACCCTATTCTTATGACTTAGTTACTTGACGTACAAGATCAATGACTTGCAGTAAAATTAGAATTTTTTTCCTCTGAGGCTGTGGTTGAAACAGATTTGCCATGTAGATTATTCAGCAAGCAAAGTGGTGATTGCATAATTTTATTGCCCTGTATTGTGGAAATATTGTGCTGTCCCTGGTTATAGAAACTGAAAATGTGCTGGTGCATGGTCAAGGGATTCCATGAGACTTACAGTAGACTCATCTACCTGCCTAAATACTGACTCTTAAAATAATCAAAGATTTTTGTCAAATACTTTTTTCTTTTTGAATTGCTTTTGTGCATCATACTCCTCTAACATAAAGTGTTTGAGGTTAATTTGTCATATTAATATTTTCCTGTAATGTCACAGTATCACGTAAATGACAACATGGACAAAAGCACACATATAGCACAAGGTTATAGAAAAGCACTGATGCGAATATTAGAAAATACACAACACTCCTGCATTTTAAATAATATTACAAATTAATTATATATACGCAGGCACATGTGCTCAGATCAAAAAGTGAATAAACACATAGTGTGCACTATCTTTAAGAGCATATCCTGTGTGAGTTTATTAATAAGAGACCAAGACTAGCAAAGTTCTGTATCTTTTCTAATCAAACTCAATGCAAACCAAAATTATAAAAAGCAATCCATATATTGTATCCAAGCACTAATTCATTTATTTTTTCTGTGCCACTGAGCGCCACCAATGTCCAGAAACTATCAACAACTTGAATGAGCCACACAATAACCCTTTGAGGTTCAAGCCATCATCAACTTGTCCTCCAAGCCTGGGAGTTAGGGAACAAGCTAATATTTGAATCAGACAGTTTTTAGTTTCTTGTTGTTCCTTTGATAGCCAAGTTTGAGAGAACAATTTTTTGAAAGAACAAAAATGGCATTCTGATAGTATAGATTTAGGGTGATCACTGATGATGGCTTAGACTTCAGAATGCTGACCTTCTACATCCACAAAGCTGTTGACAATCTGTTTACAAGTAAGATTATACCTAGGTTCACATCTACCCCTTAAATGGAATATTTCAAGACCCTATCTTGGGCATATAGAGCTCTCATACCAGAATAAGGGAATTTATTTGAACTGTAACATCAACTAAAATGGAACCTAACCCCAAGTGGTCAGCCTGTGACCCATTTATGATTAGGGCTGGGGTTGGCTTTTTTTTTTCCATCTAGCATATATTTAATTTATATATATATATTTAAAATTTTGTCTATTCAGCATTTTGCTAAAGCAAAACCCAAACCCAGCCCTAAATATTTACAGGTCATTATTTTGCATTTCGTAAATGGGGCTGTATATATGAGAATGTGCCCAGATAGTGTAAGAACATCAGAGACTGTTGCTTTGGTGTTTTCAAAGGATTTTTTACATTATCAAAATAACGCAGGGCTCCTCTCAGGTTTCCTTCTTCAAAAACGAAACTATTAAGATACAGCATTCAACTGGAAAGACTCTACATGTTGTCATAGAAGATTCATTTCTATTTGTTTTAGTATCCCTTTTGAGCAGACTTTAGCTGAAACAGATGGCACTAGGTATTAAAGTCATTACAAAAAAGCCAAAAAGCGTTGAATGTGGATATGATGCAAACAACAGCTCGTCAGGCAGTGATGGCAGGTTCCATACAGTAAGAGGACACTAATATTTAGGACCAAAGTTCCAGAAGAGTTAAGCTAGATATTTATATTTTTGCTGCTAAGCTTGACTTGTCATATAGCAAACTATAATAGATGTTCATCACAACATTATTCCCAATATTCTGTAAATTTCTAATCTAGGTTTTCTGTTCAAAGTAATCATTACAAAGCTTGATAGATTGTTCAGAAGACTGACAAAGGGCTGTTTAAGGTTCAATTTCCTTAAATGTGAGTACCAAGTAAAGATTATAATGGAGTCAAGACACATAAACAATAAATGGTGGCCACAGTTTCCCATATAAAAACGTGAATCATCAACATTGACACTGCAGTTTGCAAGAAACACGATCTAGTATACTGGTAACATTCCACTGTTTATTACTGGCCTACTGTGTTCAACATTCCCCCCCCCCCCCCCCCCCCCCCCTTTTTTTTTATTTTTTTATTTGCTTGTTTTAAGAAAATTTGTCATTAAAAATCTTTCTATAGTATATTTGTTTTCTTAGAAAATATAGAAAAGAGTAATTTACAGCTATATTACACAAATATCCTCTGGCTTTTGTTTTGAAACAAGTATGACACATTTTGTTCTTTTGCAGCACATGGTGTTACAGAGTATGCATCCAAACAACAAACGTAAGTCACTACAGTGTAGCAAAATAATAGAAAAAAGAAAAAAATACATAGTCTTCATAGAGAGAAATTAAATACATGCATACATACAATACAGTGCCATGCAAACACAGTCCAGTCTGGGAAGTAAATTGTTTAGGATTTGCATTTCTTTCCCATTTCATTTGCATTTCTGTCAACGTTTCATGCCTTCTTGCTATACATACACACCATGGCTTTTACATAAGACTGCAGCTGCTGCAGCAAGTAGCTTGTATAAAACTCATCATTTCTTAGTAGGGCCTGGTTGATGAAAGTGAAACTACACCAATTTTCAAATAGCAGAAACTTTAAATAATCCATTCATGGTAAATTAATACAGGCTGAAGTCTCCTTTCCACAATTGTCTATCATTCGTTCACTGATTTACACATTAAGTCATTTTAATAGTGTTTTTGAGAACGAGCCATTCATCACACAGATGTATGCACTCATTTTGCGAACATATGCACATATTTCACACTGACATTTGGTCCAAATGAACATTCTTACCTCCCCACCCCCAAGCTGCCCGATTATTTTCCCTGTGTGAGTCACTTTCTTGATGGCAGCACAAAGGGATGAAACAGCAGTGTCCCCTCAATGACAGCCCTGTAAGAAGCAGCTCGTCCCCTAAGAAGGTATTGGCCTTTAATCAGCCACATCTGCTCACATATGGGGTCTCTCTATCACATGCCACCAGCTAAGACCTGCCTGCTAGAGGTCAGAGTGTGATTGGTATCTTTGAGGGCAGCTGACCTTGGGTGTGTTTGTTTTGGGGCTGCAACAGAGATCCTTATCGGGCCTTGGCACACGTAGATAATTCTGTTTACCTTCTGGGGGAGACGGGAGCCATTTTTGCACTTCAAAAAGTGAATTTTGAAAAGGGTATTTGCAGAGGACAACTCAAGTTTTTGATGGAATTTTATTTTGAAGGATTAGATCCAAATGCACTGATACTATATTGACAAGACCAGCTTTAACCCTGCAGGTGGCAGTAATGGTCTTCACCCTCACTTTTACAGTGTTGTTGTCACTTCCCATGCTAACTGTTGCCCACTATTTTCTGTAACCTTGATGGAATAACTCATTAACGATTTCTTTAACTTGACCTCTGAATAACTCTTGCTTTCCTGATTTCTGTTTTCCTACTTGTGCAACAAAAGCTAGATTCCTTTGTCTTCTTTTCACACTGATACTATACTTTACAGCCTGTGCTATAATTCACATCACAACCTGAGCAACATCAACCAGCAATCCTTTAAATAAGCTCAAATAACTTGTGACTTCATGTAAATGTTCAATCTTGCCAATACTTTTGTTCTGTACACTGTTTGGCACCACTGCTGTACTGACTCATATTCAGACCTTCCAATTTCAGTAACAGTAAGCTTTTGGGGACAGTCACACACTTTTTTTTTGGGAACATTTTCTGGTAGGAAGTTCGACGTTTCAAGCCACGGAAACACTCTTTACTTTTGGTTTTGCTGCTTGGGTTCAAAAGCAGTTTAGGATTTAGTTAAGTCATACTCTAAGAATCAGGCTTACTGCCTTCTCAAAGACTCCTGCATGACTGTCACTTATCACTTCCTCTTCATATGCTGCAGCCCACTGCAGTTCCTTCTGCTGTTGCCTAAGACCTGATACAACCTCTGAATTAAAGCAGAAATATTTGCTTCCCGCTTATATAAACCTTGACAGTTCTAATCACACACTGCAATGTGCAAGATAATTCTTCATAATGGACACAGTGTATGCCATCTGCCCAGTTCAGCTGTTCGGTTATTTATAATGATACAGAAAAGCATGCAGTGTGCTTTCAGCCCACTGTTTCTCTCTTTCCACGCAATTTGGCTTTGTTTCTTTTCACCTTTATCAAGGTGTGAGGAGTAATGTGTGTGCACAGTCATTGTTTGCACAGTTTTAATTTGTACACTCTTTATCGCTCTTGCTGCTTTTGCCAACTTGTTTGAATGTCCTTGGCTTAATAGACTGCTATGATCCTCACTCATTTTGAGAAGAGGGCTGCAGGAGACAAACACATAATTACTAATATTTAAATGGAATAACATACTGTGTGTTCAAGATTTACTTACAGATTGAGCAAGCATGTGTTCTGCTAGCTAACTTGTTTCTATATACCAAAGAGTTGGAAAAGAGCCTTAGAACCATGACCGTGTTGCAGTTTGTGCAAATGAGATACACTGTCCAGACTGAAGGACTACACAACTGACCAGTAGGGCTGTACTCGATTCTGGCCAGCTTAGCTGCTATTGGCTAGGAGTGATGACCTCTCACTCCTCAGGGGTAATGTCATATTCCCCTGCACCTCAAGAGGTACCTCAGCATCCAGCACTACTATTGACTGCTATCCTTACAAACTGTTCAGACGTTTGTCACGTGATCCGGATTCTCCCTGACTTCAATGCACTCTATCTCCTCCCTTTCCCTTTCCCTTTCTCTTTCCCGCTCCCTCTCCCGCTCTTTCCGCTTGGCCCGTTTCTTTTTCTTGTGCCTCTTTTTGGACGGCGGGAAGAAGGTCAGGAAGACAGGCAAAATGACAAAGCAGTGCAGCACAGTGCAGCCCGCAGTGAGGAGGGAGCACTTGAACAGTGTGTAGGTCAGATTGGAAGGCACAAACACCAGGGGCATGATCCCAATCACAAAGCAAGATGTGTTCTGCAGGATGGCAGCCCCGTGCTCCTCCAGTGCCAACTTGATGCACTGCGTCCTAGTGTGCTCGGTGGCCAGCACAAAAGTGTACAGGTGTGGTGCACAGTGATCCATGGCGAAGTTGAGGGTATAAATAAGGCACAGGATTGAGATGCTGTCCATGCCGACATTCCAGAGAGTCATCAAACCCAAGACACCCAGCTCCACGGATGTAACTGTGAGGATGAGCCAAAAGTTTCCCAATGGGTTGATGACCAGGAAGAAAGTGAGGATGAGGATGGTGAGTACGCTGAAGCCTGAGGTCAGAATGGGGGAGATGACAGAGGAGCTATACCGGTCCATGAACACAAACGTTGGATTGAAGGCAATGAATTTGATGCTGTTGATCAGCATCAAGGGCCGAAGCTTTTCCAAAAGCTCCACCACCTCCTCACGTTTCTTCTCAGTGGTTCGTGCTACCAAGTACATCCTTGAAGCAATGATGTCATACTCGTCAGTCTCGCTGTTCTTGGAAAATATGATATCCTCTGTGAAGTGCTGGTACTCTGGGCTACGCAAGAAGGAACCTTTAAGGATGGTGATGAAGTCGTTCTTAGTTGATGCACTCACATTCACTACCCGCAAGTAGTGGAAAAAGTTGTCCATCCAGGAGATCTTGTTGAAACCGTGACTCAAAGTCTTCAAGTGCTCCTGCACTGTGGAGTTCCAGTACTCAATGGGTTCATAAATATAAAATCCAATCACTGGACTGTAGTTACTAAAGTACTTCTGCTGAGTTAGAGCGTACGAAACACTTGGAGAGTTACTCGCCAACAGGTTCACAATATTTGATCCATCACTGATTTGTAAACATCCCATGAATGAGAAAGAAGCATAAATAAGATAGAGAATGACCACAAATGGTTTGACATAGGTGTTGGTAATCCATTCTGTGTAGTGCTCTCGCAGAAAGTGTTGGATGAAGTGATTCTGGTATGGTACACTGTCATGGTGTGTGGACAGGTCATGGCCATCACTCATCATGGTTTTAAACCATGTGGGCTGGCGGTCCAGGTACTCCACTGAGGGGATTTTACAGCAGAAAACACTGTGGTAGCGGTTCTGCTCAAGCTGTCCAGCAAACACCAGGCAGGAGCCATAGAAAGAGAAAACATAGAAGTAGTTGACCAGGATGGCCACACACATGCTCTGGCAGAAGATTTTCACTGACTCGATGTTAGTAAAAGGGCTAGCTCCCATGCCAAACGTTATGATGTAGAGTGAACTGGTCATAGTGTAGCACACCATCACGTCGGCAAACGCGTCTGCAACTCGCTCCTTGAAGGGGAGGTTTTCCCTGGTTCTCCTCCAGCCCGCCAAGAGCTCAAACACCCCTTTGGTTCCATGACCTAGAAGCAAGAAAGAGAAATGTGTAAATTCTAATATGTACATGCTACCAAAGCAGGCTACGACTACTCTACTTGCATTATATAAAGATTTTAAAAGTACCTTTTTTTTTTTTTTTTTTACCTCTAAGCAATGTGGTTAATGGTGTAATTTGTGTGATTAGACCGAATTGAAAAACAACAAACCCACAACAAAAATTTAATTTGAAGAACTAAAAATATTGCAGAAATAATACATACACCGAAATGATTACATCAGTTTATTTATTTATCTGTGTTTCTGTGAAACCTTGACAGCAAGTAAGATTTGTGACAGATTAAGAGCTTTTGAAAGTATGCATTAATATTTTTCATTCAAGTTCTGTTTGATGTGAACCAAAGAACAATCCAATCAAGGTGACCTTGAAAATTCTCACAATGTACTGGTACTTCTAGCATGGGACTTGTTGAATGTTCACGTATGTGTTTTTTCCCCAACAACCACCAATGCAAAATCCAACTTCATAGATAAAAAGATAAACAACAAAAGACAGTTATCGCAATCATTGTTAATTTTTGCACACACAAAAGCTATATATGGATGCATCTGCTTTGGATGTAATGACTTGACAGAATATTCACAAAGCTTTTATTTAAACATTTTCAGACACTAAACCAGGGGTCTAGGATGGAAGGACTTTAAATCTTTAAAATCTTTAAATATGCAATGAGGTACTTGGAACTTGGTTATATACACATGCATTGGACAGACGTCTGCAGTTGTCATCATTTTTCTGTATTTCTTCCTTAAAAATGTCAGTGTTTGAAAAAGCCAAATAAGAGCAATTGACAATAATCCCTAAACTCAGTATTAAAATAATGTACAGGCGCCAGCCTTCGAATAGATGAAGCTATGGTATCAATTTGAAAACTCTGTGTTGCCCCCTTTTTCGAAAACCTCAAACTCGATATTTTTAGTAGTACTATTGTATCAATTTCAAAATTCTACGTCACCTCATTCTGAAATGACGTAGGATTACATACACAAACTTGGGTGTCCACGCCGGCCTCGTGAAAGAGAGAGAGAGAGACCATGATTATTAGTACACTCTTATTTTGGCAAACCAGAATAAAAGTTCAAATTCAAATCTGAATATGGTAATCGCTCTTCCATCTCTCTTCATTTATGAGATAGAGTTTTACACCATCCTCTTTACCACACATCACTAAACAGCATCCACATATGTCTGCAGCAGGCCCATTCATGTGAGTCAAATCTGTGGGATTTTCACCAGTCAAAAATACAGCCATGAATGCACAACCTTCAAAGGCATGAGAAAAGCCACAGTGCAAAACCTCCCACGCTGGAACACCCGCCCACCCACGCATGCTGTTCATTTATTTGTAAGATGCTGGAGCTGGAATGCTACAAGCAAATGTGTTATGAATTTCTGAACATGAGAATCAACTTAGTGTTTTTCCAGCATGAAAATATCTCAGCATACTGCATTTAGCCTATTCGTACATTTCTGTGCCAACATTGGCATTAAAATGTCTCTCTCACATGTAGCAGGTGGATATAGAAGTAAGAAAAATTGCCACCCTTGACAGCATTATACATTTTCCCGTGTTTGACACACTGGAAAAATAAAAGTTAATTAACTATAAAGGATTAGTCCTATGTAATGAGTTGGCTAGATGGCTCTTCCTGCTTTTAGTATTATTAAGCCGTACAGCAAGTCAATTAGTTAGTGTCAGCTGGTTTAGAGGTGGAGAGAGAGAGCAAATTTACTCCCTTGGTTTTTACAGCATTAAACTGAGGGAGTCCACATACGTTACCCCTCACCAGTTACCAAATAGGATGTTAAATACTGTGTCATTTTCTAGACGTGATTGGAAAAGCTCTGGGATTCATTACGGTGACTGATTGCTGGCAGGTGGAAGTGGATAAAAATAATGAGCCCATCTGGTAAAGCGTCCCTGGTTAGTAGCAGTACTAACATTGAAAGAGAACATTTCTAACCAAGATATTTTCATGACTGCACAAATTTGCATTTTTGCTTTGAACAATCTTTGCTGGTGGATCATTTTATTTTATCAGAAAAAAAAGCAGAGAACAAAACTGTCATATGAGTAAGAGAGAGAGAGAATATGTAGAACGCACTGTAAGTACCTAACAGTAAATTTATTCTTATTTAAAATCAGGGATCCATATCTTCAGCTTTATTTGACAGATAAAGTGAAGAGAGGATAGGAAAGCAGGGGCAGACATGCAGCAAAGGGCCGCAGGTCGGACTATGAACCCAGGCCGGCCACTCTCGGCCATATGGCATGTGGTCGCATGCTCAACGCACTGAGCTGAACTGGTGCCCCAGACCTTCCTTTTAACACACTGTATATCTAGAATCATCTGTTCAATCTAATGTCAATTCCAATGTACATTACACACATATGATTAAACCTTTATTTCCAAATCAGCACAACAAGACAAAATCCATCTACAGTTTACGAGTAAACAACAATAGCATCAACACCAAAAATCTTGGTTTCAGTCCCATATTTTATCTCATGCTAAACCAACATGGTCAAACACCAGCAGCTGTCTGCTTAAAATAACTAAAAAGCATGTGGTGTTCTGATGTAGTGCACACTGGTAAGACTCTTCAAACAGTTCAGATTTAAGAAGCATTAAGAAAGATGATCAAGGCTGCTTTCTAGTAAGAGTATAATTCATTTTATCACTGACAAACACTTGGGAGGCTTCACACCTGTCTCTGTGAAAATGCCTTTGTCTTTGAAAGCTTGTGCTGCTCCAATGTGAGAAGAATCCCAATTAGAAGGTAGAAATGATGTAGCAGAGTGCATGGAAAGATCAAAAACAGTGACATGCTCGCTGAGGTAATGGGTGTTCACAGCCATGTCAAACCAAGTCAGACACTTCATGTGGCGTGAACAGGGATGTACTGGTTTCACCTGAAAACTGTCCAGTCCATTGAAATCGTACGTCTCCAAGCGTATCAATTCTTCTCATAAATGTTCTGATAACAGTTGCACAGCACAAAACTATGATGTCAAACTCATGACATTTGACTTTGAACATCTGGGTGAATGCAAGCCTTTTTATCTACTCTTTTTCTACACTGACTTTATCTCAGAGGTGATAAAACAGTTGCATTGATGAATACCTCCGAAGACCTGCTTTTTTAACACAACGAAAATTGATCAGGATTTATTGAGGAACTTGTAAAACTCCTAGCAGCTACTGGCTTAGCAGAGACTTGTATTGGGTTGAGGCCTTTGAAAAAAAGTATTTTTCTGACTCACGTTTTCTTCAGCCGTTTACACAGACACCATAATTTCACGTGACAAATTTGCAGCAATTATTTTCTCGATTTTCCTGATTTTGCAAGCAAATAAACAGGTGTGACCAATCAGACACCCTTCATTTGGCAACAAGTGCACTCATAGCTCAATACTTTACTGAATATACAATGATAGGGAAACAATAAAATAATCCTGTTTGTACCTCAGACACATCACTAAACGCTGCTCAGGGTCAATCCTTTCTCTGCCTCTTCAGATGTGGTCCCAACTCTGCCAACAAGAGCTCAAACTGCCCAACTGACAAAAAAAATGAGCTAGAGATATTTCAATATCTCTAAAGGCAGCTACAGCTCCCTTTTCCCCCCGTAGTTTATGTTTTGGGAATATATTTTCGCAAAATACTTCTGATGTGTATATACTTTAAACGACAAGTTTTCATTTGAAAAATTCAAAATTTCATGTCATTTTTTCTGCCGTGTGCTCAGTGTGTAAAGGCATTTAGAGTTAAAGTTGTTTTTTGTTAAAGCCACATGCTAGCAAGACTCATTTACAAAGTAAAAGATGTTACATTTCAAATCTGTTTTTTTGCATGCATGTGTCCTGTTGCTTCTTTTGGTTTGTTTCTGAAAGTAAAACTACAATAAGGGGGGGGAAACTGTATTTTAATGGTTTTTTAATGGTTCTTTAATTGTGAGTCCTCTGTAACTACGACTCGTCACCATGTCAAACCATATTATGCCTCCATTCACTCAATAAATTCTATCTATTCCAAAATTTTCCCATTTGCTTTCTCAAAAACATCAGTTTAGAGTTTGGACCTAAGTGGTCATCACCACTGATGACTTAGACTTAGACCTCAGAGAGTTAAAAACAAAACAAAGCAAAAAAGTCTTGAGGATCAGTGGGGAAAAAATAATTAATCTAACTGATTTGTATGAAGCAATATTCACACTATCACTACATTCCCTTTTGCTTCTCTCTCTTTTTGTTTAGGGTTTGGAGGTATAGCTATAGGATTGGGTTAGTCATTACTCATTCCAATTTCATGAACAACGAGCCCATGTCTTCGGACTGTGAGAGAAAATCCAAGATGCCATTCAGAAAACTTCCCCAGCCAGCCACTGTTTTCAAACTCCAAACTTTCTTTTTTGTGGTTAGAGATTTTCTATGAGCAGGCAGCGGGGGGAATTTATTCAATGAGTGTAGAAGCAGGAGGGAGAATAGCACATGGCTGGAAGCATGACTGTCGCTCAATGCTAATCATCTTTGAAGGAAACTGACAATTCTCTCACTGTCTCGATGGTGAATTATGCAAAATTGAATGTCCAAATTTTAATGTGTGCATCCCTGCTAATACAAATGGATGACAAAGGCTGATTGGTGAGAGGTAACACATCAGCAGAGGAACTCTGACGGCCCGGTACCAAACGACTCACGGACCGGTATTGGTCCATGTCCCGGGGGTGGGGGACCGCTGCTCTACACAATAACACTGTGACTCCCATCTTTTTAGAGCTATGACTGCAAGTCTGCAGAAAAGACCACACTCTCATTTGCTGTTTGCTCTCGCCATCTTCACCCACACACAAACACACCTACACACAGAAGAACTACAGAACAAGCACGCCAAATAGAAATGGCAAAAAAAAAGTGACTCTGGCTTTTTTCATCTCCCTCTTTTCTCAGAGTCTGCAGGTGGTTTAACATACATTTGGTAACTACAGTGAGGAACTTCAGTACTTGGTTCTTATGCAGTATCTGAACAGCTAAGTATACTGACTGAAAGTGGAGAATAACAGCTTCTTAGAACCAATTTCAACCAGCAAAGGCAATTAACTTTCGGAGTTCTAAATGATTATAGGTGGTAACCCTAACCCCAACTGTTCCCTATACAACCCTATATTATGAAATAGAGCATAATGGACGTCTTTGGAAAAAAATTAGAATTTTTTTTTTAGTCAGTTAGCACAGCAGTCCCCAACCTTTTTTGCGCCACAGACCGGTTTATGCCCGACAATATTTTCACGGACCGGCCTTTAAGGTGTCGTGGATAAATACAACAGAATAAAACTAGTACCGGTACCGAAAAAAAGAAGATTTATTCATAACACATGTGAAAAGACCCAGGAAAACCGAGTTAACGATAAAAACGATAACAAAATAACGCTGAAAACCGATAAAAACCCTGAAAACCATACATTTCACACCTGAGCCTCAACTCTCGCGGCCCAAACAATTCACAGACCGGTACCGGTCCGAGGCCCGGGGGTTGGGGACCGCTGAGTTAGCATGATTATTTTCCTGTTCCTAATTGGAATGACTTGGAAAAATAGTGTATCAAAATCTAAATTTAAATATTTGGATTGCCTGGGGTTAGATTAAAGGAAGGGATGGTCACTGATGACAACTTAGACCTTTGGGATAGTGGGGTTACCAATGAGGTTAATCCTAGATCCCTTGTTAGTTTATATCTACCTAGATGCAATTTTTTTTAATGGGGAAACAGACAGCAACAAGAAGTACTCATAAAGGCACCCCACTCAGGCAGTTTTAAAGGAATAGTATTGTGTTTTGTATATATTCATTTTGTTTTCTTAGATTTCAAATATGACATGATGTGTGGACGCAAACTATAATCTAATATTTAGAATCCTCCATATACCAATATAATTACCTAAATGGCAGCAGAATTTTAATCATAGTTTTTAAAATAGCACATTTTATGAAAATGTGACCTTATGTGACCTTAAAGAAAAGGTCAGCAGTTTAAAGTAATGTCCATCCATCTATCTATTCTCTTCCGCTTAACCTTATCAGGGTCGTGGGAGGGCCAGAGCCTATCCAAGCTACCACAGGGTGAAAGGCATGGTACATCCTGGACAGATCACCAGTCCATCGCAGGGCTAACACGGACAACCATTCCACATTTATCATTCCCTATTAGTCTATATGATGTCAATACAAACACTGGTAGTAAGTTTGAAAATTCCTCTATATAGTACTGTCACTTTGACCTTCAGATCAACCTGTTGACCTTGAAGAGTGAAAGTCAAGAGTGAAATCATATTTTAATTCTTCACGCAATACTTTCTATATGATCACAGTACACACCAAACTTGTAAGAATCACAGTTTCTAAGTTATAAGGCTTTATGTTGATTCTATAAAAAATAATTAAGTTGACCTTGAAGATCTTGGTGGATATAAACCAAAATTTAATGAATGATTAAAATACTACAGTCCACACTCCTATAAAGTGTTATCATAATTCATTGTGTTCATAGACAGAAAACATGACATGCATACACGAACGCAAATCCTACAAAAAACATAATTCCCTTGGCCGGCATAACTAAAGGTGGGTGTGTATTTGTCCTCAGTCATTGCACAGATGTACTGGTGTGCAGTACCTGCAATATTTTCTAATGTCTAGTCTATTTAAAAGAGAAGCATGTTATATTGTAGATTTTTGATTCTGAGCACTAGTGTGACATTCAGATCACTAAAGCATTGCAGTCTTCTTTTGTTTCAATTAAGGCAAATCACGAAAATCAGGTCATAATCTTATTTTTTGTAGAACCAAAAGAGGTCAGGCAAGCTTTTATCTGCTGTAAGCTGGTACTTACACTCATGACCTTCCTGTCTCTAGCACTGGCTGTTTCGTTCAGGCCGGTTTCTGGTCACAATTACTAATTTGTGATGTGATCATCTTTAATAATTTGTTTTGACAACAGTGATCAACTTTTGCACTGAGACAGCAGCTTCGACACATCTATACACCCTCTGAACACTTGCATGTACTCACCTTTTACCTTTCTGTCTAATGTGGTACAGCCTGTGCTGCCTGCCAACCACTACAGCAGTTAGTCAGGAATCAGAGAGGGATAAAGAGAGGGCAACAGATGAGAAGCTGTAGCTCAGAATAAAAGGATGAAGAGGTGAGTGGTGTTGTATCTCAAGCCTCTCCCAGGCTCCAGGTACAATCCTTAATGGATTGTAAGAGGGCAGTTTGTCACCAGCTGTCCAGCAGGCTATTTTCTGCTGAAAAGGGAGGCGTAAGGGTAAAAAATAACAGTCCTATTGTCCCACAGTCTGACCATTGGTCTCCTATAATGAAGGTCTCGGCTGCATTTGCCCTCTCCTCCTCTGGCCCATACCAAAAAGCTATCGAGTAATTACACCAAATTACTGCTCTAAAACTTCTGGGGCACACACACTTCCAAAACACATCCATCACATACTGAGAGAGCATGCCAGCTGCTCCCGCCCACCGTGGATTCTCCCAATCAGGATGACTGTTAAACGTACTGGCTTATCACGCAGGTGGAGATGACAGAGGAGCCAATATCACAAGGAGGAGGTCTCAGACAAGAAAAGTGACGCAAACTCAATAAAAACGGATGAGTGGAATGAAAGTGAGGACGAACACTGGGGAACCCAGGGGCAATCTTCACATCCATATCAATATCTAGGTGATGACAATAGCAATAAACACCACTTTGCTTTTTTTGCAAGCAACAGGTAAATTTCTCCCAAGTTTAACCTCTATAGTACCTGCTTGGCTAATTGCAACTGGTTGCCCATGCTGTGTTTTACTTAGATGTGTTCAAATGAAAAAAGTGAAAATATTCCTGGAGCGTTCTGCAAATCTTTGATGTGGTAAAAAAAAATAAAAATCCTGTAAATGCTTATTGTTGGGTGGCATCTTAGGGCTTTAAGAACAACAAAACCAAAAACACAAAAACACTCGAGATAGGTACACGCAGTAAACTGTTATGATGTGGGAATGCTGGACTGCATCTGCCGGGTGTCAGGAGTAGTGTCATGGACGAGAGAAGGAGGACCCAATCGCTGGACTCACAGGCAGGTAGGTGAAGGTGGATGTTTATTGCCGAAGGAGTGAGCAAACAGTACAGAGGGAGGAAATGGCTGGCTGGCTGGCTGAATGAATGAATGAATGAATGAACAAAGGACTGGCTGGCTAACTGAACATACAGACGACACTAACATCAGACGTACATCAATGACACGACAAGGATCGGATGGAACTGAGGACTTAAATACACGCTGGGTGATGAATGATTAGAAACCGGTGAGTACGCAGCTGAACTTAGTCTGACTAATGATACATGGAAATAACTGGAACACAATACGCAGGCGGTATGCTGGCACAGAAAACACAGATGTGAAAATAAACTGAACATGACAAAACAGAAAACACTGGGTCAACGACCCAGGAACCCTGACAGTACCCCCCCCCTCCAAAGGCCGGCACCCGACGGCCAAAAGAAAAAAAAACAGAACAGGGCGGGCGGAGGGGGCCCAGGACGGAGGGACGGAGTCCACACAGAGCCAGTTCAGGTGGGCGGCCACGCGGCCAGTGGCTGAGCCCATACAGTTCAGGTGGGCGGCCACGCGGCCAGTGGCTGAGCCCATACAGTTCAGGTGGGCGGCCACGCGGCCAGCAGAGACGCTGAAGTCAATCCGGTGGGCGGCAGCGAGGAAGACGGCGGCGGCCACTGAGCCGGTGCGGTGGTCGACCACGCCGGTGACGAGGAGAAGGCGGCCAAGGAGCAGCTGCAGAAGGCGGCGCGGGAGCCGGCGGAGACTGAGGAGCAGCTGTAGGGCCAGGCAAAGCAGAAGCCGAAGCTGAATCTGAGGCCGGACCAGGCGAAGCAGAGGCCGAGGCAGAGTCTGAGGCCGGACCAGGCGAAGCAGAAGCAGAGGCAGAGTCTGAGGCCGGACCAGGCGAAGCAGAGGCTGAGGCAGAGTCTGAGGCCGGACCAGGCGAAGCAGAAGCAGAGGCTGGACCAGGCGAGGCAGAAGCAGAGGCTGGACCAGGCGAGGCACAGGCTGAAGCTGGACCAGGCGAAGCAGAAGCAGAGCTAGGTGACAGCGAGGCAGCCGCAGGTGGTGGCTGGACGGGCTCCTCGGGCCCTCCAGCTGACGTGGTAGGAGGCTGGACGGGCCCCTCGGACCCTCCAGCTGACATGGCGGGAGGCTGAGCGGGCCCCTCGGACCCTCCAGCGGAGATGGGAGGCTGAACGGGCCCCTCGGACCCTCCAGCGGAGACGGGAGGCTGAACGTGCCCCTCGGACCCTCCAGCGGAGACAGGAGGCTGAACGGGCTCCTCGGGCCCTCCAGCTGACGAGGCATGAGGCTGGTGCGGTTCTCCTGAACACCCAGCTGACGAGGAAGGTTGCTGGACGGGCTCCTCGGGCCCTCCAGCTGACGAGGCATGAGGCTGGACGGGCTCCTCGGGCCCTCCAGCGAAAACGATCTCAGAACCAGTGGGCACTGGAGCCCCTGGCACACACAGGACAGAACCAGCAGGTGCGGGGACCTCTGGCAGGGAAGTGGCCGGGCCAGCGGGTGCGGAAACCCCTGGCTGAGGAGCGGCCGGGCCAGCGGGTGCGGAAACCCCTGGCTGAGAAGCAGGGTAGCTCACAGCTGGCTCTGGGTGCTGTGGCTGCAGGTCCGGGAACTGAACAGGATGGTGGACGGGCGACTGGACTACTGACTGGAGGACAGGAGGCGACTGGACTACTGACTGGAGGACAGGAGCAGACTGGACTACTGACTGGAGGACAGGAGCAGACTGGACTACAGGGGACTGGAGGGCAGGAGCGGACTGGACTACAGGGGACTGAAGGGCAGGAGACTGGACTACAGGGGACTGGAGTGGAAGCTGAACAGCAGGTGAGGGAACTGACTGGAGTGGAGATGCTAAGGGATGAACAGAGGTAGGCGAGGCTGACGACGGAGCTGAGGTTGGCGTGGCTAATGGTTGAGCTACAGACTGAGCTAGTGATGGAGATAAGGCTACAGCTTGGGCTAGTAAGGCTGGTGCCTGGGCAGGGGACAGTTCAGCTAATCTAACTAGGGATAGTGCGAGGGCGTGAAAGGCTGGGTCAGGAGGTGGATGAAGTGGTGAGGTAGCAGGTGAACTGGTTAGCTCTTCCAAGCCGCTAGGGAGTTCTGGCTGGGTTCTGGCTGCCCTCAGCCTGGGCGCTGGGACAGGCACGGGAGGTGGCTGGACACCAGTCACCCCCACCCGAGAAACAGGAGCGGGCGTGGAGGTAGACTGGGTCGCAGCTGCCCTCCTCCTGGGAGCTGGCACTGGAGTGGGTGTAGCCTGACTGACGGGAGTGGAGATAACGACCGGGTGTGTGATACTGGCAGGTTTCTCTGGGATAGTTCTGGTCCTCCTGCCACCACTATTTACAGTCTTTGACTGAACAGTTTTTGGGGGAGCAGAGCAGAAAAATTCGTCCCAGTCTACGTCCTCGTCTAGGAGGGAGACTCCCCATGAATCAGAGATAAGTCTATTAGTTATTTGAGGTGAAGAATCAAATGAGGAGGGTTTAAAACAGTCACTAGAACTCACCACCGGGAGTAGCTGAAAATAGTCCTTGTTATGGCGGCGTGTGCGCCGCTTTTTCCGGGAAGAGGAAGCGGGTGGGGTACACAGCCGAGCCTCTGGCGCGGGAGCCTCCATTGAGCCGAGGTGGTAGGCGGAGCCGCTGTGCCATGGCGAGGGTGAAGGTCCGGTGAGTAAAACGGCTGGCGGGCGAGCGAGGAGCGGAGCGGCGGGAGAACGAGCGGCCGAAGCTTGGCCTGTGACGCCCAATCTCCGCGGCGAATGCTCCGGTGCAGGTGAGGCAGCAGGTGGGGGAACGCGGCGTCTCCGAGGCCCGCCCAGAGCCAGGCGAGTCCCCTCGAAGACGTGCTCTCTCTCCGCGAAGAGCCGCTGTTTTCCCCGAAGCCCCTCCGTCCAGCGAAGGAGCGCTGCCTCCTGCCGCTCGAAAAGTTCAGAGTCCGCTGGGTCCACAACGCGTGGTCGTGTCATTCTGTCAGGAGTAGTGTCGTGGACGAGAGAAGGAGGACCCAATCGCTGGACTCACAGGCAGGTAGGTGAAGGTGGATGTTTATTGCCGAAGGAGTGAGCAAACAGTACAGAGGGAGGAAATGGCTGGCTGGCTGGCTGGCTGAATGAATGAATGAATGAATGAACAAAGGACTGGCTGGCTAACTGAACATACAGACGACACTAACATCAGACGTACATCAATGACACGACAAGGATCGGATGGAACTGAGGACTTAAATACACGCTGGGTGATGAATGATTAGAAACCGGTGAGTACGCAGCTGAACTTAGTCTGACTAATGATACATGGAAATAACTGGAACACAATACGCAGGCGGTATGCTGGCACAGAAAACACAGATGTGAAAATAAACTGAACATGACAAAACAGAAAACACTGGGTCAACGACCCAGGAACCCTGACACCGGGGATGCAATAAGGAGACACGAATAACACTTTTGGATTGGCTACTTTCAAACCTCATGCCCCCAAATACACATGTATTTCACCACCCTGAGCCATGTTTTCCTCTAAAAAAAAAAGCAGTTTCTGTGAAATTGCGAAAGTTTTCCTGAACAATTATTTGGTTTCAAATGCAAGCCAGTCGCATTTGACTCCATCCACTCATTTTTCCCCCCACTTATCCAGTTCACGGTCAGTAGGATGCTGTAGCCTAGTGTTTCCTAACCACTGTGCCGTGGCACCCCAATGATCAGCTGTGCCGTGGAAGATTTTCTGGTTCCACCTGATTAGTACTCTAAGCCAGGGGTGCCCAATCCCAGTCCTCAAGAGCTACCGTCCTGCAGCTTTTAGACGCATCCTTCTTCTGACACACCTGAATCAACTGAATGGCTTGTTATCAGGCCTTTGCCAAACTTGATGGCATGCTGAAGAGGTAATCACACCATTTGATTCAGCTGTGTTGGAGTAGGGATGCATCTAAAAGCTGCAGGATAGTAGATCTCGAGGACTGGGATTGGGCACCCCTGCTCTAAGCTATCAACGTGAGTAATGAGAAGAACAATTACATTCTTTTCCACTAGAGGGCAGTACAATTACCCACTCTAATTAAATGGGTTGCCAACTGGCAGTAAAACAGAAGAAGACGAAGAAGAATTTACATAATAGTCATGCTGTGAGACGAGGCAGCACTTAATAGCAATAGATAAATATCTGAAAAGAACAAGCAGTCAGTGTGATTTGCGTCCTGGAGAAAATTCCAACCCAGATAAAGGCCCTAGCATGAGTAGCGGTGAGCAAAAAGCTAAAAAGGTATACTGGGGACTAGGGATGGGTACCGGTGTCCGGTGCCATCATGGCACCAGTTCTGACATAAACGGCAGTAACCAGACCGAAAAGCAGCGCACATTTCGGTGCTTTATTTCGGTGCTTTTTTTTCCTGAGCTGTGATACACTTCTAGCCAATCATTTTACGTTTCCGAGGATAGTAGGCGGGTCCAGGTACGTACGTTCTTTTAGAGCAGAGCTACAGATTAAAAATGCCCATGGCGAAGCGGTCAAAAGTCTGGCTGTACTTCACAGCAAAAGATGCAAACTCAGCAGCCTGCAACAAGTGCTTTAAGCTGATACTGTCAAAGGAGGTAACACCTCAAATCTGATGAAACACCTGGCGACGCATAGCGTTTTTTTAAAAAGCCGAAAAATGCGCCGTATTTGATAGCTTGCTGTGAGACCTCACACCGAGCACATCTGCTGCGGGTGTGGTGCCTGTTATCGGACCCGGAGTTAGCAACATCCCCTAAGGTCAACTAGCAAACATCATCATAGTTACATGCGGCTGTCTTCTTGTTTGATGGCAGATACTCCCTTCACCCTGGCCAAAAAGGCTAAAATGACCAAAGAAAAAGAGGGAAACAGCTGAACATGAGAGGTTTTTGGACAAAGTTTGTGTTTTTTCCATTGTTTAAGCACTGCTTCCAGCCAAGAGTGATACCATATATGCCCCATAGCTGCAGAAAAGGCTAACATTGTTATATTTTTACAAAAAAACAGCTGAACATGAGAGGTTGTTGGACCAATTTTGTGTTCTCCATTCTTTAAGCACCGGTTTGAGCACCGTTTGAGCACCGGCACCGTTTCAAAAGTACCGATTTGGCACCGGTATCGGATAAAACCTAAACGATACCCATCCCTACTGGGGACAAACCGAACCAACCTATGCCTGGTGCGCAGGGGGAAATTATCAATATGCTTTTTTGTGACATTTTTGTTTGGTGGTATTTTTCAAATGTGAAAATCGGTGCTCCAAAAGTTGTGCAAACAGTGCTATAACATATCCCAGCACTTATCAAGGTGAGATGCAGGGTATATTGTATGTGGTTTTTCTTATATTTGTACCTATATTTCCAATCCTGTAGTGTATAATTGGGACACAACATTACCATCTTTATTCAACTCTCTCATTTGTGTGACTGTGAATAGTGAGGACGGTTGGGGGTTGAGAGCCACGTTTAAAGATACAAGTCAATAAGCAGGTGTGTTTAAAGGTAGGGGGTAATTTTTAATTGCAATATTCAGCAGGAAGTGGAGTCTTGAAAGGACCCCGCATAACTGTTCTAAATATAGCATCAAAGAGCCATAAGATTGTTGATCTATTAAAAATGCACAGAGGGAAAAAAGTCTAATTTTTTCACATCAAAGATGAACGAGTGATGGGATTTGTTTTTTCTTGTGTTATTTTAGGAATGGTACTCAAACATGGGTGTTTCTGACAAATAATCACTTCAGACATTTTCAGAAACATTAAAGCACTTTCTTCAATTTATGAATCCCAAAAGTTCATTTTCACTTTGCCAGATTAACAATTCAGCACAACACCAACAAAAACATACACTTGCTGTGATTACATCACAAACCTTTCTGAAAGAGTCAACGTGAAGCAAAATTCAAAGGATTTCTTCTTGCAAGCAGTGACTGCATCACTCAGACTGGTTATAATGATATACAGTCATCTCATTAAATTTTTTAGACTCTAATAACAATCCAACAGCACAGTCGTCTTCTTAGGAAAACATGCTGACATCAGGTAAGTGGTGATCAATCTAGGGTTAGAGCTTTACAGAATTTTTACCTGGTGTAACACTGAAATGACAACGACTTCCAACCCTGGATGAGACTTTTTTTTACCCAACTGTATTTATTTTCATGCAAACACAACATAAAAGAAATGGTCAGATGCAGATATTCATGCACATAGATGCAAGGAGCTCACTCACACACAGTGAAGTGCCTATTCTCATTGGCTTCAACAAATACAGGCTGTCAAACACATATACATATAAAATATACATGCACAGATGCATTTTGCAGCAGTCAAGCAGCAGGAACACACTGAGAAGGAGAGGGCTTTGAAAATGCAAAAGACCAAATTTGCCATTTCACACCTCAGGGCAGCTCAGGAGGATGTGTTTAAAGCAGTGCCATACTCCTACTATGATTTCAGGACACTGATTGTCCTGAACTGTAGTAACGTAGCTATTTAAACACTCAGTTCTACATAACAGGAAAACGAGGTGAGAAACTGTGTAAACTTTCTCATTACACGGGACAGTGTCATCCTAAGTTCAGAATGGGCTGGGTATTTTTTAAAATACAGCTTCATATTTTTTATTTATTTTATTATTTCCATATTAAGGCCTGTCAATGTTCAAGGATTAAGTCTCTGCCATATTTGTAATGTCATAAACTTGAACAAGTCAATTTACATTGGCTTGGCTTTACCTAATGGCAGAGTCTGACTGATTTTTTGGTCCATCGCAGGAGGGACCAGGGCTGGACTGGGACAAAAAAATCAGCCCGGGCATTTTGACTAGAGACCAGCCAACCAGGTATTATAGGAAAAACCATAAAGCCTTTGAATGAAAACAAACGTCGTTGTGACAGTGATGTACACTGTCTTGTTGGTATATATGTATCAATCTAATAAACTTAAACCTACACCATCCTCCCTATTCTGGTATTCTAAACAGTACTTAGCCGAAACCCAAAGACTGCTTGGTTGAGTTAACTTCCTGAACTATCTACAACATATGGTGGAAACCTGAAATTAAGACAGAGAAGACTAGAGGTGAGACATGATCATTACTGAATATTAAAAATAATAAATGACAGATTTAGTGGTATTTTCATAAACTATTTATTTACCACATCAATAAACAGCATGGCAGGGCAAAATATTTTTTCTAACATGGCAACCTTTTAAAAGTGAAAGGAGACAGAAAGACGGGTGAGAAAGAATAAAACTTAACTGACTTTTTGATGGCATTTTACACAAAGTACTAGTACAGTATCTAGAAAATGTGGGAAAATACTGGCATCATGTACAGTACTTTCTTGTGAAGAAATTATGTTGGGACCCTGAAAAAAACTTACTATGTACAATAATGGATTTCTATAAATTTGACATCAGATGAAAACTTTGGTTGTAAGATTCGGATAATTATTTGTTAAAAGCTAGAAATTTTAAATGAGAATAAGAAAGAAAAGTATTTATTTGTGCTCGGTAAACTGTGTTTTGCTGTTTTTGTCTCGCTAACCCTGTCTACTTACCTCTGCAGCTTCACAGTGGATTGGATCTTGCTGCCTATAACCACACAACTCCCCGTCGCTGGCCTGCTACTATTCTCGGCGCTATTCACCTGCCTGCCTCCCTGCCCTACACTTCACAGTGAGTGTACACGAACTGGTTTTAGCCTCTAGTGATGGGATTTCCGGCTCTTTTTAGAGATCTGGCTCTTTCGGTTCAGCTCACTAAAAAGAGCCGCTGCTTGTTGAGAGTAAAAGCGATACGCGCTTTCATGTCTTTTTTCTAAAACAAAAAGTCGCTAAATATAGCGACTAAGTCGCTAAATTGGCAACACTGTGTTGTTGTCCCTGGCTCTCTTTCTCTCCCTCTGGCTCTGTTCCTGTGCTACTGAGTGTAACTACCCCCCCCCCCCCCCCCCTGCCCAGCGTAAAGCACAAGGCTGCGTGCTGAGTGAAGCAGAAAAAAGTGCGAGAGAGAGAGGCTGAGAGAAAGAGAAAAAAATATATAACCCACGCAACAGCTCGCAATAAGCTCTAAGAGCCATTTCGTTCGCGAACGACCCATCACTATTAGCCTCACTCGGACCATTAATCCCCTCCTGTCATGTTCGGAGGCAATAAGACGCAGGGTTCTCAAGCACGAACCACTTTTTATTCAATTGTAGCAGCAGTGTCCGTCGCTACATCAATTTCTGGAAAAACACATATACCACCGGTCTCCTGGCGACCTCTAGTGGCTGCCCTCATGGTAGCCTTACTAGGACAACATAAACAGATTTCACAACATCTCCCCTTTTAACAAAGGTACTTTAAACATAAAACAGTGTTGTTAGAACGCAGGACATCACGGGGATAGACTACCCTCAGTCCTGATAAGGGATTATTCTGCCCTTAGAACATAGAAAGGAGATAGTCCTCAGTCTCTGAATCTGAGAGGTACTTTAATTTCCCGCCCCCTGGAAGTCACTCTCACAGGTGTGGTAGGGCGGAGAGGAGACCCCGGGACAGGGATTGGCGACGTCTGCCTTACTGGTGGTTCTTGGGAAGCAGCCGCCCCTTTAGTGGGGGCGGCACACCCACCAGTGTGTGAATGTGTGTGTGAATGGGTGGATGACAGGTTGTGTAAAGCGCTTTGGGGTCCTTAGGGACTAGAAAAGCGCTATACAAATACAGGCCATTTACCATTTTTACCATTTAGTTGGAGTAGTCGGTGTAGCTGGAACAGTGCTCTGCTGCTGCTCCTCAGGATCAGCGGTGCCTGGGACAGGCTGAAGGTGTCGTCTGTTGCGGCGAGTCACGTTCCCATTCGCCATCTCCACTAAGTAGGATCTCGGCTCCTTAGACTTACTGATGACCTTGGCTGGAGTCGTCCACCCCTTTTCCCCGTCAAGCTTCACTACAACATCCTGGCCTGGGAGAAGCTCAGGAAGTGGACGAGCTGAATGTCTGCGGTTGTAGAATCTGTAAGAGTCCTTAGCCGCAGCATCTCTTTGGCACACTGTGTCCCTATTGACTGGACTGGGCAGCAATGTCTTTTCGAGTACTGGGACGGTGGTGCGGATTTGACGTCCTGTCATAAGTTGAGCTGGGCTTGCACCGGTTGCTGCAATTGGTGTAGAGCGGTAACTCATTAAGGCTAAGCAGGGGTCAGGCTGTTTGAGAATGTACTTGGCCGTTTGGACAGCTCTTTCAGCAGCTCCATTTGACTGGGGGTAATGAGGGCTCGACGTAGTGTGGGTGAAGCCATAACTCAGTTTGAAGTCTTGGAACTCTGATGATGTGAACTGCGTCCCATTATCACTGACCAGTTCTAACGGGATGCCCCATCTAACGAACATGTGTTTAAGCTTGTTAATGACCTGTCTGCTGGTTGTTGTAGTGAGGGAAGCAATCTCAATGTCTCTTGAAAAATAGTCAACAACGACAAGAAAGTTCTTACCTTCAAGCTCGCAAAGATCAGCTGCAATCTTTTGCCAGGGGCCATTGGGCAGAGGAGTAGTCACGAGAGGTTCCCGTCGCTGTGTAGGCTTGTGCTTTCTGCAAAAGTTGCATGACCTCACCTTATGTGTTATTTGAAGTCCAATGTTGGGCCACCACACTGTTGATCTTGCGCACTCTCTACATTTAGTTAGTCCTTGGTGGCCTTCATGTAATTGGTCAAGGACACTGGGTCTAAGTGCCGTGGGAATTACGATGCGATCGTGGTAGAGCACTAGACCATCTGATTCTGAAAGGTGGCTTCTGGCTGCATAAAAGCCTTGGAGTGGTGAGCTCTTTGCCATTCTCCGAGGCCACCCTTGTCTGATGAAGATGATTGCTTTTTGAAGCTCTGGGTCCCTCTGTGTAGCTCTACGAATTTCCTCCAACTTATGTGACTTGATAGGTTTGCTTGTCACTACGTTGCTCACATATGCCTTGACATGGCTGTCTGTCTCGGACGGGTAGCATCCGTGCAGTGGATGTCTGGAAAGTGCGTCCGCCACCACTAACTGTTTACCGGGAACATGCTCAGCAGTGACATTGAATCGCATCAGTCGCATCAGCAATCTCTGACATCTCAGTGGCGTTTTATCAAGGTCGTATGAGTTGATCAAAGGCACCAAGGGCTTATGGTCAGTTTGTAGACGTACATGACCCATGCCTTGGATGTAGCGGGTAAAACGTTCGCAGGCCCAGACAGATGCTAAACACTCTTTTTCGATCTGCGAATATCTTTTCTCTGCGTCTGTGAGCGTGCGAGAAGGCCGTAACTCCCCGTCATTGTCCTGTAACAGTGCAGCACCCAGGCCATAGCTGCTGGCATCCGCACTGACAACTGTTGGTCGGCCTGCATCATAATAACAAAGTGCTGGTGCAGCCACGAGCATTGCTTTTGCTTTGTTGAATGCTTGCTCCTGAGGCTCACCCCACACCCATACAGTCTCTTTTTTGAGTAGATTGGAGAGGGGGTGCAGCACTGTGGACAGGCCTGGCAGGAATTTTCCAACATAGTTTATTAATCCAAGTACCTGCCTGAGTTGTTCTACATTGGTGGGGCTGGGCATCCTGGCAATAGCCTCCACCTTGCCACCATCAGGTTTCACACCATCCGCACTGATGATGTGACCGAAGAACTGTAGTTCATTCTTTCCAAAGTGGCACTTGGACCTGTTGAGCTTAAGTCCTGATGCTTTGATTGTCTGTAATACTGCACCTAAGCGTTGGTCATGTTCCTCTTTGTTAGCCCCGAAAACCAATATGTCGTCCATCACGACGACAGTCCCCTCTAGGCCCTTGAGCAAGGTGCTCATGAGCCGCTGGAAGATCTCGGGTGCTGAAGTTATGCCAAATGGCAGGCGTCTGAAGCAAAACCTGCCCATGGGAGTTATGAACGTGGTTAGTTTTTGGCAGCTGGGATCCAGTGGTATTTGCCAGAACCCACTGGAGGCATCCAAAGTGGAGAAAACTTTAGCCCTTGCTAACTTAGGAGTTATGTCATCCAATGTGGGCAAGATGTACCGTTCACGCTTTACTCCCTTATTCAGACGTTTTAAGTCCACACACACCCTGACCTCATCCTTGTTGCGCTTTGGAGCAGGCACCATTGGTGCACACCAGTCTGTTGGCTCGGTGACTTCCTCAATGATGCCAAGTTTGAGCATGCGCTTTATTTCCTTTTCCACTTTTGGGAGGAGAGGAAAAGGCACCCGGCGTGGGGTGGTTACACTGTACGGCACTGCATCTTCGGTCAGCTCGATTTTTACAGGTTCACAGTTCAGCAGGCCAATTTCTCCGAACACATCCTCTGTTAAGTCACTACTGATTTTGTTAACTCTAGTGACTAATCCCATGCGCTTTGCCACTGTCTTCCCCAGTAGGTTACTTGCATATTGCCCTTTTATAACTGTAATCCAGTACTGGTACTTTTGGCCTTTGTACTCTGTAGTAGCAAGGAATTTACCCATGCACTTGACTTTTCCACCAGGGCTGTACACAGTTGGCTTACACTGGATAAGTTTGGGTCTCTGCTGTAGCTTATTAAGGGTCGTTTCTGTCATAACAGTGGTGTCTGCGCCTGTATCAATTTTGAAATCAACTGGACTGCCATTTACCAATAGCTCAATGTCCCAGTTGCCATCTGAGCCTGACTCCTCAATGACTGTTGTTTTTGGCTCAATTACTGCTCCCAGGAAAAGCTCCCCTATGAAGAATGAATCCTCATCTGAGTCCTCTACAGCCTCAGCCCTGACCTCTTTTAGCATTTTGGTTTTGCATACAACTTCAAAGTGTCCCAACTTATTGCACTTTCTGCATCTTTTATTGCGGGCTGGGCAGTTTTCTCTTTTGTCATGCACCCTGTTGCATCTTTGGCATTTTGGTTTACTCTCACCATGTTGTTGCTCACGTACCTGATGAGGTTGGTAGTAACTCCTTCTCATGCTGTTATAATGCCTCTGTTTCACCTCATTCACCGTGTTTTCCACTCGGTCTGCACTTTGCTGTTTGACTTGTTCGCTCTGGCGTGCTAGTTGAATGGCTCTATCCAAAGTTAAGTCCGCCTCGAGCTGGAGTTTTTGTGAAACATCTTTGTCAATTAATCCAATGACGATACGATCCCGGATCTGCTCATCTTTACTGCCGCCGAACTCGCAGTGCTGCGCGAGCTTGTACAGGCTCCGCACGAAAGCCTCGACCGTCTCCCCGGCCCTCTGGCTCCGTTTGTGAAAACAGGTGCGGTCGTGGATAACGTTTCTCTTTGGGACAAAGTGCTCATCGAACTTTTGTATAACCAGATCATACTCAAACTGCGGACTTGGCCTGGCCTCCGTAGCAGCAGGAAACACAAACGAGCCATATATTGGTTCGGCATCTCTCCCCATGGAGTAAAGAAGTGAGTTCACCTGCACTTCGCCGCTCTCCATCCCTAGCTTGGACGCCACTCGAAAACGGGAGAATCTCTGCCGCCATATCGGCCACTCTGCCGGCTGTGTAAAGTCGAACGGCTCCGGAGGTCCAAATTTAGCCATTTCTTTGTGTAACTCGGCGTGAAGTCCTCAATTCTGACACCATGTCATGTTCGGAGGCAATAAGACGCAGGGTTCTCAAGCACGAACCACTTTTTATTCAATTGTAGCAGCAGTGTCCGTCGCTACATCAATTTCTGGAAAAACACATATACCACCGGTCTCCTAGCGACCTCTAGTGGCTGCCCTCATGGTAGCCTTACTAGGACAACATAAACAGATTTCACAACACCTCCTAGCCTCGCCGTCAACCCAGACAAGTAAGACTATGTATTTTGTTGCCACCAATTCTTGCACTGCTGCGTGGGGCACGCATTGACTCTACACTCCTTTCATTACAGTGACTCAGAGAAACCCTGTGACCCTGTACCTTGTATGCCTGCTCCGGAAAATCCCAAATAACGTGCCCAGCCCGATAAAGAGACTATTTCCTTTTGGCTTTGCTGCTGCACACGCAGTGTGATTCCTGTTTATTTGGTTAAACAATTATTTTGGAGATGGTCTAGCCTAGACTTGTTTACTTTCTCAGCATTCCTGGTAAAAGCTTATCTGCTAGCCCTTGCTAATCACAGTGTGTTTATAGCTTCTTAGTACCATAATCAGAAACTTTATGTTAGTAGGTAGCCAATGTTCAGAGGTTTGTTTTCCCTCTCGCACTTAGTTCACGATTAACATTTTGGTTTCTTGTGCCATTTTTGAGTGCCAAATAAATTGCTAGTTTGCACTATACCTCCATGTGGTGTCTGCATTTGAGTCCACTTACCTGTGTCTGGCCGCCCGGTCGTGACATTAGCACAACGAAAATAAATTCCACCTAAACTTGGTTTATATCATACCCAGAGACTGCAGGTCATAACTTCTTACCTGAAGCTCATTTCATCTCTCTCTCTCTCTATATATATATATATATATATATAAAAAACACCCAGCACGCCCCTGCGGGCGGTTTATCCTTCAAGCTCGGGTCCTCTACCAGAGGCCTGGGAGCTTGAGGGTCCTGTGCAGTATCTTAGCTGTTCCCAGGACTGCGCTCTTCTGGACAGAGATCTCCGATGTTGTTCCCGGGATCTGCTGGAGCCACTCGCCTAGCTTGGGAGTCACCGCACCTAGTGCTCCGATTACCACGGGGACCACCGTTACCTTCACCCTCCACATCCTCTCGAGCTCTTCTCTGAGCCCTTGGTATTTCTCCAGCTTCTCGTGTTCCTTCTTCCTGATATTGCTGTCATTCGGAACCGCTACATCGATCACTACGGCCGTCTTCTTCTGTTTGTCTACCACCACTATGTCCGGTTGGTTAGCCACCACCATTTTGTCCGTCTGTATCTGGAAGTCCCACAGGATCTTAGCTCGGTCATTCTCCACCACCCTTGGGGGAATCTCCCATTTTGACCTTGGGACTTCCAGGTTATACTCGGCACAGATGTTCCTGTACACTATGCCGGCCACTTGGTTATGGCGTTCCATGTATGCCTTGCCTGCTAGCATCTTGCACCCTGCTGTTATGTGCTGGATTGTCTCTGGGGCATCTTTACACAGCCTGCACCTGGGGTCTTGCCTGGTGTGATAGACCCCAGCCTCTATGGATCTTGTGCTCAGAGCTTGTTCTTGTGCTGCCATGATTAGTGCCTCTGTGCTGTCTTTCAGTCCAGCTTTGTCCAGCCACTGGTAGGATTTCTGGATATCAGCCACCTCCTCTATCTGCCGGTGGTACATACCGTGCAGGGGCCTGTCCTTCCATGATGGTTCCTCGTCTCCCTCCTCTTTCTTGGGTTTCTGCTGCCTGAGGTATTCACTGAGCACTCGGTCAGTTGGGGCCATCTTCCCAATGTATTCTTGGATGTTCGTTGTCTCATCCTGGACTGTGGTGCTGACACTCACCAGTCCCCGGCCCCCTTCCTTCCGCTTAGCGTACAGCCTCAGGGTGCTGGACTTGGGGTGAAACCCTCCATGCATGGTAAGGAGCTTTCTTGTCTTTATGTCAGTGGCTTCTATCTCCTCCTTTGGCCAGCCTATTACCCCAGCAGGGTACGTGTTGATGGCCCGGATCTTGTTCTTACCATTCAGCTGACTCCTCAGGACTTGCCTGACCCTCTGCAGGTACTTGGTGGTTGCAGCTTTTCTAGCGGCCTCTTCATGGTTCCCATTCGCCTGCGGGATCCCCAGGTACTTGTAACTGTCCTCTATGTCTGCAATGTTGCCTTCTGGTAGTTCAATCCCCTCAGTTCTGACTACCTTCCCTCTCTTTGTTACCATCCGACTACACTTCTCCAGTCCGAACGACATTCCAATGTCATTGCAGTATAGCCTGGTAGTGTGGATCAGTTAATCGATGTCTCGTTCACTCTTGGCATACAGCTTGATGTCATCCATGTACAGGAGGTGGCTGACAACTGCTCCGTTCCGTAGTCGGTATCCGTAGCCAGTCTTGTTAATGATCTCACTGAGGGGGTTCAGGCCTATGCAGAACAGCAGTGGGGACAGAGCATCTCCTTGGTAGATCCCGCACTTGATGGTGACTTGTGCTATGGGCTTGGAATTGGCCTCTAGTGTTGTACGCCACATCCCCATTGAGTTCCTGATGAAGGCTCTTAGGGTCCCATTGATCTTGTACAATTCTAGGCATTCCAGTATCCAGCTGTGGGGCACTGACTCATAGGCCTTCTTGTAATCAATCCAGGCAGTGCACAGGTTGGTCAGTCTGGTCTTGCAGTCTCGGCTGATTGTTCTGTCTACCAGTAGCTGGTGTTTTGCGCCTCTGGTATTCTTGCCAATTCCTTTCTGTGTCCCGCTCATGTATTGACCCATGTGCCTGTTCATCTTAGCCGATATGATGCCTGACAGGAGCTTCCATGTAGTACTGAGGCAGGTTATTGGTCGGTAGTTGGAGGGGACCGGTCCCTTCTTGGGGTCCTTGGGGATCAGGACCGTCCGGCCTTCGGTTAGCCATTCCGGGTGTCTCTCGTTAACTAGCAGCTGGTTCATTTGTGCTGCCAGACGCTCGTGGAGTGCAGTCAGCTTCTTCAGCCAGTAGGCGTGAACCATGTCGGGCCCTGGTGCTGTCCAACTCTTCATACTGGAGACCCTTTCTTGGATATCTGCCACTGTGATGGTTACTGGACCCTGTTCAGGGAGGTCGCTGTGGTCTGCCCTCAGATCCTCTAGCCACTGAGCATTGCCGTTATGGGTTGCATCCTTCTCCCATATGCTCTTCCAGTATTGCTCCGTCTCCAGCCTTGGTGGTGCTGTTCTCTTATTGTTCCCTTGCCACTGAGAGTACACCTTTGCTGTATTTCTTAGGCACCTTATTTGTCGCACCTTTCTGCAACTCCGTTAGTTGGCTAACCTCCCTCCATGCTACTTTGATCTTGCCCTCTAGCCTCCTTCTCCATGGAGGGTACTGCCCCTTGTCGCTGTTCAACTTGTAGCCAAGCATCTCACTGATCATCCAAGCTGTATTGTAGATCAGCTTGTTAGTGTCGGTAATCGTGGTTGTAGGTATTGCCCGTAGTGCTGCATTAACATCATCTAGCAGACCTTCTGAGGGTACTTCACGTAATCTTGGTAACCGGCTACGGGGGATCCAGGTTTCAAGCTTGGCCATGATCCTATTTTTCAGGTCAGTTCCTCTCGCACTCAACGATCCTTCTCCTATCGCACTTGGGGCTATGTACCCAATCTCGGGTGGGGGTGATGATATCGCCCCCCTGACCTGGCGTCCTGACTCCTCCTTGCCGTAGCATTTGTGTTGTACCTCGTCAATCTCTAGCTGTGAGAGCAGTCCCTTCTTTCGAATGTTTGAACACTGAGCTACTAGTTGTTTCGCCGTCATTGTGGATGTTGGGTATCGAAGAATCCATAGGTCCCTCATGTAGCCCCTTCCGCCGGGGTTACTTGCGTAGTAGCATTCCAACAACGCCCTGTTTTCGTCTCTTGCCCACCGATGCCTTCTTGTTCCAGTAGCCCACTTTTCGTCAGGGTGCCCTGGTTCCTCAACACCTGACGCGGACCTTGTTGATCCGGGCGACATCCGAGCTGGCATGCCTTCATATTTATCTGTCTCGCTCATGTCTGCGGTAGGCTTGCTTAGCATAGGGGGTCTAGCCTTAGGACCCTTACTGGATACAGACGCCCCAGGCAGGAATCGAACTTGCGATCCTCTGTTCCAAAGGCGTGTAGTCTAACCACTACGCTATATATATACTATATAAGATATATATACTATATAAGATATATATAGAACAGACAGACACACAAACAAGACCAGGAACACAACCGGGTGGACTATACAAAGCTTTCTATGTACAGAAAGATGGTAATACTCTGAGAAACCAGGGATAACGGACATAAAAAGAAGACTGAAGCTCAACCCCAAACCTCAGAAAATAACATATTAAGGAAACAGAAATCATCATCCTACACTAAAATAAAATAAGTCCAGAACCAAAACTCAAAATCATAGGTCACCAACCCCAGACCATGTCACCGATCCAGGTAGGAGTTCACATTCCTCATCACATTTTGCTGCACGCTGGTAAATCAATAAATGAAACCTATCTTTTATGCCCAATTCTGAATTCTAACACGTTAGCATGAGCAGCATCCAATCTGTTTGAAGAGCACGCATGTTTATAAAAGGATATTCCACATGCACATATCACTTCACATGACAAGTGTTGTTTGTGTGTTTCTAGGTCTGCTATTTCCTAAACGACATTACCCTGACAGTGATATGAAGATCAATACTATTTGACGTCAAAAGGAGCAGCTGCACCATAACATCTCTCTTTAAATCTGCACAAACACGCTGTTACACATATTCAGCTCCCTTTAGTCATTCAGACCCCTGGAAATCTGTTCCAACCGAATTTTAACTTACTTACAACAAATGTCTCTGAAAACATCTCAAGCTGTTTTGCATAGTGACAGAATTTACAAAATTCAACATATTGAAGAACTTGTCATTTTATTTAAGAAGAAAAACTGCTTGATATATAGTTTTTTCTTTTTTCGTGTGTCTTGTCCATAACCTATTTCACAGTTGGCCTGTTTTGTGTATACAAAGCATTTTTTCAAAGAAGCCGAGTAGATATGATGTATTGTATAGAGGGAGAGAAACGCTGCAGTCACGAACTGTATTATTCTTTTTGCTGTCTACTTCAACTTAACACTCACTGCTACCATTGCAGTCAGTTTTAGCTGCAGGAAACATGGAGGCTTCTTACACTGTAAATGCAGTAAGGTGTAAAATTTCACACAGCCAATTAGAGGCACACCAAGAGGCTCGTGGTTCTGAATACTGAGAGATGATGTTATGAAAACGGGAAGCAATCAGTTGAAAACCTAAAGATAAGTATTAAAGATAAATCCAAGGAAAAGACAAGGAATATACACAACTCCAAGTAGAAATTTCTTTTCCCCAAAGCAAGATCCAATTATGCTAGAAACATATAAAGAAGTATATTATATACACTCCAAATGGCTCGCTCTCCCAGAAACAGTGTATTTTTCCATTAAGTCATATCATCATGGAGGAGTATTAATTGATGTGCAGAAGTGGTTTATGACTCCTTTGTGCAGGCTTTAATAACGACCTTGAAGCTGTCATGCTACCACCATTCCAGAGGTACTCATGGCAATAACATCCACAGATCGATCATCAGTCATCCAGCCCTACTTATAGAAACAGGCAAGAATTCCTAGAAGGCTTTTCACCATCAGCAGAGACGGCCATAGCGCGTGACTGGCTGCGAATGTTAAGTGTCACTATCCATCTTGCCCTCACAGGATAAGAAAATATCAGTCCATAAAAGCATCAAGGTCCAGAAAGAGAAAGCTCCAACCACCTTGTAAATCATGCAGCGGCGCTGACAGGAACATCACTGCCTGGATTGATGAGGATTGAGAGCATGGTTAAGAACTTTTCATGAAAAAAATTTAATAACCAGTATTTCTGTATTTCCTGTAAAATAGTCAGATGTCTATTCTTATTAATGTACAGAATTCACCTGCTTGCAGCTACTACTGCACATTCACCCAATGTACATACTATGTATACAGTGGGGCAAAAAAGTATTTAGTCAGCCACCGATTGTGCAAGTTCCCCCACCTAAAATGATGACAGAGGTCAGTAATTTGCACCAGAGGTACACTTCAACTGTGAGAGACAGAATGTGAAAAAAAAATCCATGAATTCACATGGTAGGATTTGTAAAGAATTTATTCGTAAATCAGGGTGGAAAATAAGTATTTGGTCAATAACAAAACAACAACAACAACAACTCAATACTTTGTAACATAACCTTTGTTGGCAATAACAGAGGTCAAACGTTTACTATAGGTCTTTACCAGGTTTGCACACACAGTAGCTGGTATTTTGGCCCATTCCTCCATGCAGATCTTCTCGAGAGCAGTGATGTTTTGGGGCTGTCGCCGAGCAACACGGACGTTCAACTCCCGCCACAGATTTTCTATGGGGTTGAGGTCTGGAGACTGGCTAGGCCACTCCAGGACTTTCAAATGCTTCTTACGGAGCCACTCCTTTGTTGCCCGGGCGGTGTGTTTTGGATCATTGTCATGTTGGAAGACCCAGCTTCGTTTCATCTTCAAAGTTCTCACTGATGGAAGGAGGTTTTGGCTCAAAATCTCACGATACATGGCCCCATTCATTCTGTCCTTAACACGGATCAGTCGTCCTGTCCCCTTGGCAGAAAAACAGCCCCATAGCATGATGTTTCCACCCCCATGCTTCACAGTAGGTATGGTGTTCTTGGGATGCAACTCAGTATTCTTCTTCCTCCAAACATGACGAGTTGAGTTTATACCAAAAAGTTCTACTTTGGTTTCATCTGACCACATGACATTCTCCCAATCCTCTGCTGTATCATCCATGTGCTCTCTGGCAAACGTCAGACGGGCCTGGACATGCACTGGCTTCAGCAGCGGGACACGTCTGGCACTGCGGGATTTGATTCCCTGCCGTTGTAGTGTGTTACTGATGGTGACCTTTGTTACTTTGGTCCCAGCTCTCTGCAGGTCATTCATCAGGTCCCCCCGTGTGGTTCTGGGATCTTTGCTCACCATTCTCATGATCATTTTGACCCCACGGGATGAAATCTTGCGTGGAGCCCCAGATCGAGGGAGATTATCAGTGGTCTTGTATGTCTTCCATTTTCTGATGATTGCTCCCACAGTTGATTTTTTCACACCAAGCTGCTTGCCTGTTGTAGATTCACTCTTCCCAGTCTGGTGCAGGTCTACAATACTTTTCCTGGTGTCCTTCGAAAGCTCTTTGGTCTTGGCCATGGCGGAGTTTGGAGTCTGACTGTTTGAGGCTGTGGACAGGTGTCTTTTATTCAGATGATGGGTTCAAACAGGTGCCATTCATACAGGTAACGAGTGGGGGACAGAAAAGCTTCTTACAGAAGACGTTACAGGTCTGTGAGAGCCAGAGATTTTCCTTGTTTGAGGTGACCAAATACTTATTTTCCACCCTAATTTACGAATAAATTCTTTACAAATCCTACCATGTGAATTCATGGATTTTTTTTTCACATTCTGTCTCTCACAGTTGAAGTGTACCTCTGGTGCAAATTACTGACCTCTGTCATCATTTTAAGTGGGGGAACTTGCACAATCGGTGGCTGACTAAATACTTTTTTGCCCCACTGTAATATATATATATATATATATATATATATATATATATATATACATATATATAATGATAATAATGATAATGGATTGGATTTATATAGCGCTTTTCAAGGCACCCAAAGCGCTTTACAATGCCACTATTCATTCACTCTCACATTCATACACTGGTGGAGGCAAGCTACAGTTGTATATATATATATATATTCCTCTACAGACCCCCCCCCTATTTTTGCACATGTCGTGGAGCGTGTCAGGCTACATTTCACTGTGTGTTATACTTGTATAACTATGCATGTGACAAATAAAGAACCTTGAACCTTGAACCTTGAACTTCACCCACTCATGTGCTCTGGACGAGCTTGCAAAAGCAGCTCACCAGTTTGGCAACCAGATAACTTTCAGGTAAACGCATTATATCCATTATTGTATACATATTCTGAGAGGAAGCAGATGGACAATCAACAATATTCAACATTTGGACACCACGGCTCCAGCTGCTAGGCCCAAGGCTGGAGCTCACCAAAACAACTCCCTGATAACGACTGTGTGATGACTATTCTTCCCGTCCCATGAAGGCCACCTGGGTTGGCTGGCAGACTGTTTACTTAGCCTGATAGAGCGAAGGACACTGTCTCCGCTGAACTATGGACACGCACACACATACACTTACACTGATAGGCACTCACTCATCCCCCCTCCCTTTCCAACGCCTTCGATGCTTGTTTCCGGCGAGGGAACACGGCGGGTCTGTGTGCCGCGCTGGAATGATAGCGCTGTGCAGGGTGGCTGCTGTGTTTCTTCGGATTACTCCTCACCCCCCACCCACCCCTGTGGCTTGTCATGTCTTCACAATGTTGTGCTGTGGACATTTATGTGCTTTTTTGTGCAAAGGAGTTTTTTTGTTTCCTGTTCTCATGCTGTCCTACCATGGAAGCACAGCATGAGTAGGGGTCTCTTTTTTCCTCTTGTACTTCCCCACTGTAATGTACATTTCAATGTTTTTCTCTGATTCTACCAATCTCCGACCTGTATCCCCATGTAATGTTTGTGCTATATGTGTAAGGTCGGGGGGGGGGGGTCCCATTTCACTGCAGGGCAACCTGCATGTGACGAATAAAGCTTTGATTGACATATTGGCAGATGGAAAGACCACAGGCTAGACATGACATGACAGTTCCCCATAGGCGAAGCCAGAATATACTGATATTCCTTACATGGGACCTTATAGGTCAGAAACTAGAATTTCTTTATTGTCAGTTTAAGATCACAAAATAAGAACCTCAGCAGCAAACTTTAAAATTATAATCTGATGGATTTGTGGACACTTTTTAAAACTTATTTATCAGGTTAAAATAATGTAATTAGCAAGGTAATCCTAATACTATACCCATAAACAAAACTGGAAATAGATACGAGGTAGTGAAGCCATTACTGAACTGCCTTAGATCTGTATTTCTGTGCCCAGTAGGGGAAGACTACTCTGATTGTATAAAAGTCGAGGGAAAACATGACCCTTCAGCTTCTTTGCTCTATGACCTTAGTAAACACTTGTTGGGATTATGAGATCAGTTGCTACTTTAAAGTCAGAATGAAAAGAACATGATGTTAAATTTGTAAATTTTGTACAAATTAGAGGAAAAAAGTAGATAAAACATGGTAGACTTTATAGTATCAGTCTATAGCTTTTGAGCACATGAATTATCGCTCAGTTTCTAAGTCAAAAACTTCAGTCAAGACAGCAACGGTGAAAACAGCTGGCAAGCAGCCAACCTTGTTCTGTTGAAGGTAATAACACCAGCTCATTAGCACTGAAGCTCACCAATCAATACTTTCCATTTAATTCAGGCAACTATCTTTAATTGCTGAATTTTAAAGAGTCATCTCAGCTGTTTGGAGTGTAAAATCTGAATCTACACGAGCTTCAGGAAATCAGGACGCTACCAGCACAGCTTTTGTGCTGATGTTAATGCCAGAAGAGGTTTAAAAGTCTATAATTACTGAGTAACACCTTATGATTCCTAAACTGGAACTGTATCATTATGTTATTTTAAATGCTAACACCATTAACCAGTTATGTTGTTTGAGCAGTAGCAGAGGTAGCACCGCTCACCCTACAGACAATTAAAAGCATAAATATTAAAAAAAAAAGCTACACTTCAAGGCTCAAGGTTCAAGGTTCTTTATTTGTCACATGTATAGTTATACAAGTGTAACACACAGTGAAATGTAGCCTGACACGCTCCTCGACATGTGCAAAAATTGGGGGAGGAACATTTTATATATATATATATATATATATATATATATATATATATATATATATATATATATATATATATATATATATATATGTGTGTGTGTGTGTGTGTGTGTGTGTGTGTGTGTATATATATATATATATACATATATATATATATATATATACACATTGGGTGAATGTGCAGTAGTAGCAGCAAGCAGGTGAATTCTGTACATTAATATGAATAGACATCTGACTATTTTACAGGATAGACAATATAAACATATTTAAAATTAAAGGAATTTGGAATGTACATTGTGCCTTGGTTTAAAGTGTCTGGAAGAGAGTCCTGTCTCAGACAATTATAGATGATGTGAGCAGGCGGGTGTGTGTGTTTAGGGCCCGGATGGCTTGGGGATAGAGGCTCCTCTCTCTGTCCTTGCCTGGATGATGCGGAACCTTCTACCAGATTGCAGAAGTTGGAACAGTTTGTTGCCAGGATGGGACGGGTCCTTCAGTATCTGCGCTGCTCTAGTCCGGCATCTCGTGGTGTAGGTGTCCTGAAGCGGGGGGAGAGCAATCCTGCAGCAGCGTTCTGCTGTACGGATCACTCTCTGGAGAGCTTTTTGGTCCTTCACACAGCTGGTCCCGAATCACGATGTCATGTTCTGTGTGAGGATGCTCTCCACAGCGCCTGTATAGAAAATCCTGAGGATCTTTGGAGAGACCCTGAACTTCCTCAGTTGTTGTAGGTGATACAGGCGCTGCCTAGCCTTTTTGGTCTGGACCTGAATGTGGGCAGCCCATGTCAGGTCTGAGGAGATGTGGACACCAAGATACTTGAAGGACTGCACCCTCTCCACTGGAGCTCCATTGATGATAATGGGCTTGTAGTCTCTGTGCTGACCCCTTCTGAAGTCCACCACCAGCTCCTTGGTCTTGCCGACGTTCAGCTGGAGGTGGTTGTCCTGGCACCATGATGCCAGATTCTTCACTTCATCCATGTAAGCCATCTCATCGTTGTTGGAGATGGCACCCAACACCACTGTGTCGTCAGCAAACTTCACAATGGTGTTGGAGCCATGGGTGGCCACACAGTCTGAAGTGTAGAGGGAGTAGAGCAGGGGCGAGAGGACACATCCCTGAGGTGCTCCTGTGTTGATGGTGATGCTGTTTAAGACGCATCTACCCACCCTCACCACCTGAGTTCTGCCAGTGAGGAAGTCCAACACCCATGCACACAGACGGCTGTTAAGTCCCAGATCCCTCAGCTTTGTGAACAGTCTGCAGGGCACTATTGTGTTAAACGCTGAACTGTAATCAACAAACAGCATTCGCACATAGTTACCCTGTTTCTTGTCCACGTGGCTGAGAGTGGTGTGTAGTGGTGTGTACACGGTTGTAATATTCCTCTTACCTTCTTGGACAGCCATGGCTTATGTTGTTGTGCCTACAAAAGAACCACTTGCTTGTTTAACATTCTAAATGTAAGGTCTCCTTTCACTCCCACTATTTTCTATTCCATTCTATGATGCCTCTTACGCTGACTGAACTTACGCAGGAACTGTTAAACAAGTAGATCCCACATAAACACTGTGTCCATGAGAGGAAAAACAAAGATCTCACAGCTGAAGTTAGTACCGACTCCAACCTCACAGTTGGTCTCCATAGTATACAGAGTAAGACCTCATTGCTATCTGGATTTTAGTATTAAAGTTTAGTATTGTGACTGGTCTCGCTGGTTTTGAGATTTCTCGGTTGACCTAAAAGGAACACATTCTTCCAACATACTTCCATTATGACTCATACAAGGCTGATGAATACAGACTGGCATTGTGGAGCTTCATCATGCACCAGAGAAACAAACAATAGCAGCCTGTTGTATTAACTAAATAAAATGCAGGTCTGGATGGTCGATATCCTGAATTTATATAAACCTGTCAGCAAGAGAAAGGAAAAAAGTGCCAGCACTACCTCTGCAACGTCCCAGCATGTATGTTTCATGAGTGCTGTTCTGCTTTCTTTTCTCTCCTCCTGCCTGTTTTTACACTTCTAACAGCCATCACATATCCAGAGAGAGAAGAAAGTGACAAGCTCAACTCAGCAGTAATTGGCCAGCTCGCATATGACACGGCAGATAGGCACAAGGGAGACAGACAAGAGGAGAGGGTGCTCCATATTAAACAAAGGTCCAAAGACATCTGACGGTACCTGCCCTGTGCAAATCTGCTTCCACTACATGATTCAAAGGCCACAGATGACATTAGTTAGACATTTGAGAGAGAATAATGGATTAATTTTACTACAGTGTGAAGGGAGGCTTTGATGAAACAGATAAAGAGAAACCATGACACAGCTTTACACTTAACAAGCCAATACAACTTTAGAGAGGAGCGACATCTCTTTTGTATTATTTGGATAGGATGGGACTTTTTTGAAACTATTTCAAAAATCATTTACTTTGTTCTCTGCTACATTTATGTGAAATTCAGCTGTTGTCTTCATAGTCTTGTGTTATAATCATTGGGCCTTTTGTGCTAATTTTATACCATGTTATTTTACCAGTGTTACAGTACTACATTTCCAAAGAAAGTGCTGCCCTTGTTACACGCGTCTTGTACTACAAATTATGTCACCTTAAATTCCTTTATGTAGTTTTTAGTTGACCTTAACCATCATTCTCTCAAACCTTAGCGTTTTCTAGCCCTGATAAGTTTCCAAATTGCATTACTATGTGTAACTGCTACGTTTCCCAATGAAGATTGGTGCCTCATCATGCATAGCATTCTGCCTTTATAGTAGGTCAGAGATCAATTTCCATCCCATCAGACAGACGAAGAGATTTTTGGCTTTTATGCAGGAATGGCTTTCATCTGGCCACTCTACCAGCACAAAGAGAGAGAAGTTTTGGTCATTCGCAGACAATTAGAGAGTTTTCTGGGAGCTCTATTACCACATGGACCACACACTGTTTCTCTGTAGATGCATGTGTAACCACATGTGTAAATCCTGTATGTAAATCATATATGCTTTCTGGTTCTTCAAAAGTTTTTGACTGCAAAAGGGGATATCTCATTTTGATTTCAGTTGGGCCCTCATATTAAGCCCCTAATGTGCCTAGCGATTTTCCTTACTGAGGAGTTGGCAACACTGATTCCTCTCTGCATTTAACCTATTCACTCTGTGAAGCAGTGGGCAGCCATTGGACGCCACGGGAGCAGTGTGTAGATGGCTGTCCCTCCATGAGCCTGGTTCTACTGGAGGTTTTTTCCTGTGAAAACAGAGTTTTTCCTTCCCACTGTCGCCAGAGTGCTTACACACAGGGCTCACTTGATTGTTGGGTTTTTCTCTGTATGTATTATTGTAGGGTCTACCTTACAATATAAGATACTCTTGTTTTGATTTGACGCTGTATAAATAAAATTGAATTAACTAAAATATGTCCACAGGGGGTGCTACACTGGCATGACACATTTGGTATCAGTTTCTATTACAGTTCTCAGTGTCTGTCCTGATGTGGCACTGATATAGTGATAGGGGTGTGCCTCAGTCAGAACCTCCCAAAAGGAGGGTGGACATCTGCTACCTCTGAGGTCCTGTCACATGAAATTACAGACTTCATCAACTCCTCTCCATCTCCTTCTTCTGTCTCCACCTCCTGCCTCTTCCTCTTCATCTTCCATTCTCCTCTTCCCCTCTCTCCTCCCTCCTAAAATTCAGTCTCTGTCCTACCTTTCTGCAGAGTAAAAGAGGAAAAGGAAAGAGACAAAAATAGAATGTGATTTATTGGAAAGAAAAAAGGGAGCTTTTTCTTTCCAATAAATCAGTCTTTTTTTTTCTCTTTGATTTTTTTTAGCTTCTTTCACACCTCTAGCCCTTCATCTCCTCTCCTCTCCTTCTCCTCTGCCTCTAGGTCATAAGGAGGGAGCTGAGCCAGTCTCTTGTTCCTGAGTCTTACTTAAACTTAAGTTATGTCAGCTGGCATGCAGCCAAGCTCTACCAAAGCTCTGGGGATCTGGTGACCTTAGTAATACATAGAGAAGAAAGATATACTGTAGAGTAAATAGACAAGGTATATTTAAAGAACGAAAGGGAGACAGATAAGGAAAGAGAGGATATGATGGAGGAAAATGTGGAAAATGTACATTTAATGTATGTTTGAATGTGACACATGTTATTAAGCTTGTAATCCTGAAAACTACCTTAAATAAGTTCTCAGTCAGTTCTTATTTTGCCAGCCTTCATTTTAACCTCCCACCTAGGGGTGGGCGGTATAAACGGTATACGGTAGAAACTATATAAATTTGGCCAACGGTAGAGATTTTGACTATATTGTTCTACCGCAATAGTGCATGTTGATAGCGCATATCATCAGGCTGCGCCTGTTTTGGTCGAAAGCATTGCAGCGTATGTAAACAACATCATCTGCAAATTATGCCGGGCGACAGTAATAGCAAAGAGACAAAGCATTTTTGGAATATGGGGAAATCCAAAAACTGCACTTCCTCCACTTCTGTACCATTGATTCTTTAATGCTGAATTCTCTCGCAGCTGCTTTATTCCCATGTTGTTGCAGCATATTAACGACTAACCTCATATTGTGGATGGATTATCTCAGTTGTTCTCCTAACTGAAGTTTGGTCCATTTATAGCATCCTGCCATGCAAGTGCATTTGTCCCTAACCACCAGAAACCCTCACGTTAACTTTTATTGAGTAGAAAAAAGTTAGCGTCCATCCTTCAGCTTCAATGCGCTAATGTTATGCTAACGTAGCTGTTTTTCTAGCGATCACGTAGGACATCATTACATACCAGCTAGTCCAACTTCAGTAACCCTACAAAAGTCACTGCTGTTTAGTTTTCTGTCGTCATTTATGTTTGAAGTGATAGCAGAGCTGTATGGTTTAATTTTTTCAGAAATCTCTCAGTCAGAACATGGCATATCATGTTTAGGTGGAAACTAGCAAGCTAACTTCCTGCTAACTTCTAACAAAGTTGAATTTACAGGGAGTGCAGAATTATTAGGCAAGTTGTATTTTTGAGGAATAATCTTATTATTGAACAACAACCATGTTCTCAATGAACCCAAAAAACTCATTAATATCAAAGCTGAATGTTTTTGGAAGTAGTTTTTAGTTTGTTTTTACTTTTAGCTATTTTAGGGGGATATCTGTGTGTGCAGGTGACTATTACTGTGCATAATTATTAGGCAACTTAACAAAAAACAAATATATACCCATTTCAATTATTTATTTTTACCAGTGAAACCAATATAACATCTCCACTAGGGCTGGGTATCGTCACTGATTTCTAGAATCGATTCAATTCCGATTCACAAGGTCCCGAATCGATTCGATCCACGATTCAATTTAATTCGATTCGATTCGATTTGAATCTGGGAAATTTTGACAGTCAGAAATATTATGATTCAGATCAGTACATTTACATATTTTTGTATCTATTAAAAGGAAGCTGACACACGCAAGACTTTATCAGAGGTGTGAGCATCAGAGGCCTTTGTGTCAAAGTAGCTGAAGATAAAACACAGAAAAACATGAAGGTGATTTTCCTGGCCTGGGATTTTATAAAAATAATCTGCAGTACATCAAAAACGAAAGAAAACCATTAATCAACACATGAACATTACCTCTGAAGTTACAGCGGTTTTATTAGAGACACGGCTAAGCGTTTTGCATTTTGCTTAATTTTAAAAAATTAAAATTTGTTCAATATTGAACGGCAGAAATTAGGTTTACTTTTCGGAAGTAAGTAAAAGGGAAAAAAAAACGTCGGCCGACAGCGCTGTAAACAACGGTAGACTTGTGCGTAACAAGCAAGCGAATAATGCAGAAAAGAGAGAGAGAGAGAGCTGTGCATGAAGTGTGATTTGTTTGTTTTTTTTTATCCTGAAAAGTCAGCAAAAGTCAGAGGGAATTCATGACGATGTTTATGTGAAGCGTAGTTTGGATCTTCTTTTGCTGCTGGTTCGGTCAATATTGTTTGGAGAGAGATAAAACTAACAGCCATATGATCAGTGCAAAAAGGGCATAAACAAAAAGCGCGGACCCGCGGATCAGAATCAGCGAGCTGTCGGCTTTCAGCCCCGACCGTCAGCTGAGAAAGGCGACATCTCACTGATTCTGATCCGCGGGTCCGCGCTGTGTGTTTACGTCTTTGTGCAGAAGCCGTGTACCTGCTCTCATTTACTGTGTTAGCTGTTTGGTGGTTGTTGAAATTTTGTGATCTTTCACCTGAGATTCTGGCATTTCGGGCAAAATAAATTAATATTAAAAAATCGATTCAGGATTTTAATGAATCGATTTTACGTTATCCAAGCCAGAATCTATTTTAATCGATAAATCGATTATAAAAACCCACCCCTAATCTCCACATTCACAAATATACATTTCTGACATTCAAAAACAAAACAAAAACAAATCAGCAACCAATATAGCCACCTTTCTTTGCAAGGACACTCAAAAGCCTGCCATCCATGGATTCTGTCAGTGTTTGGATCTGTTCACCATCAACATTGCATGCAGCAGCAACCACAGCCTCCCAGACACTGTTCTGGGAGGCTGTGTTAAATGTGTACTGTTTTCCCTCCTTGTAAATCTCACATTTGTTGATGGACCACAGGTTCTCAATGGGGTTCAGATCAGGTGAACAAGGTGGGCATGTCATTAGTTTTTCTTCTTTTATACCCTTTCTTGCCAGCCACGCTGTGGAGTACTTGGACGCGTGTGATGGAGCATTGTTTCTGCATGAAAATCGTGTTTTTCTTGAAGGATGCTGTTAGGTTTTGTATTGTTGATTGTCATTTATGCTTAGAAATATCTACTTATATATGCTTAGAGTTTTATAATTAGTTGTAGATTGGTAGAGGTTTGATCCTTAATAGTCTGCAAACTTTGTGTGCATTAGAGAGCACTCTGGGAGCACGAGAGAGGTCGTACCTTGTCTTATTGTTTTACAGTAGGATTAACGTCTAAGTACTTTTTGTTTAGATGAACTGCTGGACTTCCTCACCATGTTATCTAGGGTGAACAATCTAGGGTGAGGGGGAGACTACCCTCTTCCTGACCAAGGATGTTTGCTTTTGTGCTTTCATGTTATATGACCCTTTGATCAGCAGTACCCCACACACACACACACACACACACACACACACACACACACAGTATTCTTTGTTCACATGTATACCTATGTAAGATGCTATATGTTAATGACCCTATGCATATTCATGTAACCACAATAAAAGGAGTGCTATGGGGAACCTGGCTGAGAGTCTGATGGAGGTCAAGTGGTGGAACAACACTTGGCTCCAGGCAGGTCTCCCTCATGCATGAGTAACAAGAAGAACTTTGCCTACTTCGTGTCTTGCTTGCTGTGTAATTATATTGCCTTCAACGTTCCAGCGAATAGGTTCAAGCTACAAACCTATCAGATGCAGACTTCTTCCTGTACCACTGCTTGAAGAAGGTGTCTTCCAGAAACTGGCAGTAGGACTGGGAGTTGAGCTTGACTCCATCCTCAACCCGAAAAGGCCCCACAAGCTCATCTTTGATGATACCAGCCCAAACCAGTACTCCACCTCCACCTTGCTGGCGTCTGAGTCGGACTGGAGCTCTCTGCCCTTTACCAATCCAGCCACGGGCCCATCCATCTGGCCCATCAAGACTCACTCTCATTTCATCAGTCCATAAAACCTTAGAAAAATCAGTCTTGAGATATTTCTTGGCCCAGTCTTGACGTTTCAGCTTGTGTGTCTTGTTCAGTGGTGGTCGTCTTTCAGCCTTTCTTGCCTTGGCCATGTCTCTGAGTATTGCACACCTTGTGCTTTTGGGCACTCCAGTGATGTTGCAGCTCTGAAATATGGCCAAACTGGTGGCAAGTGGCATCTTGGCAGCTGCACGCTTGACTTTTCTCAGTTCATGGGCAGTTATTTTGTGCCTTGGTTTTTCCACACGCTTCTTGCGACCCTGTTGAGTATTTTGAATGAAATGCTTGATTGTTCGATGATCACGCTTCAGAAGCTTTGCAATTTTGAGACTGCTGCATCCCTCTGCAAGGTATCTCACTATTTTTGACTTTTCTGAGCCTGTCAAGTCCTTCTTTTGACCCATTTTGCCAAAGGAAAGGACGTTGCCTAATAATTATGCACACCTGATATAGGGTGTTGATGTCATTAGACCCCTTCTCATTACAGAGATGCACATCACCTAATATGCTTAATTGGTAGTAGGCTTTCGAGCCTATGCAGCTTGGAGTAAGACAACATGCATGAAGAGGATGATGTGGACAAAATACTCATTTGCCTAATAATTCTGCACTCCCTGTAATAAATTCTGTTTTCATGGATGCCTGGATGTTAAACTTAATTGTTACACCTGGTAAAGCAGCAATGCTTATTATTTTAATAGAGATGAAAGAATTTAGACAGTTTATAACTCTCAGTGATGCCGCAGTGTTCGTTTGATTTTGGGGCCTGAAGCAGACGGAGTTTTGGACCCAGATTACTCTGCAAGGCTTCTGACTACGGCAGCCGTAATGCTCTGGCAATCCATCCTTCACAGTGTTGCCAACTTAGCGACTTTGTCGCTATATTTAGCGAGTTTTCAGACCCCCTTAGCGACTTTTTTTCTAAAAAGTGACTAGCGACAAATCTGGCGACTTTTTCTGGTATTATTGGAGACTTATTTATGACAACTTTTTGAGGGCAGGAGACGTTCACACCCATGCGTCCAAACTGCAAATGAATCGCGTATAAGCGAAGCCGCTGCTTCCGCACTGACTGTAACGCAGTCAGTTTTTGTTTTACTGTGATTCTGTTTTGTGGATCACAATGTTTAAAACTACTGGGGTGATCGTGGCTCAAGAGTTGGGAGTTCGCCTTGTAATCGGAAGGTTGCCGGTTCGAGCCCCAGCTTGGACAGTCTCGGTCGTTGTGTCCTTGGGCAAGACACTTCACCCGTTGCCTACTGGTGGTGGTCAGAGGGCCCGGTGGCGCCAGTGTCCGGCAGCCTCGCCTCTGTCAGTGCGCCCCAGGGTGGCTGTGGCTACATTGTAGCTTGCCATCACCAGTGTGTGAATGTGTGTGTGAATGGGTGGATGACAGGTTGTGTAAAGCGCTTTGGGGTCCTTAGGGACTAGAAAAGTGCTATACAAATACAGGCCATTTACCATTTACTTATAAACACACACACACAAAGTAACTCCACCAGAGCGTCTATTTTGGGTCACTTATGCCGGTCCAAGCCCGGGTAAAGGAGCAGGGTTGGAATTGTGACATTAAAAAACAATAATTGCTAAAAGAAATTAAATTTATAGTTCTAAATAAATTCTAAATGCATTTACAATGTTTTTTACTCACTTCTTGTCTCTTCCACTATTTTATTTCTCTCTCCAACAACATAGGTTGCAATTACATTAGCATGACCAATTATGCAAATTAGGCAATGACGTCATTTAGCGAATTCTAGCGACTTTTAGGACAACCAATAGCGATTTTCCTTACTGAGGAGTTGGCAACACTGATCCTTCATAGCTTACTAAAGTTGTACTAAAACATTTTTTGACAGATTTCTGCGCGCCTTGTACTACATAAAATCGGTTCGAGGTCAGAATTCATACATAAGGATGCTGATGACCCTGATACATGCTTCAAATTATACAGTGATATGGATTTTAGGCCATATTGCCCAGCCCTACTCCTACCTTTACAAACCAAAAAGAATCTTTCTTCTTTGCCACATCATCCAAAACTGATAACCAATTTGGCATCAAGAATACCTGAAAATGCACATCTCACTGCTAGCATGTTGCTGATTCAGCAGGTTTTCTACTGGCAAACACTGTTGAGTTATTGTAATCACACTACATTTTTCAATAACACAGCAACCCATTACTGAACTAAATTCATTACTAAAATTACACTTACATTTCTATCATTAATCATGTTACAAAGTTTCTTTAGTTATCTGCACACCAACGCAAAGCTAGCCAAAAATGAGTGATGATAAAGCTAAGTGTATACCCAACAGCTAGCAGCCAGAGTGAACTTCAACAGGTAACAGACTGATTAGAAGTCAGGCCACAGCCTCCAATTCTACCTGTTCATATTTCTAAAGTAGAGTCAGTGTGGCAATCGCTTTGAAGTCTCTTTGTGCTGGTTTTCATCTTTGCTTGGTGTTGTCGACTTTGTGTTCATAGGTAAGTTTGAAAACAAAGATCATATGTGTGTCTTCATAAGGATAGGGATTTGTGTTGGTGTGTGGGACTGTAGCTTAAGGTTTATACTGATAACTGGTTATTAAGAAACAATGTGATTCAGGTCATTTTTTGAAGTAATATTTATGTTAATTTGCAATGTTCAGTACCTGCATTTTTAGTTGTCAATGTCAAGGATTAAAATACTGATATTGTGTTGTACTGCTTTCTATTTTTCTAATAAAATTGAAAGGCTTGAACAGGGGAAAAAAAAATCTTATGACACTTTATGCAATCGAGGCATATTCTGGAATTATCTAAAAAACAAAAAATAACAAACAAATAAAAAATACAAAACAAAAACAAGCCTGCTGGAGGGGAAAATTCTCCTCTACAACATGTAACTTACGATACCATGAAATGCTGAGTAAATGTTTTTCTTAGATTAGATCTTAGATTTACATTGCATTAACATTTTACTGCATTGGCATCCTATACTATAGTTTGTTATTTGAAAGATGTATATGGCCTTAGCTAACAGGAACAGCAAGCTAGTATGTTAGCAAACTGTTTGATTTTTGTAGGGTTTTTTTGTAAAAAAAAATAAAAATAAAAGGAAATACATTTTTGATTTTCAGTTAGAATGTTAGAATGTTTTTTGTCTCATTGCTAAGACTCTGGAACACAATTTTTAAAATAAAGACATAATCCCATAGGATAGAGTCATCACCAAGGATGACTTGGACCTCATGGGCATAACTTATTGGTAGTGAGTCTCATCACACAAAAGCTTTAAGGCGTTAATTAGTCTTGTGCTACCAGATAAGGATGCACCTTCACAGTATTTCAGTGAACTTGCTTTGCCCTCTAGTTTGGATGGGACTTCAGTGTGATCTCTACAGAGAAAAGAGTAAATGTCTTTTTTTTTTTTTTTTACTGTACACGGTGGTATGTATACATTTGCAAACAATAACTCATTCACTTAAAAATAAAAACCCACAACATCACTGCAGTAGAAACTCGTGAATTTTGATGACTTGGGCATTCATGATTCAGACAAAATTTTTTTAAAAAACACAAAAAGGAGTTCCTGCAGTGAATCAAGACTATCAAATGACTGAAATGTGCCATGAGTTAAACATAACTTTGAATTCAAATTTAGATTTTAATTATATTGGACGTGACTTCATGGTAAATTCTGGTTTGGATTTTGATGGAGTTCAACCTGAAATTCTGTTCAGTAAGGATAGGATTGCCTTGAGAAAGGTTGTGGTGATAAAGATCAGCCAAACAAACACATATCATGCTTATTACTTTGCAGCAGTGTTGCCCATCACAATTTGCAAACCACAATCAACTCACTATCAGTGTGAACCTAAGATAAGCATTTTTACCCAAACAACTGTATACACACACACACATGAACACACATTTTCTGTTATGACCCATATTGCCACTCACCCATTGCAAAGAATGGTATCCCCAGTAGTGTAGAGTTGAACTTCCCATCTGATATGAAGAAGATCCCTGCAGCCGTCACATTGGCAATGCAGATGGTCAGCACACCCAGGAGTCCCAGGAAAGGTTTCCCCCTTAGGCAGTCCCGCATAGAGCTGGAGATGGTGGCGGCCAGGAGCACCAGCACCAGACTGACCAACACCTCACCCTTGGCCAGCAGGCCCGTCTGGTGGAAGTCCCGCCACAGACTGAAGGATGTGAGTGACTGGATGTGGAGCTGGTCTGCTGCATGGGGGACCTCGGCTGTGGACAGTCGACTGGCCAGGGCACAGAACTCATTCTCCCAGCGCTCTGCAATAGCATCCTGCACCACGGGTCCATGATTTCGGAGGTAGTATGTGATTTGGACAGCACGAGCAAACTTGACCTGCTGGTCACGGCTGTTGGGTGAGAAGGACACACCGCCCAGCTGGTGCCCGATGAAGGCCACACGGCCATCCTGCACAGAATTCAGAGGTATTAGATATTAGCTGCAATTAAAGTAGCATACCATGGAAGGCACAGGAGTCCAGTAACTTCAAAGCAAATGTCCTGCTTCTCACTATACGTTCTTTGATACCAGCTTTCATTTTTGTTCTATTTGCTTTACTTTTTAATATGAACCCACCTCACCGCTGCGGACAGGACTGATGCTGCTCTGTACTAATTTTTTCATTAATCAGATTGTACAGCACAAACAAGACGTCACAGTGACAAGAGCATGGAGATAAGTCCAAGAAGAATTGCACAGGAGGAATTCAATAAGCCTGCTGGAACAATAAAAGTGAGTAAGCATTAGTCTATCACACAGAAGTCAGATTATAATAGAAGCCTGTTGGTTGTTGTTACACAACCATTCATTATTAAGTTGAAAGTATTGGCAGAACTACTGATGTATAAGGTGCCAAATGATACAGCAGTGCAGCCCAGCAAAGGCAAGGGATGACCAAATAATGCTACATGCTATAAGGGTCTGATGCAAACAGAAGCATGAAAAATATGCATCAATCTCTTGGCTTCACCCAGGTAAAAGGTGACTCGTTGAGAAAAATTTAACTGTTCCAAATGAGAAATAAAAAGATGTGTCACTGGGTAATGGGGTTTCCACAATTACCTTAAACCTGTTCCTGTTATATTAGCCATTACTGCGCCACAGACTACATCAAAAAAAAGTTATAATGCCACTGGTACATTATAACTTTTTTTCTTTTCAGGAATGGCTGCTGAAGGCATCCTGAGGTAGGTCAAAGTTATCACACCAGTGATGATGTCAAGCAAACTAAAAACGAAATTAAAAGCAATTCTGAAAAAAAAGGCAATGACAACAAAATTCATTAATAGAACATTAAGATTAATTATTTTAATTATTTAATTATTCATAAGTGGAAAACATTTTACACAGCTATTAATCTTCCCAGAAGAGGGTGTTCTGGCATTTTCACCCCAAGGTAAGATTGTGCAATGATCAAAGAAAAAGCACAAAAATAAATAGAATAAAGGAAATGAATCAAAAGTTACTTTTCAGATGTTAAACTTCACTGTTAACCTCCTAAGACCCAAACTCTTTCATGGCATGCATTTTTAATTTCTCTTTGCTATTTGGGCTGATTGGGACCTGATGAATGTAAAAACAAAGAATTGCGTGATTTTATTTTTTTTACCTGATTTTATTTTTGAGAAAAAACGAGATCCACATAAGAGGACATTCACTGTAAATTTTGACAGAACAGTGGCAGTATAACATCCTCGTAAATGGATATCAGGCCCTCCCATATGGAAAAGATATATATAAAACTTATAAAGTTTGTATCTGTCTTGTGTGAAACCTGTATGAAAAGCATACAAAAGTGAAAACAGATATAAGATCCCTTGAAAAATTATATAAATGAAACTTGTATGTTTTGGATACTTACTAAAACAATATATGAAAGTAATGAGAAAGTGGCCACTTTCATGAGTAAATCATATAAGCCTTGTATGATTCACTATATGAAGTAGGCCACATCTTATGCAAGTCTTTTATAAGTTTTTACTATTTCTTTTCCATATGGGCTTGTAGAGCAAAATTGACTATTTTGGTCTAGACAACCCAAAATGTGATATCCACATATGTGGACGCCAGGTCCTAGGAGATTAAAGAACAGTTAGAAAAAGACTGAACAAGTAGAGTCTGTTTGGAAGGGTCTGAAAGGTCCTTTCTTTAAACAGAGCACGGCAGCACAACTTAGCTAACATGTTTCATTACTTGAGGCAAAAACATACTGCTGCATAGAACCAGGCTGTGAAAGACAAAAAACTAGCAGCCTCACTGGTTACACGTGCTACTGACACTCTAGATGACACGAAGAAAAAATGCTGGATGGACAATAATAATGCAGTTAAATGGTGGAAAAGCAGAAAATAGAAAATATTTTTCAGTTGTATTCTGTCATAATATTGTCAGCTCAGAGTTACTAGATACAGTATTTACTTTAGTTATAATTAAACCAAAGTTTTACACACACTCATGTTATCCATCTACATTTTTTATTTAAAACTAATATTGCGACTAATATTGCACTACAATGGGACCTTATTTCAATGGAAATTCAAATTCAAATGAGGAAATCTGTCCTCAGTGACAGTAGATGTTTGGGAAAGATGGATCGAAAATAGTCTTCATTTACTTGCACTTATAAAGGCTATAAACTCGAGTCCATGAAATGTTCACAATTTTTTTCTCTATATCATCAGAAATATTGTTATTGCAGATTTTCTTGAAATATCTTCCTCCAATTTTGAGACTATACTGCCCACCCTGTTTCTGGATTTTGGTTGAGTTTTTGAAAAACAACACAACAATTACATAGTAAAATATTTCATGTTATTCTTCAGCTGATGTTCTCTTTAAATTGTTTTAGAACCAGATAATTTCTCATTTTACCCTGATACATAAAAGAGGGTGGGCTTTCTTTTTTATATGAGGATCCTGCATTGAAAGTATATATGAAAGACATAAAAAAAATAGTATAGTTTTTGTTGTTCATCATTTATTTCCCTTGCCTGGTTTAGATTTTTAGGTAATGTGTCCAAATATGTGTATTTATTGTGACTGTATGGTAAAGTCATTAAACTAATAATGCACACATTATAGCTATAAGCTTATGCCTCAAAAATAATTATACAATTATTTAAAGCTGCAGCGCAAATATTGTATTGGTCTATTTAATCACTAAATCAAGACACGCACCAGTGAAACTGTGAAACTCCTGCCTGGTTTCCGCAACCAGAACAGTTTCAGTTTTAATTTGCAGCTTATTGTAGATGTGCTTTATCTTGTCACAAACACAATAATCCAGCACAATCAAATAGTCGCAATGTACTGTTTCACAGCAGGGAGCTTGATAAAAATCTGAGGCTTCTAGATAAATAAATCCCTGCAATTGTTTGCTTCATTTTCAGTAAACAATTTACTTCAGTGTGAGGAGAAAGGAGTTATTCCACTCTGGGATTATGTGAACAGCAGAATAAACTGGTGGTGGACACTGCATTTTGAAGTCACATGATTGAGCTCATCCATAACTCAAAAGTCAGGTTTTCTGTCAGAGTCTGAGACTTTTATTACTGTCTGCTTCAAATCGATCCATTTATAAGAGCGAGATCTGCATGTTATTTTTGAGCTTTATCATTCTTCGAAAACAATCCCAACTCGGTGCTTCAGATTTGTCATTTCGTGACAGTGTACGAACATGTTTATGTAATGTAATCACATTACATTGCTGAGGGAGCTCAAAAAGCTTTTGCTCCAATTTCACTTGTGTAATTTCGCAAAGCTCACACTCACTTCTTGGTTTCACTAAAGCATTTCAAATGAATCTCAACAGTCACAGCACACTTATGTATAAATATCTGCACTGAGCCAATACATGCTCAGAGTGTGTGCAGTCTTAAACATGCGTGCCTTTGAAGCTTTAAAGAAAGTGAGTAATGAGACATAATCGGGGCAACAATTTCTGTGCCTGCAGAATTGTCAGCTTTGTTCTCTATTCTTTTTTGTGGCAGTCCTTATAAGACAAAATATACTTGCGTATGAGAGTGAGGCCAGGTGAGCACAGAGAGACAAAAAAGGAACTGTGTGTGATAAATGTGCTGAGTGATGTGTGAAAGAGGGAGGTGACACCTCACTGCTGTCTGAGGTGAGATGGAGGTGGTGATGGTGGAAGAGGTGGAGAAAGAGCTTTCCTGGTCCAACCCCTACTAGTATTTGAGTTTTCTTTAAAATACCTAATTTTTCACTATGTTCAATAAGTCCACATTAGGTTCAAACCAACACATTATTAAATAAGCAAAAGGTAAAAAAAAATGGGTAAGAAGACCTACAGTAAGAATCAGGAAGGTTTGAATTTTCAAACATATGCTACAACCATTATGCTAGCCCAGGTTTGTTATTAGCCACCTGTTACGTTGGGATAGTTTTACATAAATGATAAATACAGCCTAAAGGAGTTAATAGAACTAAAGACTTGTATTCTAAAAGACTCAGACAGATGAGATTTCTGAAAACCATCTACCTTCAGTTGTTCTGCTTACATCAGCTTATAGCTTATGTCTCTCACAGCTTATGTGTTAGGTGATATAGTAATCACTCACCACTCTCTCGCTTTTCCCTCTTACTGGTGCAGTGAGAGCTACACCTTGTCCTACACCACACACCTATTCTGGTATTAAAAGTAAAGGTGGCTAGTACTCTGTTAGCTCCCCAGCAGCACAGTCTCTAACAACGTTTGTTGTGAAAATCCAGCTTTGCATTATGTTCTGCCAAGGGTATAACCCCCACACCCCACTCACAAATTTTGTGATCGAGCGAATGTTTTAAATATTTGATTGCAGAATAAAATGCAGAATATTTGTTGGCAAACCTAATTGTAGCTGGTTTGGCACTGACCGGGTGGATTTTAAGATAGTAACCTAAACCAAATCCTACACCTAAGACAGGTAGTTGATAGGTTTGTTTAGCACAAACCCCTCGCTGGAACAATAGTTGGGTTGCGGTCACGTGGTTCTGATGACGTGCGGAGGCAGCGCGATTTTTGAGTGGAGGGCGGAAGTAAACATGGAGGACACTGTGGAGAGTCAGGAGAGCAGCTATTGTGCAACTTTAGACCCCGTTTCTCGGGAGAGATATAAACAGATAGTTAAAAAATATATCGGACGTGATCCGTATTCTTTGAAAATGTCCGAATACACCACAGAAGTAAAGGATTTGCCTACTATCGAGGCTGTGGATATCACCAACTACTTGGTCCTCCAGACTTCTTACTACACTAGGCAGCAAATGAAAGCTTTCAAGAGTCTGGAGGCGTACAATTTTTTTGTCAGCGGGTGGGTCCACAACCTTGGAACAAAACGTCTCCGTGATGGATACAGTTTGGTGTTTGCAAGGGTGAGTGTTTGTTCTTATATTGCTTTATCTTAAACACGCTAACAGTTAGCGGTAGCGGCTTTAACGTCAACAAACATGCCACATCCTTAGGTCTTCGTTAGAGTGACAGTTGTTTGTTTCAAGGTAAACCATTCTCAGCCGTCTGTTGCATATCCAAAATCGCCTCTGCACATCGATGCTGTTCTGCCTTAAGCTTCATTCTTTTCTCTCGTTTGAGAACTGATTCCGATCTGGGTTTTCGTTCGTAGCCGAGATTGACCGTCGGAGCCCAGTCCTCCGACTCTTCGTCATCCAAAGCACTTGGGCAGCCTATAGTCCCAATCAAGTCAATATTAGACTACTAACTTAAAAGCACTAAGTAAACGAGAATTTAACGACAACCTAATGCTAATAAGTTCGTTTGCAAACATAACATTACCTCTGACGAAGTGGTCGCTGCAGACACGGGCATTGGCAGACTCTGCTCCTCCCGACTGTAAACGTAAATTTAAAATCCATTTTTCCTACGTTTTTCGGTTAGAATTTTCCATTTTTCTCCTCTTCGTTGGGCTATTTTTGGTACCCTAAAATACCGTTTATCAGTTTCTCTGGTCGACCTACTGGAGCATCCGTAAACACAACAGGACATAGGCATTTTGCGTACTGTCTGTCTGTGATTTTGCGCTTATCTTTTTCACTTCCGACCGCCAGTCAAATTTCGCGCTTTACGTCGACGTCACGTCTACGTCAAATGAAACCTAGCTATTAGAGACAATTCTACTACAATGGCAAAAAGCACTGGACACCAGGCAGAGCTCTTTGTGTGATCTCGTGCACGAGGGAGAGAACTGTGACGAGCGCTGCTCCTGACGCTCGAACCCCAGTCACTCTCAGCTAGCTCCCCCGTAGCACTGCTCTTTGTTGTGGTTACATGAATATGCATAGGTTCATTAACATATGACATCTTACATAGGCATACACGTGAACAAAGAGTACCATCTGTGTGTATGTGTAGGTATGCGTGTGTGTTTTTGTGTGTGTGTCAAGATGTGACCCTGTGAACGACTCCCCAGAGCTGGTGCCAGGAGTCTAGCGGTCCACCTAAACAAAGGGCTCTTATAATTAAACAGATACAGAGTAGGTGTCCTCCTATACCATAAATCAGTAAGAGAAGGTACGACCTCTCTCATGACCTTAGGGTGTGTGTGCATGCCAGAACCCTCTGGAAGGCACACTACTAAGGATCAGACAGCCTATCAATATGCAATCGATTATATATACTCATATAAGCATATATGAGTATATATTTCTAAACATACATCACAATCCAACAATATAAACCTAACAGTAGTCATTATTGAAATTAAAGTGATTGGACGTGCAAAAAGATGTCCAAGTCAAAATTACTGAGGAGTAGAAAGTAAAACCTGACCCAAACATGTTTTCACTCATAGTGACCTTCTGAGGTGAAACATACGACTGGATTTAGACTTCTGTGGGAACTCTGAATTCTAACTTACGATGTAACCAGAAAACCTTCTTAACCCTACACCACAACCTTCCACGCCATTCAAGTTGTTGCAGACTGCATCAACCTGACGTGTAGTTCCATAAACAAACCAAACCATATTCCTGGATCCTAAACCTGTGTTTTGGAGGTCCTACGGTATATTTCTTGTCATGGTTTGCTTTTGTCTGTTGAAAAGCTCATCTTGCTAGTTTGGGGTTTCTTTAACTCTTGCTCTTTACTGTGTCTTTGCAATAAGAGTTAAAGAAACTTTTGCCATTTTAGCTAAGAACAGCTAAGATGGCTGTTCTTAGCTAAGAACAGCTAAGATGGCAAAAGTCTTCATTTCTGTACAGAAGTTGACTGCTGAAACACTTTTAACCCCATTCAGCTCAACCCCCACAACCACCAATGGGGTTCCCATTGGTGCAAATGAACACTTAAAACTCAGGGATGCTACAGTTATTCATAATAAAATTTAACAGTCATATAAATTACAAGAGTTTTCTGGTAGAAAACAGCAAAACAGGAATGTTTGCAGATATGGTAAAAGGCTATCAGGGAAAGCAGACTGCTTATAATTATGTACAAGACTTTTCAGATTTCATCACTATACAATACTGAGCTTAATATTATATCCCCAGCCTGTAATGTGCTAGCTTCTACGTTAATGTCACCCAATGTAATGTGGCTATCACGAAAACTAACAGTTAAATGGTAAATGTCTAAGCTGAAAGGTTAACATTAATTATATTTTTATTACTTAAATGTTGCTCAAACTTAGGTTAGTATAGTTTCTAAAACAAAACTAGAACTAGAGGTTAAGTCAAATTAAAATAAAAACTATACTTCTACAATATTTTTGAAACTAACTGAAACAATTTTGTCCACTTCTAAAACTAACCAAAATGAAATACAAATGTAGAGGAAGTATCCCTAGTTTTGGTATCTGTTAGCTATGTAAAAATAAATAAACATTACAACTTCTCTATTAGTGAGTCACTGATAGACTTTTTTGAGTCTGAATGCTTATAAGACTGCGAGTCCACTGTTTCCAAAAAGTTGTGTTTTTATTGTAACACATGCACTAATTTTCATAAATCTTGCCTGTCACTAAAAAAGAAATGAATAAAACGTACACTGAAAAAAACTTAAACTAAATTAAAACTAAACATTTTCAAATGATAAAAAATAATAATCTGAAATAAAAAAAATCTACTGTGGAAACTAAAGTGACATAAAAACAGAATGTCAAGACAAATTAAAAGCTAATTAGAAAATAAAAAATTATAATAACTGTGGTTTAAATGGGAGCTCTACTGACCTTCATATGATACCGTCATCATAATAATCATTATGAACATTAACTACTTCAGTGAGAGGAGGAGCTGTGTTTCCGTCTGTCCACAGTAGTGCTGTGTTAAGTTGTGTATAAGCTCAAGGAGGCAAAAACAGACCTGTCTGTAATTATATTCTTTGAAATGAGTGCCTAAATCAATATTATTTATTCATGGCTCAAGAGTTGGGTGTTCGTCTCGTAACCGGAAGGTTGCCAGTTCGAGCCCTGGCTCGGACAGTCTCAGTCGTTGTGTCCTTGGGCAAGACACTTGACCTACCGCCTACTGGTGATGGCCAGAGGGGCCGATGGCGCAATATGGCAGCCTCGCTTCTGTCAGTCTGTCCCAGGGCAGCTGTGGCTACTACTGTAGCTTGCCTCCACCAGTGTGTGAATGTGAGAGTGAATGAATAGTAGAATTGTAAAGCGCTTTGAGGGCCCCGAAAAGTGCTATATAAATGCAATCCATTATTATTATTTTAATCTTAATTAATAGCTTAGTATCAGTTTTCTAGGCAACCCTATACTGATATATGTATATGTAATGCAGTGGTTTATACATTCAAGGTTCAAGGTTCAAGGTTCAGGATTGCTCTCCCCCCGCTTCAGGACACCTACACCAGGAGATGCCGGACTAGAGCAGCGCAGATACTGAAGGACCCGTCCCATCCAGGCAACAAACTGTTCCAACTTCTGCAATCTGGTAGAAGGTTCCGCATCTTCCGGGCAAGGACAGAGAGACTCAAGAGGAGCTTCTATCCCCAAGCCATCCGTGCCCTAAACACACACACCCGCCCTCTCACATCATCTATAATTGACTGAGACGGGACTCTCTTCCAGACACTCTAAACCAAGGCACAATGTACATTTCAATTCCTTTAATTTTAAATATGTTTATATTGTCTATCCTGTAAAATAGTCAGATGTCTATTCATATTAATGTACAGAATTCACCTGCTTGCTGCTACTACTGCACATTCACCCAGTGTATATACTATATGTATGTATATATATATATAGTGTTCTTCCTCTACACCCCCCCCCCCCCCCCCCCCCCCCCCAATTTTTGCACATGTCGAGGAGCGTGTCAGGCTACATTTCACTGTGTGTTATACTTGTATAACTATGCATGTGACAAATAAAGAACCTTGAACCTTGAACCTTTATTTATACTATTTTTTACATGTTCCTATGATATAATGAAAAATCATAAGGATTTCATAAGTTAGTTATTTTTCACATAATTTTAAAAAGGTCCATCCATTCATTCATTCACTTCCGCTTATCCTTTTCAGGGTCGCGGGGGGCGCTGGAGCCTATCCCAGCTGTCATAGGGTGAGAGGCGGGGTACACCCTGGACAGGTCGCCAGTCTGTCGCAGGGCCAACACACAGGGACAGACAACCATTCACACCTAGTTATCCAATTAACCTATCCCCACAAGTTGCATGTCTTTGGACAGTGGGAGGAAGCCGGAGAACATGCAAACTCCACACAGAAAGACCCCGGCCTGATGGTGGAATTGAACTCAGGACCTTCTTGCTGTGCGGCAACAGTGCTAACCGCCGTGCTGCTAGGAAGAAGTCAGTATTTGCTCAAACATTACAAGCTAATATTCATTTTATAAAATGTATTCTTCATTTTATACATAAGCTGTTATAACAACAGATTGCATTATTGAAAAGGCCCATTAAAGATAATGGGCCTTTTCAATAATGGCCCATTATTGAAAAGGCCATTATTATTATTTCTTATCTATTATTTATTTATTTTGATAATGAATTTGGGGAAATATTGTATGGGAATTGACAGTTTTATAATTAAATACCAAGGTCATTTTTCAAGTACAAAATACTGATTTATTGAGGCAGTGATTTTATTGTGTGCATAATTCAAAAACATTAACCATGTAAACCCTTGAGCAAAAGATAATTTCTCTAAGAGTTGTGAAATCTATTACTGTCATTACTGCTCCATGCTTCTTATCCAATAAACAAGTGTTAACCTATAATTACTAATGAGCTGGAGAGCAGCAGTTAATATCTGTATGACCTTGGACAAAATTTAGTTTTAGGTACACCCAAGTATTTGGGTAATGGTGTATTGCTTAAGGTTAGGGGTTAAATAGAAAAGTATGTATTTCAAGGGATGTCACTGGAACTAATACTTACAATACTTGTCAAACTTTTTTTTTCTTTACCACAGGCACATAGGAAGCATATATGCCAAGGCTACAATATGCTGACAGGTGTTCTAGTTTAGGCTAAAAAAGAAGAATGATGCCCACAAGCACAGCAAACATGAAAGATGGCATCTAGTGCGGCTGTTCTGAAGCAGATTAACAATTCAAACTGAACTACCAGGATTCGGTTCTCTCCAAAAACCCGTTCTCAATTCCCATCCCTAGTTCCTTCTAGCCTTCCCAACATCTTAATCTGTCCTGTCAACAAAATAGAATTTTAACATTTTAAATTAGTAGAATGTTATGTACAAGTTTCTAATCAAGCAGTTTATGTTTAACTACATGGGAAAATCATTTTTTTAAATATTAGAATAAGTACTGAGAGTGTAATTCTACTGACATTATTATAGACAACTTAAGTATCATGAACATTTCTCCTGTTGTTTCAGTGGCTACATTTCTACATTTTTTTCATAATATTTTGTGTTTTTATTTGGAAAATTCAAATATAGCAGACAGATTAAAATAGCAACATCTATTTTAAGCTTTTTCTCCTGGGAATAAAACTTGGCAAAAAGTTTTTTCATAGGTTATTTCTGTATACAAGTATGTACAGAAATAACCCTGGTTGTAACATCAAAGAGTAGGATAAGGCATTAGAAGTCCGAAAAATTAATTAGCCCAGACAGCTCGTCACACTGGCAAACAGCAAGGGGGAGGATTCAGGAACACGGAGAGTGCAGAGTGACTGACACAGTGCAGGGAGAGCTGTAGGTCACATAAACCTTCAAGACGGTAATATTGTAGTTCGATATTTTAGTTCGAGAGAGTGATGGGAGTAAGACTGAAAATATATTACATTAAATTCATTATATTATAAGAAATTATAAGAAAACTTGGAAACTTGTATGTAATTTACATATTCTTTTCACCTAAAAACAAGACTGAAGACAAGGCTGGACGATGGTATGGTGAATTTTCAAGATGAGAAAATTTGATAATTGACACTGAATTTGGTTTTTTTTTGTTGTTCCTATCAAAAGTCAAATAGTTGAAGACGCTCTCTAAAGAAAGTATTTTATGATACTGAAGAAAGCTGAAATCTTTCAAATGCTGTGTATCAGAATCAGAATCAGAATACTTTATTGATCCCTGGGGGAAATTATTTTTTGTTACAGTGCTCCATTTTAAACCAACTTTCTAGTGTTAGCACAAAGTGAAAAAATTCAGCACAGTTCAGGAGGGCATGAAGTCAAGTTCAACCACAATCCCAGCAGATTATCTTATCTCAGTGCCCAGCCCACATAGTAGAGTAAGCCAACATTCTGCAGATCCAATTGGCCATATAGAGCACACTATCTATTTGAGCTGTTTTAACTTGCTCAAAGTTGTTGTGTAGTTGTTGTTCTGCAAACTGCTTTGCAACCCATCTCAGTTCGTAAAATTTCTTCCCTCCAAGGTATTCCACACTCAGTGGTTGTAAGTGATGTTAAGGCAAAGTAGAAATGTTTAGGAGCCACGGTAATTCCACCAAAGTCAAAGTCAAAGTCAAACTAAACTTTAATGTCATCTCTGCTATATCCATTGCAGCATACAGAGAGATGAGGCGACAAGTCTCCGGTTACATCAGTTTAAAAAAAAGCTAATAAATAGATATAAAAAGAGAGGAAAATAAATATACACTTAAGTCTTAGGGGATCAAGAGAAGTTACAATTAGAATTTACAATTTACAGTTTGGAGTGGTTTAAAGTGACCAGTGTAGCAGCTTATAAAATGGAGTAAAACAAAATTGTCCATAGAGCAGCATGTCTTACAGAGGCAGTGGTATGTAAAGTGCAAAAGAGTTGGTTAACAGTTTGTGTGGGTGTGTGTGGTGGGGGGGAGGTCTGGTAGTGAGTTCAGGAGTCTGATGGCTTGTGGGAAAAACATATTCCACAGTCTGGAGGATCGGGCCCCAATGCTGCGATAGCGTCTGCTGGATGGAAGGAGAGAAAAGAGTCCATGTGAGGGGTGTGAGGGGTCAAGCATGATGCCAGAGGCCTTATTATTATATCAGCGGTTGTGGTAGATGTCCTTTAGCAAACGGAGAGATTTCCGATGATCTTGGCAGCTACTTTAACAATTCGTTGTAGTTTGCTGAGATCACCAAAATTGCAGTTGCCGAACCACACGGAGATGCAGCTGGTCAGAACGCTCTCTATGGTGCCCCTGTAGAATGTGGTGAGAATGGGAGGAGAGAGGTTGGCCCGTTTCAGGCGTCTCAGGAAGTGGAGGCGCTGCTGGGCCTTTTTGATGATGGTGGAGGTGTTGGTGGTCCAGGTGAGGTCGTCTGAGATGTGAACTCTCAGGAACTTGATGCTGTTAATGGTCTCTACCATGGAACCGCGCATGCTGAGTGGTGGTGTGTGGGTGGACCGAGTCAACGATCATCTCCTTGGTTTTTCTCCACATTCAGTGACACGTTGTTCTTGCAGCACCTGGACGCCAGCTGTTGAATCTCATCTCTGTATGGTGACTTGTCGTTGCTGCTGATGAGTCCAACCACAGTTGTGTTTTCAGCGAACTTGATGATGTGGTTAGAGCTGTGTAGTGTGGTGCAGTCGTGTGTCAGGAGGGTGAATAAAAGTGGGCTGAGAACACAGCCCTGAGGAGCTCCTGTGCTAAGCCTGATGGTGCTGGTGATGTTGTCGCAGATTCGGACGGACCGAGGCCTCTCTGACAGGAAATCTAGTATCCAGTTTCAAACAGAGGTGCTGAGTCCCAACTTGCTGAGTTTGTCAAACAGTTTTTGGGGGTACTGAGGATTTCTTTGGCACCATGATGATGGTGGTGAACTTGAAGCACGCTGGGACGATCATCTGGCTCAGTGAAGACTTGAAGATGTCTGTGAAGACATCAGCCAGCTGATCAGCGTAGTCTCGCAGCACACGACCTGGGATGTTGTCTGGTCCAGCAGCTTTCCGTGGGTTGACCTTGGTGAAAATTCTCCTCACGTCGGCTGCAGGCAGAGAGATGGTCTGGTCAGTGGTGGGGGGCATGGCTTTCTTCACTTGCGTGTTGTTCAGTGCATCAAACCGTGTGTAGAACTTGTTCAGCTCCCCAGGAAGTGTGGTATCTCCATCACAGCACAACACTCCAACACACCAAACAGTAGGGTGGCAGAGTGCTGAGATTGGTAGTGTATAAAAGTTGCCAGAGCTCAGTTCAGTTATTAACAGTTCCAAACCTCTTCTGTCATTAACAGCAGCACAAAAACTGTGTGCCAGAAGCTTCACAGCATGGGACTTTAATGGCTGAGGATCTCCTTGAGGTGTAATGTGTAGGTGCCCCAGTACTTTTGTCCATATAAGGTATAAACTTGCAGCTATAGGAATGTACAAAAACATTAAATTACTGTTTTACTGAAGCTGTACCCCACGTTAACACGTTCACATGTTTATATTAAGTGGCACAGCACGATGGCAAGGTAGGAAATGGCACTGAAAAAAAATGTATGTAATAAAGAATGTAATAAACTACCTCACTCTGAAGTGGCAAATGACAGTGAAATGACTCATTCTAATTTAGTGGCTCTTCAGTACTACCATTTATTTTCTTTTAGCATTACATTGATCATTTATGTAGAGCAGTAGCTGTCATTCAGAAAACAGCCTCAAAAGATCTTTTTTTTCTATTTACTTTTGTGCAACAGCAGATTCTTGTGGCTGTAGGAACTATAATAGGAAAAAGATGAAGGCCAGCAAAGGGAAAAACATGGGGTAGAGGGATTGAACATCCAAAAATCAGCCTCCAGGGCTAAAAACTGAAGCCAGTGCAGTTCCTAAAGTGTCCTCTTGAGTCTAACTGAAAAAGACAGTCAACCCCCATAGACTGCCAAATTTTAAGTTCATGGGGATTGGAAAACTTTAAAGCAGAAAACAAACAGCCTGATACTAAAATTTGTTATAGCTTGTTTTTCTCTTCCATTTTTTTAGACTTAAAACAACTTGTATTAATCGTATTAAGACTTGAAGAATTATGGATTATTAGAAACATGGTTACTTTGAATCTGTGGTGGGTTCTGAAACATCTGGCTGCAGCTGTTTGCTTATGTGTCACCCCTGCTAATTGAAGTGAACCTTGACTTTTTGACTGTGTGCCTCTTGTTGGTGCCTTTTGAATCATTTTGGATGCAGTTATCTGAAGAATTGCTTCATGTATTATTATTTGTTGTAACAGCCTGTCAACGAAGTCTGTGTTTCAGTTTTTGGTGAATGAAATTCCAACTATTTTATTTGTATATGACAAAACAATAGTTAGCAGGAATCAGTGTCTGCATGAGGTTTATGGTGACATATTGCTAATATGACGTGTTGCTTTATGTGATATTTAGCACTTGCCTATGTCAATCTACAACACAAATTCTAATACAGCAAAGCAATGAGATCAAATTATGATGATCTTCAATGCCAAAATGATGTCTTTTTTAAAGTACCACATCGGCAGGTACATGGTTTTCCACCTTCTAAAAGAGTGCTTTATCATTCTTTTTGGGAAATGACATGACACTGAATAAAACGGCTCAATGAAGAGAAAACACAAATTCTAAAACCACGCTGGGCTACAACTTGACATCCAAAAGAAGAATACACTGTCTGTCTATCTAACTGAATATTAGGAGCCAAACAGTCTGTAACAGCGCGATGGATGGCCTCATCACTGTGCTCAGACACTGATGCTGCTCGGATGGCTCTGCTGTGGCAGCTCTTGGAGGAAGTTACAACCCACCATCCTGGAATCCAAGCATGTGATACTCTGAATTTGTGTTCATGTCAGTCTGAGCCCACTGTACATTTGCTGCAGATAGAGAAAGTGTAAAGTGGCCTGTACATCACAATGAAATTAACTAGTGGTGTATAAAATGGATATTAGAGTGACTATTTCTGTGTGCCAAAAAGTGATCATCTGCCAGAAAGTGATTCCCGTCCGCTGGAGCGTGCGCAGCTGCTTAAAGCTGTAGTGCCCAGATTACTTATGTAGACAGCTACTTCCGTGCAACTGATATAAGATGTGGTAAGCTGAACACAGCTTCAACCGTCTGTTTGTTGAAAAATATTAACGCAACCGCACTACATTTTCTTGTTAGTAATGGTAACGGCGTTGTAATGATAGAAAGAGTAATTAGTTAGATTACTTGCCGTTAGTAAAGCCGTTACTTGTAACGCCGTTATTCCCATCACTGGTTAACGGTAGTTGACAAAGACCTGTGGTTCTATGGGAAACTGATCCTCAACTTCTTTGCTGTCCTACCTCTGTAAATACTCTTCTGGTTAGATTTCAGGCCTAGTCACTTTTTCAAGCCACGCTGAACACAATAGTAAGTACATTTTGTAAATTATGGATAACATTAGTGTCCAGCAGGACAGTAAAGCAGCATATGCTTTACCTACTGTAAGCAACAAACTTTGGAGCTGACACGAAACTCTAGTTCTTCTACTAGCTACTTGGCTGGCTCCAACAGGAAGTCAATCCTCATAGACTCTGGTATATACTCGTAGCACTTCAAGTTAGGTAGTCAAAGCAGTCTATGCCCACTGCGCAAAGTGACTTGGAGTGACATCTTTTATAAATTGTTTTTGGATGTACAATTTTGGTCCACTGAAGGAATTGTTTATGAATGTTATGTTGCCGTCTGTCTGACCTCTGTGTTACAGGCTACCTATAATCCAAACGTGGCCATTGTGGATGTCTTATTAATATCAAACAACTTAGACATCATTTTTATACTGCTTCTATAGTATCTGCAGTCTAATATTTCCAGAGGGTGGAGGGCATGTTTTCTGTACAGAGATCAGCAGACATCTTGGAGATGTCTGCTGATCTAATCTTTAGAGAAAGTAGGGTATTTTGTCAACACCATCAGATGTCAACACCATCAGGATTTTTGTCTGACGGTGTTGACCCTTTTTCTAATGATGTTGACAAATGTCACAAAAGTGTGCTATTCACCATTTATATTAAGTTATTTTTTACTAATATTTCAGTCATATTACTTCTTGTGTATTTTACTGATATTTCTGCTTCACGGATGTGTCAAATATTATCAAATTTGCCTTATCTTGAATCTCATTGTGTATGTATACATTATTAATCCTGTAGGAAAATGCTTAGTCCTCTGCATTTAACCCATTCACTCAGTGATGCAGTGGGCAGCTACCAATCCAGGATAGCCTCTGTTTGTTGGATTTGAACGCCCAACCTTTCGATCATGTGGCATCTACTGAGCTAGCTGTCCCCCGAGAGCTATTCTTTAAGTGATGATGTATGAATCCTGCTTCCAGGCCCAAACTACTCTGTGTTTGTTAAGCCTGTTGTGCTGTTAAAATGTTTTAATGCTTTTTATCTTGTTCTATTACATCTGAACAAGCCCCTAAAAACAGCCAGTGATCACTGTCAGCCTAACCATCGGAAACCCTCACGTTAACTTTTATCAAGTGGAAAAAAGTTAGCATTCATCCTCCAGCTTCACTGTGTTTATGTTATGCTAACACAGCTGTGTCGCTAGCGATCACGTAGCACATCACTATATACCAGCTAGCCTAACTTCAGTAACCTGACAATAGTCACTGCTGTTTAGTTTTCTGTCTCCATTTATGTTGGAAGTGGTAGCAGAGCTGGTATATCATGTTCAGGTGGAAACAAGCAATCTAACTTTAACTTTAAATTTCATATATTCTGTTTTCATGGATGCCTGGATGTTACACCTGCTAGTGCAGCCACACTGATCATTTTATTAAAGATGAAAGAATTTAGACAGTTTGTGACTCTCAGTGATGCCGCAGAGTTCCTTTGCTTTGGGATCTGCAGCAGAGTTTGGACCTGGAAATGGCTAATGACATCAAACTTAATGGCTGGATAGCATTTCTATTGCTTAATGCATAATTGTGTTGTGAATATTCATCCTTAATCTGTGAAAAAGCACAAGGTTCAGAAGAATTATAGTAATTAAAAAAATGGTACATTTCAGGCTAGAATAGCAAAGGGGAACCTGTCAGCAGAGGAACGAAAGAGAAGGAACAGGGATGATCAAAAAAGAAAGAGAGAAAAAAATAACAGCCAGCCTGAGTTGAAGAAAGAGTTTCTCATAAAGGAAAGGGAAAGATGGAGAAATAGAGTGAAAGAGGGAAAAATAAAGAACACCAGTGATCTGAAAGGAAGAGAAAAAAGTCAGAAGAGAAAGTTTTGGAAACAAGCACAGAGAGTCTAAAGGAGAGAAAGTCCAGCAAGGTCTAAACACACAACCACAGAGAACTTTAGGAATCAAGGAGTAGTAGGTAGCTGGTGAACTATTAAGATGTAGAACTTGACATGTGCAAAAACAGAATTGTTATGATGTGTCTTGTGATATTACAAAGGTTGTTAAGGTTTAATTGTCATTTTGAAAGAAATAATATCTTGTTTTCTACTAGTGTGTCACCACCGTCAGATTTGTGTCACCACCGTCAGCACCTTGTCAACTCCATAATATGGAGTTTTTGTTTATTTTTCTCTTTTGGAGAACCATATAGTTTCCTCCCTCATGATCTTCCAATAAAAATACGTAATTTTCTCAATAAATGTGTAATTTGCATGTTGCTTAATATGATTGTTTCTTATACAGATTAAATACAAGCTTCTGAAAATATGTATGACTGTAACTCTAATAATAAAAAGCCAAAACAATCTTACTTTTAAATGTGGTATAATTACTTTGAAAACATATGTGCATAAACAATAGAACAGAGAAGCTGCTAATAGTCAAAATAGCTGAAACAACTTAATTTAAAATATATATTTTTGCATTTCTTTGTGTCTGACGGTGTTGACAAAAACCTTGCACTTCTCCAGCAAAAACATAAATTATTAAAAAATGTTACACCTGGGAGATTGTACCAAAACATGGTGAGACAGCCAAAACTTTGTGTAACAATTATATGTAAATATGTTTTTGAAAAATCAAAAATTATATTTTAGAAAATTAAAACCTGTTTTGTCCCTAATCTCAGGAATCACAGATATGACAGATTTAACCTGGTTACAAACAATTAAATTGTTTAATTGAAGCAGATAAACCAGTTAAAAAAACAGGAATATGTAAAATAACAAAAAAAGGTACTGAATAAATCAATAGACTAACACATAATAGATTAATAGATTGTGTTTGTTTATAAATAATTTGTATTCATGCATATCATGTTGATAACACAATACTGATATTTGTAAATAAAAAAATATAACATTTACTAACAATGTAAATTTCTTGCACCTGCCATAGACATCCCCATGACCTCCAAAAGAATTGCCCAGTTGTAAAGTTCAAATGCTGAACGTCTTATTCACGTCCAAGATAGGCCATGGTTGGACGTCCAAATTGTGAACCTAGTTTGGACGCCATATAGATGTCCAGAATTGATCATGGACCAACAGACCCAATATGCACATCTATTCGAAGTCCAATATTTAGGGAGATAGACCTCTCCACCATGTTTGTGCTGTTATAGAGATTTTTATTGGAAATACCTGACAAATACTCAAAGCCAAAGTCTGCAGTTTTAATGAGTGAAATTTCAGAATTAGTCTATTATTTAGTGTTAATTAGCATTTTCTATGTCTGTGCATCGCGGTAGTTATGTTTATTGATATGGATTGCTAACAAAGCTAGCATTAGCTGATTAGCATGGTTGTGGCCATAATACTAATGCTGACTTGACATTACCAGTTTCAAAACACTAAGATGTCACTAATGTTGACAACCAAAACGCTCAGCTTGAATGTTTACAACAAGTCATTTGCTAACTAATAGATGATGTCAGAGTGATCTGTCCATTTTTTATATCCAGTCTATACTTTGAACCCACAATGCACTCCACTGCCTGCCTTGTGGAGTGACAATACTGCAAAGTGTGCTAATCTCTATCAACAACAAATGGAAATGAATATTCCTTATTGAAAATCATGCAAGAGTGCAGCAGATTTACAGCTCATATATATGTGAGCCTTCTGAGCTCCAATATACCTTAATGTCTACATGTTGCATCTAGAATTCTTTTTTTATGTTGTGGTGGGTGGCCTGTAATAAATACAGCTGCAGATCCAGTACAGGTGAAGCTACAGGCAACCAAGATGGGATACCTGTAAGGCCATAGCTACTGTGGCCAATGATTGTGCAGCCAGGAGGGAGACACTGCATCAAAAAAAAAAAGTCATATAGTCAGGATATCCCTGTGTGTGTGTGTGTGTGTGTGTGTGTGTGTGTGTGTGTGTGTGTGTGTGTGTGTGTGTGTGTGTGTGTGTGTGTGATGTGAGTGAGTGAAGGTGGAGGAGCAGATCAGGGCAAGCGGCATGCAGCCAATCAATTCACCTGCACCAAAAAGGGAGGGTGAAAACTGAAAAGCCGGCTGTGTGTGTGTTATGGAGAGGCTTCCCCTTCGCTGGCTGATATATGAGGCACTGTGCAGCCCCAAATTACAGTCTGGTATACAAGTGTTTTCTGTTCATTCAGAAATTATAGCAAGCTCCGAGGGCCAGCCTCAGAGCTTCACATGCTGACTGCTGGGGCTGCTGCTCTGATGGAGATGGGTTTGGGGAGCGTGTATGCGCACGTGAAGGGCCTGGCTGAGAGGGAGAAAGAGAGAAAAAAAAAACCCTCACCTTTAATGTTGTGTTCGGATAACTAATGGGCACCTTGTGGAAAGTGCTGTTGGAAAGCACAGCCTGCCTGATGTCTTCGAAGATGGTGATGATATCATCCAGTAGGCAGCGCTTGTCCCTGTGGCTCAAGACGCAGAGGTGCGCGAACGTGAAATTGAATCCCTTGTAATTGACGCGCAGATCCAACACCTGCTTGTGGACCTGCAGGACCTGATCGGCCAGCTCCAGGATGTTCCCCCCGGACTTGGCGAGCAGGATCAGCCTGCCATATCTGCCCGGGGTGTGCAAATCCGAGTACAGCTTGTGCTTTGACTGGTCGATTTGAAACAAGCTGTTAGCGAGACTCCGCTCGATCTTGGCGAGGCTGTGAGTCGGGGCGACCAGTACCTCCAGGTCCGTCTCCGGCTTGAATCGGCTCAGCACTGTAGATCCGAAAATGATGGTGAGCACCGCAGGGACGGTGAGGAAGAAAACGGGATGTCTGCTAACGAATAAGCCCAGCCAGTAGAACGAAGCCTTGAGCCCTCTGTGTATCACTTGCCGCAGCATCCTCCACAAAATCCAGCTTGCAGATGCCCCGTCTCCTCCGATGAAGCACATGTGACATCAGACTCCGTTCCCCGGCTTAGTACAATTCGTAAGAGAATTACACCAGGCTACAACACCATGCACACACTCTTACATGCACACACGCTTACACACTCTCACACACACGCACTCGCACACCTGGAAAACAGCACTGCAGCAATTCGCGGCAAGGCGGGCTAACGCGCGCGCGCGCGCGCACGCACATACACGCACGCATACTCAGACAGTCACAAAATCATAGTGCGTGAGCCGAACGAGACGAGTCCACGATGTCTGATCTCAAGCCATTCCGCCTGCGTGTGATGGAGAGAATGCTGCGAGTCTCCTGCTCTGCACCGGCTGCAGTAGCAGCGACGAGCCGCGGCAGTGGGATGTGCATGTGTGTGTGAGTATGTGTGTGTATGCCTTCTGTCTGCCTCTACAGCTCTCACACCAGCGGTGGCGCCTGATTTATGTACTTAACTGTAACCATGTGGCGGGGTTGAAGAGGAAGGATGGATGTGGAGGGAGGGAGGAGAGGGGTGACCCGTGGTTATTTTTGGGAACCGGGGAGGCAACATGATAGTTGTAAAATGCTCCCGCAGGTGGCTGAATGACCAGCAGCACTTGGAGAAATGAGTCAGTGTTAGCTTCATGAATGGGGAAAACCCAACTTGTGCAGTGCTTCACGCTGAGTGGTTTGTGCAGGCCAGGCATGGTGGTGTAAATGGATCATTCAGCACAGACCTCCCTGATGTTTTTTTTTTTAAAGTATGTCTTTGTAAGTTGTCCAGTTATTCACATTCATATTGCCAAAATCCTCGACAATTTAAATGGACATTTGAGAAGTGCATAAAGATATTTCTTGATATATCTTTATATTTGGATGGACACTAACATGGACTGCAGTTCTCAGAAATGACCTTGATTCATCCTTTTCTTAGAATTGGTATAGACATGCTAAAGGGAGCAAAGGTCCAACAAGACCAAATGGCAGGTTGTCTTGGTAAATTAATTGGTTCCTGTGTAGGGCTTTTCTACTCCACTGAAGCACTCTTTAAACAACATGCCTCATTCACAAAAGCACTTTTTTCTATGCCTAAGTGCTTTATATTTAACATTCACACACAGTTACAATCGATGGTTTAGTATCTTGCCAAAGGATGCTTTGGCATGCATCCTGGAGCAACAGCCAGGAATTAAACCACCAACCTTCCAACCAGCCAATAACCTGCGCTAGTTCCTGCCATCTCAGATCTTAGGGCGACAGTTATCTCTCAAGGACTTAATATTGTAGATGCTGGTGCATCAAGACATCTGTGCCAAAGGAAACCATGTGTATAATCATGAGACGCAGGTGCCATGGCATTATTTTTTTTTGGCGCAGTATTAGAACTCGTCACAGCAAATTTCAATGAATGCACCTGCTCTTCAGTGGCGCAATCCCAATCTGCAAACTCACAGAATCTGAGGTTCATTCCTGCCAAATGTATGGGGCCTGTCCTACTCTCAAGTCTTCAAGTGCATATGGGCACTCATGAGTCAGCATATACTGCAAACCTTCCCTTAGTACTTGTCCAGAGATCTTAGTGACATTAGTTATTTTTCAATATATCCTGCCCCCCACAAAATGTACACAAACCAGAAAAGGATTATATAGTTTACCAGCACCAACTGGCACTTAGACTACAAAAATGGGAAAATTAATATGAAGTGGGTTTTTTTTTTATTCAAACAAACATGAATCTTTGAGATCTAGTAACAGGAACCTGAGTAGAGTTGTGATCGTGGATGTGATCGTTGCTATTCTCTCCATATAAAACACAGTCACACAAAAGGCTGTTTATTAACAAAAGAATATATATACTAATAGGAGGCTGTTGATTATGACTCTTAGCATATGATGTCTACTTCTGTAACAGCAAACCCATAGCATAGAGTTCATGTGCATGGTGGTGTGGTGGTTAGTGCAGTTGCCTTATTTCAAGAAGGTCCTGGGTTTGAATCCGCATCTGACTGGGGCTTTTCTGTGTGATATTCACATGTTCTCCACATCTCCACATATAGCGTAGTAGCGTAGGCTCCACTTCCCCCTCCCCCACCTAGTATTCCTGAATTGGAGAAGATTAATTAACTGATTGATGGACAGTGTGAAGAATAGTAACACTATGTCTGTGGAGCAGATGACATCTGTGGTAATTTAGAACACCTTTTACTTAAGCTTATGTCCATAGACACACTGGAACAATTCCAAATTGGGTTCTATACCCCCCACTCAATGACAAGTGTGACTTTGTGTGGAGTCTGACTTGCTGGTAAAGGAGTCTCTTAATGTAGATGTACAGTAGTAAGCTTTAAGACACCCATTAATATAGCAGAAAGAGGAACTTCTGATCAGCATATGTAACATGGGCTACAATAGGTGTAGACCTGTTTGTGAGAGTACTTTGTAATCCAGTTCTAATCAGGACGTTTGTTTCAGAGAAGGCTGGATAATTTCTGTCCATTTGTGGGAACAGCACTAGCTAGTGGTGTTCTGTCAGGACAAGAAAGGCTTGACAAATCTAAAAATAGATATTAATAAAAGGTACCAAAGCAAATCAATCGCTCCCTCATCTTGGACAGTGTTGTCATAAAACGTCTCGCCTGTTTGCATCTATCCTTTACATTACTGCCATCTTGTAGCCACAGTTGGCTATTGCGCTGAAAGCTGCACTTGTTTTGTGTTCATAGGAAACTGCAGCTGTCTCAATTCTGGACAATCTGAGTCCAGGAGCATTTTCTGGTGATTGCACTTGTACATTGTGGATAAACCTCTGATCTTTCACGGTTAATTGATGGGAGATCAGTCTGCAAGACAAGCTGCTGCTGGCTCAGCTTTCATTGCTCTGAGGTCAGTTACGTTATGCCCTTTGTGTGGAAACACAGCTAGCATTAGCAAGTGAAAGAGCTTTAGCGATTTATCACTGTAACACAGGAGCTTCATCTTCGTGAACAGCTTGTACAACATGTGTGATGTAGAGAATGGAGTCTGAAAAAGTTGTTATTAACTAAGATAATACATTAGCAATAAAATCTGTGACAATAATAGAAAGATGATTGCAGCTCTGACCATTATATCTAAGTAGGCAAGTTGATCAGGTCAAAGCTTTTTTCAGATTAGGATCTATTAAAAAATTGTCCTAATGTAATATGTTTAACCAACAATTTTTCCAACACTCCGCCTTTATTTTTCATTCATATTTTAATCCCCACTGTAGATATGGACAATTTCCCATGTCATAGACTGGCCAAGCTTTTTAATTCAGGTGATTTTTTAATTATATTATCAATCAAAAACTGTAGAATCAAAAGTGTTAAGGTTTTTGCAGAAGAGTTTACCCCACTGGATTACACTGGACAATTTTTTTTTCCTTTTGTTTTGCAATTTGAGTAAATCCTAGCCAAAGTCTACTTTAGTGTCTGCTGTTAGTGCCATGCTTAAAATGTTTTTTCATTGAAGTTATGCCACACCTGGATTCATCTCAATGAGAAACGATGGAACTAAGGCACTTTGAGCACACTAGACAACCCCTGAAACAAAGGTATAGAAATACATTTCTATAGAGTCTATCTAGTATTTCTCCACTTACAGTTTTTTCTGATTGCTTAAGCACATTTATTGTAACTATTGCTAATTTTGCAAAACTCTTCACACAAATAAGAAAACCTGTCACCCAATAATCAAAACATTGTAGTTCTCTTGCAAAAGCAAACACAGCTAGATTAACTCTTCACACCTTCGTAAAAATGGTGTTTCCGTATCAAACAGTACACACAAGCCAACATCTACTAAGCACACAATGCGCCAACTGCACACTGATGGTATGAATACAAAACACATCTGGCTTTTGCTTTCTCTGTGCACAAGGTAGGCTATGTCAGTTTGAGCTCATACTTCTGTCATAGATCCATAAGCATAGAGGGATCCAAACTTCAAGTACTGGTGTTTATTCAAACACATCAAAACAAACACAAGTGTTCATTTCCAAGAATAGGATTATTTGCAATCGCCATAATGACTATATGGGTTACTTGGTCTGCAGTGAACATGCTTCCTCTGCCCCAGCATCTGGTCATCTAGCAATTCTGTAAAGTAACAATTTCAGTATTTTTACATCAATGGTATTGGTGTGTTTCTCATTGGCATATGGCAGTGCTACAAATCTTTGTGCGAAGTGACTGTACTAACCGATTCTCATTTCAAGATGTCCTTATGGTACTTGCTACAGTGTAGCGGCTCGAGTTAGGCTGGACCCGTTGGCCAGCTACCCTCAGGGTCATTCCACGGTTGATTACATGGTCCACTATTGTAGCTCTGATGTCATCAGCAATTCTATTTCTTACTCTTCCTACCCTTCCTCTCCCCCCTCCTCATCTTCCTCTCCCCCCTCCTCGTCTTCCTCTTGCTCCTCCTTGTCCTTGTCGTCCTCTTCATCCTACTTCTTCACCTCCACGTCCTCTTCCTCGGCCTCCTCTACTTCTCACTCTTTCTGCTCCCTCCATTGTACTCCGCACACACAGCTTACCTGTATTATAGTGCTTAGGCTGATTGCAAAGTGAACTAATTATCTAGAAAAGTTTTCACATGTGAAAGTGTGCCAGACAGTTGGCAAGTTAGTGTTAATGATAGCCATACATGTGTATACTTTTGCTAGGAGTGTGTTGGAAATTTGGTAATTGAGTGTTGTGCAGTGAATTGTGCCTACAGTTTTGCAAAGTGTGTGTTACAAAATTGCAAACTGAGTGCAAAGCAGTTTTTGTGCTTTTAGTTTTGCAAACTCAGTGAGTGGTTTTGCTATAAGTCTGAATAGTTTTCGAGATTGTGCTACAGGAATCACAGTTAGGGTTTAAGCATTCAGAAAAAACTGTAATTGCTACTCTGCTACTGGCATGCTGATCATCAGTTTGGGATAATTAAATGTTTCCGTTATTCACTGATGGCTGATGGACCATCATGAAACAAGGGGACAAATTTGAAGAATATGGTTGTAATCGTGGAAGCAGAAAATAATGTAATTCAGCAAATCCTGGATCCAAGGGCTCAACTGATAGATTTTACAGTTTTTGCTCGTTGCTTGAACACTATAAACCCATGCTTAGACTAAAGTAACACAACTTGAAGCTTTTGTTACCATACCCCAAACACATGTACCCATACCTTAAACAAAAGTGCTGCTTTGCACTCTGGTTGCAATTATGCAACACACATGGTCCTGCATACTACACTCTATTTCATACATAAGACACTTCGTTCAAAAATGAAATTTCAGGGTGCCATTTGGAAAACACATGTATCCAAAATACAAAACACATCGGGTAATTGCAACCACTCAAATATACACCTGAAGGCACTTACTTGCAAAACTGAACACCAATTAGCCAACCACAAAAAGCCCTCAGTTTAGCCATTTCAAGAACTTTGCAAGCATGGATGGAGGGAGAGCAAGAGGAAGAGGAGGAGGGGGTCAAAGAGGCCATGCACGGACCCATATTTCTGATGATATAAGAGCAACTTTGGTGGACCATGTCATCAACCACGGCCTGACTATGAGGGAAGCTGGGCAGAGAGTCCACCCACATCTAAGCCGCTTCACAGTGGCATCTGTAATAAGAAAATTCCGACTAGAAAACAGGTCTGTCTTCATCTCACTGCCTTCTACTCTACTCAGATGGTTTTCATAGTACTGTTCTACAGTTACCATATCAAGTGTACAGGGTATTGCAGGGTGCTAATGCTCCTTTTGCAGCCAAAGTGGTAGTTTCTGTGAAACATACCATGATTACTTATATTGAAGTACAGTGTTGTACAGTGGATGATACAGTATATACAGTGAAGTACTGTAAGAAAAATAAGCAAACCGATGACAATATGTGGTTGTATTTCTCTAGAATGACTCGAAGACCTTCTGGGGGAGGACGGCAACGCCTGTTCACGCAACGGCAGGAACTTGCTGTTGTGGACCTAGTGAGGGCAGACAATGCCATCCGTCTCCACCAGCTACGATGGAAAATACTTGCAGACAGGCGAGTGTTCAGCAACATAGACCATGTGAGCATCACCACCATCAGACGCATCTTGGGTAAACACAGCATCACCATGAAGCAGCTCTACAGAGTCCCATTCGAGAGGAACAGTGACAGGGTCAAAGGACTTCGAGCTGAATATGTACGGGTACGTGTAACTGTCCCTTACATTTACAATAGAGTATTGGTGAAGTCCAGTAGCAGCTGAATATGTACCATATCAGTACCACTTGGATCTATTCTGAGAGCTACACAGGTACCTGTGTGATGGGGTGAGGGTGCTGTATGTGTAGCACTGTAGTACAGTGATATGTTCCCCTTTTTTTCAGAGAATCTTGGCCATGGATGGAGCTGCACAGCCTCATGAATACATTTTCATTGATGAAGCTGGATTCGACCTGAGCAAAACAAGACGACGGGGTCGTAATGTAATTGGCCAAAGGGCAATTGTGCACGTCCCAGGGCAGCGCGGGGGAAACATCACATTATGTGCCGCCATATGCCTTCGAGGGCTTCTGCACCATCATGCAATACTAGGTCCATACAATAGCCAGCACATACTCACATTTCTAGATGCTCTCCATGATATAGTTGTACAGAACAGACCAGATCAGCCCAGGTTTGTGGTGATATGGGATAATGTCAGTTTCCATCGGGCTGCTCTGGTCCAGGCCTGGTTCTCCAACCACAGTCAACTTGAAGTGGTATGCTTGCCCCCTTACTCACCATTTTTAAACCCTATAGAGGAATTTTTTTCGGCTTGGAGATGGCGTGTATATGACCGCCAACTACATGCCTGCATGCCTCTTCTGCAGGCAATGGAACAGGCCTGCGGCGACATTCAGGTGACAGCAATCCATGGATGGTTTTGACATGGAAGAGGATATTTTCCCCGGTGCCTAGCGGGAGAAGACATTGCTTGCGATGTTGATGAGGTCCTGTGGCCAGACCCCAACAGACGGCGGGCTCCATGAGCCCACGTATGCACAATTGTCATGATTTTTTGTTTACAGTATAGTGTTTTTTCTATTACTGTATTATGGGGGTTTTTTTGTTTTTGTTTTTTTTTTGCTTTATCTGAATTCATAGTACTGCAATGTACAATATTGAGTAGGTCTATTTGCTTTTTTGGTTGTTTGCAAATGTGTCTCCTGAAAATATGCCTTCTGAATGAACAATGGAAATCAAAGACTGCAGTGCTTTATATAAAGTAGACTAGTGTGTTCCTCCTGCTCTGTAAGTGTTTGCATATGATGCAAGTATGTGTCATTTTGTCAACAGAGTTACATTTTGACAAAGGAATGTTAGGTTTTGATAGCAGAGTTTAGGTTTTGAGAGTAGAGTTTCAATTTGGTGCAGATGTGAATGGTATATTTCCCAGTGTTGTGTCATGTTTACTTGTGTTTAGGGTTTTGGCACAATGAGCAAAGTTTTGCAAAATGTGTTCAGGCAACGGGCAAAAACTGTAAAACATAGACAAATATAAAACAGACAAAAATGTGTCAAAATTACTACCAAGTGCTTGACTGGCCAGCCAATCCGCCTCTATGACCTGAAGCCCATAGAGAATCTGTGGGGCATTGTCCAGAGGAAGGACATCTGAGCCAAAAATCAAAAGTGACCTGGGCTTCAATAACATCTTAGCAATATGAGATAAACAACCTATCCTATTTTGACACACTCAGCTCAGATATACAAAATTGGGGCTAGTAATGGTTGCTAGTAGCATAATTTAAATAATAAATTCCAGAATGTAATAACACTAGCAAAGAGTATAAATAATGCTAAAACATCCCAAAAGATCTATAAATGGACTGGAATTCACACCACTTCCTCTAATTAGGAAAAAAATACCACTACTTCTACTAAAATATTAATAACTATAATTATCTTTGTCACGGCGGGGTGCGTCGGTGTGTTTGTTGGAGCGGACCCAAAAGCAGACACTGGAGGCAAGGAGCTGGTTTGCAAACTGAAGGCGAGCCTTTATTTCGGCTGAAAACATGAAACTATGAAACACCAAGCATAACTATGATAAACTATGACGAACCTATGACTGACCATGATAACAAAAGGTAAAACTATGACTGTGACTAGATGACATGAGGGAAATTCGCAGACATCCTGACAATGAACAGTAAGAGACAAAGGACTGAAATACACACATGAGGTGATCAGGGGAAGTGGAGACACATGAGGAAACAGCTGACTAGGATGAACATAACGATGCACAGGAAATGTAAACTAAAACACAACGACATGAAAACTGGACTTTCAAAATAAACAGGAAAACATGACAAGACACATCTCCAAAAGTTGATTCTGTTCATCTGGACGTAGCGTTTTGTGGGAGAAATGTAGTTGGCGGTCATATACACGCCATCTCCAAGCCGAAAAAAATTCCTCTATAGGGTTTAAAAATGGTGAGTAAGGGGGCAAGTATACCACTTCAAATTGATTGTGGTTGGAGAACCAGGCCTGGACCAGAGCAGCCCGATGGAAACTGACATTATCCCATATCACCACAAACCTGGGCTGATCTGGTCTGTTCTGTACAACTATATCATGGAGAGCATCTAGAAATGTGAGTATGTGCTGGCTATTGTATGGACCTAGTATTGCATGATGGTGCAGAAGCCCTCGAAGGCATATGGCGGCACATAATGTGATGTTTCCCCCGCGCTGCCCTGGGACGTGCACAATTGCCCTTTGGCCAATTACATTACGACCCCGTCGTCTTGTTTTGCTCAGGTCGAATCCAGCTTCATCAATGAAAATGTATTCATGAGGCTGTGCAGCTCCATCCATGGCCAAGATTCTCTGAAAAAAAGGGGAACATATCACTGTACTACAGTGCTACACATACAGCACCCTCACCCCATCACACAGGTACCTGTGTAGCTCTCAGAATAGATCCAAGTGGTACTGATATGGTACATATTCAGCTGCTACTGGACTTCACCAATACTCTATTGTAAATGTAAGGGACAGTTACACGTACCCGTACATATTCAGCTCGAAGTCCTTTGACCCTGTCACTGTTCCTCTCGAATGGGACTCTGTAGAGCTGCTTCATGGTGATGCTGTGTTTACCCAAGATGCGTCTGATGGTGGTGATGCTCACATGGTCTATGTTGCTGAACACTCGCCTGTCTGCAAGTATTTTCCGTCGTAGCTGGTGGAGACGGATGGCATTGTCTGCCCTCACTAGGTCCACAACGGCAAGTTCCTGCTGTTGTGTGAACAGGCGTTGCCGTCCTCCCCCAGAAGGTCTTCGAGTCATTCTGGAGAAATACAACGACATATTGTCATCGGTTTGCTTATTTTTCTTACAGTACTTTACTGTATGTACTGTGTCATCCACTGTACAACACTGTACTTCAATATAAGGAATCAGCCACTTTGGCTGCAAAAGGAGCATTAGCACCCCGTACACTTGATATGGTAATGTGATATACTGTAGAACAGTGCTATAAAACCATCTGAGTAGAGCAGAAGGTATGGAGGTGAAGACATACCTGTTTTCTAGTCGGAATGTTCGTATTACAGATGCCACTGTGAAGCGGCTTAGATGTGGGTGGACTCTCTGCCCAGCTTCCCTCATAGTCAGGCCATGGTTGATGACATGGTCCACCAAAGTTGCTCTTATTTCATCAGAAATATGGGTCCGTGCATGGCCTCTTCGGCCTCCTCCTCCTCTTCCTCCTCCTCCTCTACCTCTTCCTCTTCCTCTTCCTCTTGCTCTCCCTCCATCCATGCTTGCAAAGTTCTTGAAATGGCTATGCTGAGGGCTTTTTGTAGTTGGCTAATTGGTGTTCGGTTTTGCAAGTAAGTGCCTTCAGGTGTGTATTTGAGTGGTTGCAATTACCCGATGTGTTTTGTATTTTGGATACATGTGTTTTCCAAATGGCACCCTGAAATTTCATTTTGTGAGCGAAGTGTCTTATGTATGAAATGGAGTGTAGCATGCAGGACCATGTGTGTTGCATAAAGGAGTAGGTGTGTTGCATAATTGGAACTGGGGTGCAAAGCACCGCTTTTGTTTAAGGTAGGGGTACATGTGTTTGAGGTATGGTAACAAAAGCTTCAACTTGTGTTACTTTAGTCTAGGCATGGGTTCATGGTGTTCAAGCAACGGGCAAAAACTGTAAATGATACACGGCGGTCCCTGCCCGTTAGACCAGCACGAATCTCTGCAAACGTTTGAAGAAAAATATCTCCTTAGAATTTTGGGGCATTTCAAAAATATTTTCATAGTAGAAACTATTGTTGAGGACTTGAGAAGAACAACCTAGCCTATTGTGACACACTATCAGCTCATCCATAGTAGCCCTCAGAAAAGACCTTCATCTAATCACAAAAAGAGCTCATAGCTGAGTCAGAAAGAAATGGGGCACAAGACATATTTGTATCATATCATATGTGTTGCCCTTTGAGGCAAGGTCTTTTCAAATTTAGCCACTCTGTGTCATCCTATTGGAGATATAGTGCATTATGTTAATGCTGTTGTATGCATCAGTAAAGCAGGAATTCCCTTGTGTACCCACAGCATACATGCTTTATGACTTACTGGCCTAAGTGGGTGGGGAAAATACCATGTACGTATTCTTTTCTCCTTCCAAAGCAGTAAATTCTCCCCTGTGGAAGGGCTTAATTAAAGGCCACACATTGACCACATTCCATTTAGCCTGTGACTGGATGCCAAGCAATTACCATTTAAAAACAAAGTCTCTGGTTATTTGGGAGAGCATCGGTACTGGTAAATCTTTGTTATGTGTTGCAGAGTGGGTTACAGTGAGTTTTATTAATCTATTGACACATCAGGGATTATATCTCTCTTTTTTCTATTTCCAAGATTGCAAAAAAAATCTTTTCTTCTGAAGAGTACCTTCATTTACATATTCGGCATTTGGTTAGGGCTCCTTTACAGTGAATAACTGCATCTATATTGTATTAAAATGATGAGCTTCTGGCACTGCTGAGCTGTTATTGAAGCCCAGGTTGTTTCTGATCTTCCTCTAAAAAAAGTCCTGGTTGATGCTATGCTGACTTGATAAAACACTGTGGGCCAACAAATAATCATCATAGTCATCACAGACTACAGAACCTTCACACTGAACTTCAAAGCCTCTCCATTCTTCCTCCAGACAAAAGGAGCCGAGTTACAAAAGAAATGTAAAATTCACTTTCATGTGAAACCAGGACTTTGGACCCCGGTACAACAATCCAATCCTTTTTCTCCATAGCCTATGTAAGATGCTTCTGTCGTTATCTATGCTTCCAGAGTGGTTTGATATCAGGAATGTGACAGTTCTACCCCACTTCCTGAAGATGTGTGTAGGTGCATGATATGATATTGTCGTGTTGGAGTTGTTCCCAGATCATCATACTAAATGTTGTTCCAGGATCAACATTGCAAGTGACCAATCAGAATGTTGTGACGTCATACTTTTGCGACTTCAGGAAAAAACGCCGTAAAACCAAAGACTGTACTTAACACTTAGAGTCCCCCGAGAGCAGCAGTGCCCTGCCTTCTACCTTTCTACCTTTAAAACCCGCCTTCCAGCCAAATAGCTGGTAGGCTTTTAGCTAGGCTTTAGATTCAGCCAAGTGGAAGCTAAATTGTCTAGTCATTCATATGTAAATTAGGTTGTTATCTGGGAATTCTGGAGGGGAGTGGGGGTGTGTGAATGAGCGGGTGGGGGAGCTGCTAAAAGCTGTGAACTTCCTTTTGTGTTCGTCTTGATGCATTCTCAATCATCCAGGGAAATAAATCTCCAAAAGTCACCAACTTGGAGTGTTTCAGTTTGCCATCTTAGGGAGAAATCAACACACATGGGTGTATTTCCTTTGTTGCTGAGATTTATTGATAAAAACAGTACAAAAAACCAACCATTTGTACACATATTTACAAATAATAATAAAAAGTGAGTGAGTACATTTCAACTACATGAGAGTGAGCCAACTCTCTTGCAAGCTCCACCAGGAAGTCCACCCGTCTTTCCTTCGTCCCGGTGCATGCTTGATACAGCACATGTGCATTCAGTGCTGCCATGTCAATCATGTTGTAAAACACGGCAACTGGCCAGCGCCGTGTTCCTCTGCGGACAGTGTACTCCCGAAGCATCTGGTCCATCACATCCACGCCACACTTTGTTTTGTTGTAAAGGGTGACAGTGTTTGGCTTCCTTTTGGTAGTGTTGGGAAGCTGGGAAGAAGGCAAGAAAAGAACAGTTGCTTCGGACACAACCCTCCACACCTAGCCCTGGAAAAAGAGCCATGTGTCAGGTCAAACACAAATGCAAGAACAATCATGCCACTGTGCGATGTGTTCACTGCTACAGATACACATGTGGTAAATGCAGACTACAGATACCATGGCAGTGCCAGGATTGTGAGTGATTGCTGAAAATGTTGAAATGTACTCACTCACTTTTTATTATTATTTGTAAATATGTGTACAAATGGTTGGTTTTTTGTACTGTTTTTAGCAATAAATCTCAGCAACAAAGGAAATACACCCATGTGTGTTGATTTCTCCCTAAGATGGCAAACTGAAACACTCCAAGTTGGTGACTTTTGAAGGTTTATTTCCCTGAATGATTGAGAATGCATCAAGACAAACACAAAAGGAAGTTCACAGCTTTTAGCAGCTCCCCCACCCCCTCATTCACACACCCCCACTCCCCTCCAGAATTCTCAGGTAACAACCTAATTTACATATGAATGACTAGCCAATTTAGCTTCCACTTGGCTGAAGCTAAAGCCTAGCTAAACACCTACCAGCCATTTGGCTGGAAGGCGGGTTTTAAAGGTAGAAAAGCCAAATGGCTGCTCTCGGGGGACTCTAAGTTTAAGCTGCGAGAAACCGCTTCTGTCTGCCGATCAACGGACCCTAACCCTAAACCTAACCATAACCCTTTAATAAACGGTAAGCAGAATTGATATTGTCCTTGCAACATTGGAATTTCATAAATGCACGAATGGCTTGGCGCGCAAAAGAATAACGTCACAACAATGTGATTGGTCACTTGCGATGTTGAACCTGGAACAACATTTTCATGATGATCTGGTAACAACACCAACACGACGATATCAGATCATCTACGGGCGATCGTGGCTCAAGAGTTGGGAGTTCGCCTTGGGAGTTCGCCTTGGATTACAACCGGCAACCTTCCTAATCGGAAGGTTGCCGGTTCGAGCTTCGGCTTGGACAGTCTCGGTCGTTGTGTCCTTGGGCAAGACACTTCACCCGTTGCCTACTGGTGGTGGTCAGAGGGCCCGGTGGCGCCAGTGTCCGGCAGCCTCGCCTCTGTCAGTGCGCCCCAGGGTGGCTGTGGCTACAATGTAGCTTGCCATCACCAGTGTGTGAATGCGTGTGTGAATGGGTGGATGACTGGATATGTAAAGCGCTTTGGGGTCCTTAGGTACTAGTAAAGCGCTATATAAATACAGGCCATTTACCATTCGTGTGTAGGTAGTCACTCTTAAAGCACTGACACTAGTCACTAAAGCCCTTGTAAAGCTCTCCCAAGTTCTTGAACCAACTTTTCCAAACAAACATCCAAAAATTTCAAAAACAAAGTAAGCAGCAATGATCAAAAGGTCAAGTGGATAAAAACCTTTATTAAATTAATCAGGGATTTTCCCTTTACATAAAAACATCATACAAAAGCGCTTTACGTACATGTTAAAAAAGTTCCATATTTTTCATCAGCCATCCAATGCACAAATGAGAGGCAGTAGTAGCTACAGTCATTTATAACCTTGTCTAGCAGTAACTGAGACATAACATGAGTTTCGAGTCCTCCACGCCAGCCACTCCTAGGGAAAGCCCAGCAGCACTGAACAAAACTACTGAGCAGCAGTTTTTTTTGGCTTCAAAGGGGAGCAATGCCAAAAGAACAAAACAATTTCTAATGATCCCTGTTTTCCCTAACAGAAAATAAAAGGCAAAGAAATGACAGTTCTTTAAACTAGGCTTCTAACCAACAAACAAAAAAGGCTTCTCACTACTACCGAACTGCTACAAGGTGTTCCATATGTAGAGTGGTATTTACGGATCACTATTTACAAAGACTATCTACAAAATGCTTTCATGTAATAAGAAATATATCTGGAGTACAACTCAGCTTTCAAAATTCCCTTCTATTCAGGCTTTACACACAAACACTGAATGCTACTAACAAATGTCTGGCTCTGTGTTGGCTGCTTTGTTGGGTGTTGCATGTATTTTGTCCTGTCTCAGAGCGTTCTCACTCCCGAGGCGTAACATGTCGACGTTTTGTCACGTCCCGCGGCGTTCCTGAGGAATGTGAAAGGACCTTCGGCGTTCTTATGGTACGTGGCGGGTTATGGCTGGAATCCAGTGCAATGACGCTCCCGCGGTAATAGGCGTTCCAGCCCTGTATTCCAGCCCTAAACCTAACCTTATCCCTAGCCCTGACCATAACCTTATTCCTGACCTTAACCAGGACTTTAATGATGTTAAATAGCGTGTTTCTAAGCTCTCATTTAGGAACGTGGTGGGTAGCCGAAAACGTAATATGGTGACGATTTGTCACCTAGCGTAAAATGTTACGCTTTGGGAGTGAGAACGGGTTGCCTGTCTCCCTCTCCCTACCCCAAAGATGGCGGTAGGAGTTCTTCCTGTTAAAATTGAGTTTTTCCTTCCCATTGTCACAAAGTATTTTCTAATAGGGGGTCATCTGATTGTTGGGGTTTTCTCTCTATTATTGTAGGGTCTTTACCGTACAATAAATATAAGGTGACTGTTGATGTGATTTGGTGCTATATAAATAAAACTGAATTGAATTGAAGACGAGGCAAGGAGAGGGCGAGGTGGATGTCTTGAGGCTAAAAGACTGCTATCCATCCAACCAATCAATCCACATTCAGGAACTTTTTCAAACCAGCCAATCAGCAGTCCCACTTGTCTCAATCAGTGTTGCCAACTCCTCAGTAAGGAAAATCACTATTGGCTGTCCTAAAAGTCTCTAGAAGTCGCTAAATGACGTCATCGCCTAATTTGCGTAATTAGTCATGCCTATGTAATTGTAACAGATGCTGTAGGAGAGAGAAATAACATCATGGAAGAGACATAAAGTGAGTAAAAACACCCTAAAAGCATTTAGAATACACTTAGAACTACAAATAAAATTTCTTTTAGCAATTATTGCTTTTGTAATGTCACAATTCCAACCCTCCTCCTTTATCCGGACTTGCGACCAGCAAAAGTGACCAGAAATAGGCACTCTAGTGGAGTTTTGTGTGTGTGTGTGTGTGTGTGTGTGTGTGTGTGTGTGTGTGTGTGTGTGTGTGTGTGTGTGTGTGCGTAGTTTTATACCTTGTGATCCATAAAAAGTAATAGTAAAAGAGCAGTAAAAGCAGCGGCTTCGCTCATGCGTGATTCATTTGCAGTTTGTATGCATAGGGGTGAATATCTCCTGCTCAGACATCAGCTGGGGGCGACTGCTGCATGAGGACTACCTGCCGCCTGTGAGCGCTTTGGCACGACTGACCCACATTTATTAGGGTGTGACACGAACTTGTGGACAGGTGACAAAACCAATTCAGTTGAGGAATATTCCTGTGTTTTACTGTCCAGCTAAGTGATCTCCTGCCTTTTATTCACAGAGTACCGAGCTGCTGCTTTGCCAGGTGGATTTCTGGCTGCGGGCAAAGGACCCGACACATCAGTGTGTTTTAATTTGTTTTAAACTGGTATTTATATGTGTAAAAACCACAACCAATACAACCTTCGTTCGAACAAAATCATTCAATTGATTGTCCCAAAAATCAGAACAGAATTGGGGAAAAGGGCTTTTAAATACGCTGCCCCTGCTTCCTGGAATAATCTGCAGAAGGAACTGAAATTATCAGAATTGGTTACCTTGGGAGAGTTTTAGTCTGTCTTAAAGGAACGAGAGAACAGCTCTTTTACTCAGTGTGATTGTTTTTAATGTACTCTTAATTTGATCTGTTATTGTATATTTTACACATGTTTGTATGGGATATTGTATTTGTTTTAAATGTTATATACCTATGTGGTATGTGACTTTTGTTGCTATGATGCCAGGTCTCTCTTGTAAATGAGATTTTTAATCTCAATGAGATTTTTACCTGGATAAATAAAGGATTAATAAAAGTAAGTCGACAGACTGACTGCTGCAGCTGTCGATTGTTTTGTTTTTTTGTTTTAATTTTTTCTGTATCAGTAGGCACCACAGATATTGATTCTTTTAGTATTTTAACCCCTTTTTTATATATATATTGTCGCGAACGGTGAAGGCGCTGCAGGGAAAACAAATCCTTTTTTTGTCTTGCCGCTTTTGCATGCACAGCGGTGGGCCTGAGTGAAGACGGCACTGAAGATTTTGGGGGTTTTTTTCTATAGTGTTTTGCCCATTTGGGGTCATGTGTGAGTTGCCCTCCCTTTTTAACCTGTGTGCTATGTCGATTTGTTCTTAAACGGTTCCCCGCAGCGCTTGTCCTGTCTCACGGGCAATCATACAGTTTTATCATTTTTAATAAGGTAAAGCTTTTTAATTGTTTTTAGGTGCCGCTGTTACACTGTTACTTTTATTTTGTATTAAAGATTAAACTCTTCTTAACTGACTGTGCGCCTACGGCTTTGTCCTATTTTAAATAGGTACCTACCACGGGTCACAAATAGAGTAAGAGCGATACATGTGTTCATGTCAAAAAGTCATCATTAGTCTCCAACAACACCAGAAAAAGTCGCCAGATTTGTCACTAGTTGCTTTTTAGAAAAGAAGGCGCTAAGGGGGTCTGAAAACTTGCTAAATATAGTAACAAAGTTGCTAAATTGGCAACACTGGTCACAACAGCCAACACATACACAAGAGTTTTTGAAGTGAGGAGAAAGAGCTACACACACTCACAAACATTCTAAAGGGAGGAGCCAGAAAATATAAAGAAACATGGCACATGACAAATGTGTCTTTCATCTCCCCCAATTTGTAGGATGGGTCGGGTGTATCCTTCGTGGCCCAACCTATCCCAGAATTCATAGTGCAGCCCAGCCAATTCCAGTTTCCAGCAATGGCGGCAGCTACTTAGTTTAATATTCCTCATACTACTCTTTCTGGGTCACCAGATATTTTCAGGCGAGACTGTAGATGTGTAAATTTCAAATATCTGCTCGGTTTATCAAGAGATCACATATTTGCAAAAGTGTTTCGTAGACGTCTGTTACCCACCAGTTTGAAGCTGACCAGGAGGTCGAGGCTCACTAGAGCCGGCGAGAACACTGGACACCCGGCACATCGTTTCCAGATCCCCGCGGTTTTTCGCTACTCAGGTTAAACATGATATATAAGTCACTTAGATAACTTAAAAATTTTCTTTTTTGGCTTTTGTCAGTGTTTTATTTGTTCCTGAGTAAATTGGTTTGGCTGAGAGTACAGCTGAATAAACATCAAACGGAAAACTGATTAAACAGAAGTCTGAGATGATTGAGAATTTACGCCAGTGTCCTGTTATATTTTAGATAGCAAAGAGCAGACGGCTGAGTTTATTAAACTCAGTGTACATCTGGCTGAGGATCTTACGTGGTCAGGACACATAAACAAGACAGCGAAGAAGTCGCAACAGCACCTCTTCTTTCTCAGGAGACTGAAAAGATTCGGCATGAGCCCCCGCATCCTCAGGACCTTCTATCGCTGTGCCATTGAGAGCATCCTCACTGGATGCATCACCACCTGGTATGGCAACAGCACCGCTTACAAACGCAAAGCTCTCCAGAGAGTAGTGCAGTGTTCTGAACGGATAATTGGAGATGAGCTTCCCTCCCTCCAGGACATCTACAGGAAGTGGTGCCTGAGGAAAGCGGGGAGGATCAAGGAATCCAGTCACCCCAGCCATAAACTGTTCAGACTAGTGGTGTGCGATACTGCATATTTTGGTATCGATCTGATACCAAGTAAATTCGGGCCAGTATCACCGATACCAATACCGATACTTTTCAATAAATAAGGCGGATGCCTAATTGAATTGCTAAATCGCAATTAATTTTCATAACCTTAAGTGTTTTTTGTGATGTTTCCTTTGGTATTATTAATTAGTTAAAACCCAGGACATAATTAGGAGAAATAATTTATTTATAATTAAATAAAAAATGTTTTATTAATGTGGCATCTCGTGGTCTGCCATGCCGCTGCAGGTGAGATGGACTCACCTTCACTGCATCTACAATGATGGCTCGCCGGCTTAAAACTGTGCGCTGCTTGTGCTGTTCTTGTTTTTGGTGTTGTTGTTGCAGCAGGAGGGCTGCAGCCATTGAATGTAGGCTACTGTTACAGCAACCGTGTGGACAGCGCGCGGCTCGGGGTGAGCCGGAGGCTGGCGTGCCAGCAGGACCTGCCAAGCTGGAGACGGAGGTCGAGGTGCACGGGGGTTCTGCCACAGGGCGGCGTGCTGTCCACTTCCGCACGCAGGCTGCATAGTCCTGCGTGCCGGCCGTCTGCCCAGTTGCCCGTGAGCCCCAGCTCACTTCCACGCCTGCTGCGCCCCGCTGTTTCCCATATGGGTGGCCATCAGGCCAGCTCCGGGGCTTCCGCTGGAGGTGCGGGCGACCGCCAGAGTGGACACTTCCACTCTGGCGGGGGCATGGGGCGCCGATGGTCCGGGCCGATTCCCTCGCCTGCTCTCGGGGTGAGGTGAAGCGGGCGAGGGAGGCATGTTCTGCGATGCTGCTGCAGGTTTGGTGGTTGTTATGCCCCTAGTCTAGGCGTGTAGAGACGGACATAAGGTTGACTGTCAAACTTGCTACAGGCACGAAACTTTTGCCGATACGCCCCGGGGTCTAATTCATAAGCCCGCAAAATAGTGGATTTGACAATCTCATAATCCAGACTGTCAGCAATGGAAAAACTCGCACAAACCTCCTGCGCTCTTCTTACTAAGTTGCAGTGCAACAACAGACTCCAGACATCCTTTGGCCGTTTTAAAGTGGTTGCGATGCGCTCAAAAGCAGTGAAATAAGAATCAACCTCTCCCTCCCTAAAAGGAGGTACCAAAACAATCTGCTTGCTAGCGTTAAACTGGTCTACGATGGAAGTGTCGGGGAGTGTACTTACAGGGACGGGAACAGCGTCTTTCGCTCGAGAAGGATCCAGCTCCATAGCTCGTATGCGGAGATGCATGAGCTCGACTTCCTTAGCCTTAGCCTCCAGCTCCACCTCCTTCAAGTGAAGGGCAAGCTTGAGATCTTCCGTCACCAAACCCGCCGCAACCTGGCCAGTCGGGTCAAATTTAGGAGGTTGAACAGCGACGGGAGCTTTCACCCCCGACGTCATCCACCCCTTGGATGGTTTCGGGACGGCCGCAGCAGCTTCCGCCCCCACTGCCGTCTCCAAACTCCCAGACCCACTCGGCGAAGTTTTCTGCCTGCCAAACACTCCCCTGTCCACTAGTTTCTCTATCAAACATTGCTTAATTTCCGCCTTCTTAGAATGCAAGGGAACATCCACATTGAATAAATTAGACACTACTAACAAATCTGCTTTTATGCACCACTGCTTTTGTGCAGCTCTGCCTCCTTTTCGACTACCGGGACATTAGTCGAAAAGGAGCTAACCGGGGCTGTTGCGCAAAATCATCCATGTCAAACGACATCACGAGCAAAGCAAAAAAGAAAAACACAACTCTGCAGACAACTAACCGCATCCGCGCACTCCAGAGCCGCAAAACTCGCGCCTACCGCATAGACGAATGAAACTCTCTGTCTTCCCACACCCTCCACGACGTTTCCCCCCCACCGCAAATGCAAAAAGGAAACGAACCAATCACACGAACGAAAAGAGACGAGCCCCCATTTATGGTACACCTCGAGTCTAGGCGTGTAGAGACGCACATAAGGTTGGAGGAGAGAGAGACAAATACCCGCCCTGGTTCCCAAGCCAAACATCCAAAACCAGTTGTTGAGTAAAAAAGGTGATTTTATTGAAGGTAATGAGGCATAGCTCCAGGATGAACCCAGGCGAAAATAATAAACAAAACCAACTAAGTCCCACCAGAGAAAACTAACTAAACCCTAAGAAAGACACAGAACAAACAAATGACAGTACTTACCCTCGCTCCCTAACCCGGAAAACAGGAGAAAACTGTTCCAAAGAAAAAGGCGGCTCGCCCCTTTCGCTTCAGCTTAAGGGTGCCTAAGCACTAAGTCAGCTGTCAAACTGCTCGCTCACTCGCTCCTCTCTCTCTCTCTCCGGTGGGAGCTGTCAGAGCGGCTTTTTGAACACGGTCACGTGTTCCACGGTCCAATCAGCTGCTCACTACTCTTCATTAGGGGAGGGACCTGCAAAGAGTCCTGTCACTACCCGATCCGTACCGGAAACCCGATCGGTACCCCGCATGCACGAGAGGTGTCTACTTCCGGTCGAAGCATTTTACGATAGTTACAGGTCAGAGTATCTGTTAAGATGTTAAGAATAACAAGTATCTCTTAAAATGTTTCCGATAATGAAACATTTAATATAATGTAGACAAAAACAAAAAAAATAAAAAGATAGCGAAAGATCGGGACTCCCGATCCTAACTGCACATGTGCAAAGTCGGACTGTACAAATCGGGTCTACCCGATCCGTACCGCGCATGTGCAGGGGTTTTCATCTTCTTCTGTTCATTTAATGGCAGTGTACTCCACAGTGTACGAGGATACCGCCACCTGCTGACTGAGCGAATGAACCCTATTGTAAACTGAATTAGCGTCATTACAAACGTGTGTTAAATTTGATTTAGTGATAATCGAGTGTGTTTATGCTTGTCTGTGTGGAGAGGATTGTTGGAATAGTGATGATGATGTCCGCTATCACTGTCAATTGCCAGTAAACACTTCATCTGGCTGCTGAATCTTCACGTGACATATTATAAAGTCTGTATTATTAACTCTGTCATTAGGCACCATTCTTCTTATTTTACGGCACTGTTGTTCAATCGGGGGACGCTCTCTGTTGAGGAGAAAAGCAAAAATTTGTTGCGGATACGGATTATTCATTGTTTAAATGTCCCGGTAGTCAAAAAGGAGGCAGAGCTGCTGAGAAATGCTAGGAGCTAACTGGGCGCTAACCGTATCATTCAAATATAATGAATGTCGCAATGTTGGCAAAGAGAGGAAGTGACGTAAGATTTGCGCATGCGGGGTACCGATCGGGTTTCCGGTACGGATCGGGTAGTGACAGGTCCTAAGCACAGTAAAGAGACACAGAACAAAACACCCCACACAGTGTTCTTATGGCCACAGCCGTAACAGTGGTGGTGATGTGTATGGCTGCCAGCAGGAGAGCTGAAGCCGTTGAATGTACTGTTACAACAACCGTGTGATTATTGTAAGAATAAATGATGCTGCGAAGCATGAAAATGCCATCGGGTCTGCTGTGGTGGCGATCTTTTTTTTTAAATCTTAAGTGCACGCAAACCAGTAAACAAATTAAAACAAATACTGTTGATGAACTAATACAAAAATTACAATTAAAATTCTCAACAACAAAAAAACCTCAAAAAAATATAATTAATATGTAAACAACTTAACGACCCCCAAAGTGTCTAAGTCACGTGACGTGTCAGTGCAACACCGAAACATAAGAGTGGGTGAGAGGGAGCAAAGTGTGCCTGCTCTCAGCTGACACAGGAGCGGTGAGTCCAGCAACCTGGTTGTTTCGTTTTTGCCGAAAGCACAGCGTTGTAAATGAGCAGAACTCAAAGTAAAGAATTGATATCACCAGGCCGATCGATCCGCCCACCGCTAGTTCAGACTACTTCCATCAGGAAGGGGGTTCTGCAGTATCCGGTCCCGAACCAGCAGACTGAGGCTGTATCCCAATTCAGGGTCTGCAGCCTTAAGGCCGATTACGTCACATCGACATGACGAAGGCTGTCCCAATTCAAAGGCTGCTCAAAATGCGGCCCTCAAATGCGTCCTTCATTTCCCTGAATTTTAAGGACGTGGCGGTGGGTGTGGATAATTTTGCCAAAAAATAACAGCGGATGAGGGGCGCCCGAAGAGTAAACTTTAAGTAAGTACTGAAAATTATGTCACTTATTTATGTGCAAATGTTTAATAACGAAGAACATTAAAACATTACTGTTGGCCACTTGTCGGCAAAGTTATGTGACATTAGTGACGTTTGTACTAACTTGGTTTTAAAGCCTTTACTTTAAAATATACGCCGTTCAATAGCTGAGCTTAATCTTACAAAGAATGATCAAAGCTCATGTAGAAACAAACAAACAAATGAACAAATGATTTTCTCCTTCATTTCTGTCAAACAAAGCTGTATGAAACGTTTCTAGCTGTTAGTATCATGGTTGCTAGGCAACCTGGGCAGCGCAACGGAGGCTAGACCGTCCCATTTCACAAGCCTCGCACTTCCGGCCTTAGCGGTCTTTGAGTACGCGGCCCTCAAGGATCGTTGAGACTGAGAGCCTGAGAGACAGCTTTTTCCATCAGGCCATCAGACTGCTGAACACTTCATAGACACCTCACCTTCACTTACCAGAACTTCAACATTATGCACTCCATACTGTATATAAATGCCACTTGTTTTGCACATGTCCAATTGCCAACCTCTGTATATTTTATTTTATTGTTTATTCTATTTAATTAAAAAAAATATATATATATGTATATATATATATATATATATATATATCCTATTCATGTAGCCCCTTCCGCCGGGGTTACTTGCGTAGTAGCATTCCAACAACGCCCTGTTTTCGTCTCTTGCCCACCGATGCCTTCTTGTTCCAGTAGCCCACTTTTCGTCAGGGTGCCCTGGTTCCTCAACACCTGACGCGGACCTTGTTGATCCGGGCGACGTCCGAGCCGGCATGCCTTCATATTTATCTATCTCGCTCATGTCTGCGGTAGGCTTGCTTAGCATAGGGGGTCTAGCCTTAGGACCCTTACTGGATACAGACGCCCCAGGCAGGAATCGAACTTGCGATCCTGGGTGTTTATATATATATATATATATATATATATATATATATATATATATGTATACACATGTATTGTTGCATTAGGGGTGCAACAATACATGTATCGGTTTTGAACCGTTCGAGACAGTGCTTTCGGTTCGGTACGCATATGTATCGAACAATACAAAATTTATTTCATCAACTTTTCTTCTGACGATGCTGTCTGTGTTGAGAGCTCAGTGGATCAGCGTTCGACTACTCTGCCTAGGCTACACTGTCAAGCGCAGATCCACTGAGCGCAGTGCAAGCTAGCGAGACAGAAGTTAAGCTCGTTGCAACATGGCAATTGCCTCAACGCTACCCGAAATTGAACCTCCCCCACCCTCATTCAGATCTGGCATTTGGAACTATTTTGGTTTTCATGTGAAGTATGACCCTGATGGTAAGCGTGTCATGGCCAAATGTAAAACAGTATGTCGGATGTGCCACGCAATGCTCAATTACATTGGTGGGAACTAGTGCATTAGTGCAGTTAGCTCGTTAATGTGTTGACGCTGTCCAGTCCCACGCACGGGGGGATCCACGGTAACTCATTAACGGAGATTTGCCACGTTATGGTGTTAACGTCATTTTAACAAGATTAACGCTGACAGCAGTAGTGGGAACACAACGAATATGACTGCACATTTACGCCGACATTATCCTAGTGCAAAGACAAGTGGAAGCAGACAAAAACAACAAGCACGAATGCTACAAACTTTATCCGAGTCATTTAGACAGCTATTAGCACATGATTCTCCTTATGGGGACCTGATATGTTTAATATGCTGCTGAGAATATACCCCAGAAGAAGCGTATAGTATAGCTTTCATTTTGGAAAGAGCCATTTCTCTGTAATAAACTCTCTTTTCCAAAAATGAGTGATTTTTCGATCAGATAGATTTATTTTTTTTTATTATTTTGTTGTTTCAGCAACATTAAATTTAAAAACTGTACTTTTGAGTTAAAATATATATTTATAATTTTAATAAATGACAAATTAAAAAGGCATGAACATTTTCTTGTATCGAAAAAATATTGAACCGTGCCACCGAAGTATCGAACCGAACCGTGAATTTTGTGTATCGTTGCACCCCTAAAATATATATATATATATATTAGATAAACAAACGAGAGACGGGACTTGCGTCAGAAATACCGATCAGCTGATCATTGATCAGTTTCATGATTGAATGAGAGAAGAAGAGGCAGCTGACAGCGTAAAGACACAGAATAACTCCAGCTTTGTGTCTTTTTTCATTCTAGCTGAAGTACGGGACAAACTGAGCTCCTTTTCACGTCAACACGAAACATGTAATATTTTCTCTGAATATGGGACGATTCCGTTTTTTAAAAGGTGGTTGGCAACTCTACTAACTACCCATATGGAAAAGATATATACAGTGGGACAAAAAAGTATTTAGTCAGCCACCGATTGTGCAAGTTCCCCCACTTAAAATGATGACAGAGGTCAGTAATTTGCACCAGAGGTACACTTCAACTGTGAGAGACAGAATGTGAAAAAAAAATCCATGAATTCACATGGTAGGATTTGTAAAGAATTTATTCGTAAATTAGGGTGGAA